>NC_143017.1:143074695-143377552 GCF_055824585.1 Amblyomma mixtum | reverse complement strand
CCTGCGGGAAACTTCCCATATATACGTATAAGCAATAAGACCGCCGTGCAGATCTACGCTTTCAGCAGCTTAAAGACGTTTTCTGCGGGTTAAATGAAATTAACATCAGGCAAACATGAAACTCTTTTTCGAGAAATAATAAAGGCAAATTAGTACTCCTCCACGCACCATCTCGAAAAATACGACCAACCGACATGAATCATTTCTTTACTAGTTTCTGCTCCGCAGAAATTGTGCTCGTTCACATTATGTCAGTTTGCACTCCTAAGAGTGGGTGTAGTATGCGCGTTCCGACGAGTACTGCCTAAGCATTGATAGGCTATTTCGATGGGAGTGCCATTGTCTGAAAATTGCGTAGTCTATACGCCCAGCACACAGTGAGAGAAGATTCACTGCATCTTTCAGGCGAGGAATGTGAGAAGGAGTAAAGAAAGAGTAAAAATATAGCGTAATGCTGAAGCAACTGCAACAGGCCACAAAACAAGAGTAGCTTCTTCCAGCGCTGTAACAATTCAAGGACTTCAAACCAAATGTGGCTTAGACAAACTCAGCATACAGCGTCTGCTGCGACGAAAAAGAAAAAACAAGGGGATGTGGGAAAAGAGCCAACGTGTTTTGCGCTTTCCCTTAGGCTGTCTTCATGAATTTTCCAAGGGGACGTATTCATGCAGATTAGGTGCAAAAAGGAAGGCTATAGATATATGAAGATTGCTGCGGCACATGGAAACGTGAGGAAATAAATGTTTTTTTTTATGTTAGCGTTTGTGAATTTCAAATTGAAAGAACTATATGAGATTCAGGACTCATTCCGAGCACAGAGCCACTTTTATCTGCCTGACGGGGCAAAGAAAGCGAGAAGAGAGAGAGAGAGAGACGAGAGAGATAGAAGAAAGGAAGAGGCTGCCTTCACATCGCATACATGTCCTTATTGTATGCACCTCTTTAAATTGCCGCCACAGGGCATACCCACTGTAATACCAACATCACAAGGAGACTGCCGTCTTCGTATTGCACGCTCTTCCGCGGAACAGTGTTCAGGCTCAGATGCAGTCACACGTCGTCTAATAGATGGGAACCTCAGGCAGTCATGAACGTTGTACGGCGCCATGGTGGGCTATTTTTAATGATGCCTTTCAAAAATACACACACAAAAAAACAATTACACGTCTGCATAGAAAGTGAAAAGACACTATAGTAATTAAGTCCGATGCCCAAGCGGTTTAGGTGCTAAAAGAAACCTGCTATGCATAGGTTAAGGTGTGCTGATGCGCTGTCTTTTAAAGCTGAACGGGCGTACTGGACCACCCGCTCTCTCATCCTTTCTGCGGCAGCCACTTGTGTTGGACATGCTTTCTGCGCGCACCTGTTTTCCGCTTTCTTTCCTTTGTATTCTTATTGCTAGTAGGGGGATGGTGCTTAACTCGGTTATATTCGACACGCTTGTCTTCATGAAAGACCTTTTGCTCCTCATGCAGCTTTCTCCTAGGTGTCGTTTAAAAGCCGCCTGCGGTGTCCTACTCCCCGCTGGCACGACATACACACGCGTGCGACGCGAAACGCACTGTCGCCCTGCCTCTTCTACCCAGGCAACGACGCCAATCACTACGCTCTCGGGTTTCGGACAACACAAAGTGTGGAGGAACGTTTTCAATGTTCAGGGTGGAGCAAACGCTTTGATTATGGCTGAAATGGCTCTCGCTCCTCCTATGCATTTTTCCGCTCGTGCTCTCTACCACACCATTTTTTGTCTCCGCTTTTCACGTCAATAACCGCCGCTGTCGTCCTATACGGGGTGTCCGAGCTAACTTTCGCCAGAGTTTAAAAATACGCCGAGGCACTCTATGACGACGCTAGGAAATGTATGTTGGTGGCTATTGTATGGAGCAAGTCACACTGTTTTTCGTATTTTGCTTAATTTCCTAATTAGTCGAGATTAATTAACGAATTCCGCCAGCAACGAAGATAGTCGAAACTTTCGAACGAGGATGTTGTAGAACTACCAGCAAAACGCCCTGTTGAACAGTTTCTAACTTTTCATCTATTACGTATTAGCTTCTTTTTTTTTACTCACTGCAGATTTTTGCAAAATACAAAAAAAAATATACCACGTGACATGCCCACATGCGCGCCGCGATTGGAGTGCTCTCAAATGTTCCGCGTAAGAACGAACAGGTTACTGGGCCCGATGTTCTGCCACCTAAAACGTGACAGGGCAGCCACACAGCAGCCGTCTGGGCGATTTACGCCAGCGGTATGCTTCCTTTGAGGCGGTTCGCGACAGAGATTAGCGGGTACAGCCCTTATCGCTTGCACTGGCGTAAATCGCACGGGCGGCCCTTGCGTCGCAGCCCCGTCATCTTTTAAGCGGCAGCACACCGGGCTAGACGAGCTGTTCGTTTACCTGGTTTGATGGGCGAAACGATTGAGCGCGCTGCAATAGCGGCGCACAAGCGCATACGTCACGTGGTATTTTTTATTTTTTTTTGTGTATCGCAGGCTTCGAATTTTCGCCTTTCATAGTTGCGTAAAAGTTGGTTAAATAATCTCGACTAATTGTACAATTAAGCCCTATACAAAAAGTAGTGTGAGTTCCTCCATACAACAGCCAGCAACATTCTTTTGGTCACGTCTTCTTAGAGTGCCCAGGCATATTTTTAAACACTGGCTAAAATTAGGTGGGGCACCCTGTATAAACTGAAAGAAAGGTCGACGATGTCCGTTACATGAGGCACGTATTACACACGCGGCATGTACGCTGGGGTCTGTCGGCAACAGCGGCTGCTCCATTTAAAACGAAAACACAGACAAATTTCTTGTTTCGAATTGCTAATTAGTAGAAATAGTTTGATATTTATCGTCGCTATGACGGACCTTAGTGCTAGAGTCCAAATACGCAGCGCGGGCGTGCGCTAAAACGAAGAGTTCAAAGTCTGAGCTACACTCTCTAATGCCTTATCTACGAAACGTTAGAAAATAAACAATCCAGGTTAGCTCCTATACGCAGCTATTACTACCCTTTGGTTCCGGCTGTGCCAGTATAAAATCTTTTATAGTTATTTACATGCTCTTGTCACCTTCTGTTGAATCTACTCCCATTTCATTTTCAAATTCGCGCCCAGTGTTTACTCTCACGTCATCGCCTCCAGTACATTTTTTTTTGTTCATGGCTCACTCGAAAGGCGTTCGTGAGATCGTGTTATAATGAGAGGAAGCAAGACTAGCTCTAGAGTGGGCATGGAACAGCAGCAGCAATGCAGCAACGACCAATGTTCTTCTATTTCTTGGTGCAGATGCTATCTTGGAGCGGCCTTTGTCATGTTTCGAGCGACCGGCAGCACATTCCCTGCCTGACATCGACTGAGCGCGCCGTATCAGCTCTTCGGCTGCCTGAACAGTTCAAGTCAGACAGACAAATTTCTTGTTTCGAATTGCTAATTAGTAGAAATAATTTGATATTTATCGTCGCTATGACGGACCTTAGTGCTAGAGTCCAAATACGCAGCGCGGGCGTGCGCTAAAACGAAGAGTTCAAAGTCTGAGCTACACTCTCTAATGCCTTATCTACGAAACGTTAGAAAATAAACAATCCAGGTTAGCTCCTATACGCAGCTATTACTACCCTTTGGTTCCGGCTGTGCCAGTATAAAATCTTTTATAGTTATTTACATGCTCTTGTCACCTTCTGTTGAATCTACTCCCATTTCATTTTCAAATTCGCGCCCAGTGTTTACTCTCACGTCATCGCCTCCAGTACATTTTTTTTGTTCATGGCTCACTCGAAAGGCGTTCGTGAGATCGTGTTATAATGAGAGGAAGCAAGACTAGCTCTAGAGTGGGCATGGAACAGCAGCAGCAATGCAGCAACGACCAATGTTCTTCTATTTCTTGGTGCAGATGCTATCTTGGAGCGGCCTTTGTCATGTTTCGAGCGACCGGCAGCACATTCCCTGCCTGACATCGACTGAGCGCGCCGTATCAGCTCTTCGGCTGCCTGAACAGTTCAAGTCAGACTCGCTACGAATGAGCGAATGTTGCCCGACGCCACCGGAAGAAGCCATCGCCTTCAAGTGGTCTGCACCTTTGGCCGCGCAAGCCCCATCGTCACAGTCATCAAGCTTATCGCGCCCTTTTAAGCACTGGCAATCACCGAGCGCCTTCAGTGGGCATGGAACAGCAGCAGCAATGCAGCAACGACCAATGTTCTTCTATTTCTTGGTGCAGATGCTATCTTGGAGCGGCCTTTGTCATGTTTCGAGCGACCGGCAGCACATTCCCTGCCTGACATCGACTGAGCGCGCCGTATCAGCTCTTCGGCTGCCTGAACAGTTCAAGTCAGACTCGCTACGAATGAGCGAATGTTGCCCGACGCCACCGGAAGAAGCCATCGCCTTCAAGTGGTCTGCACCTTTGGCCGCGCAAGCCCCATCGTCACAGTCATCAAGCTTATCGCGCCCTTTTAAGCACTGGCAATCACCGAGCGCCTTCAGTGGGCAGACCTTATGAACAAATACTGGCATGCAGGCAACATACCACCAGAGTGGAAACACGCGAAAATCACTTTTATTCCTAAAGCGGGTAAGAAACTCAGCACTGAGAATCTACGCCCAATTTCATTAACATCATGCCTAGGCAAACTCATGGAACATGTCATCCTCAATAGGCTCCAAAACTATGCGGAGGACATGAACCTCCTACCTGAAACAATGTTAGGATTCAGGGCCCAACTATCTACCCAGGACATACTCTTGCAGCTTAACAAGGACATAATTGAAGCTGACGAGGGAACAGGAACGAAAGCAATATTGGGTTTAGACCTTGTTAAAGCTTTCGACAACGTCACCCACAAAGCCATTTTGACAAACTTGTCAGAAATCAACCCCGGAGAAAGGACGTACAACTACATCCGATCCTTCCTCACTAACAGAACAGCAGTGATAACGGTCGGAACAATAGAGTCTGCCCCAATCACACTAGGAAGTAAAGGAACGCCACAGGGCTCCGTCCTGTCCCCTTTCCTTTTTAACCTCTCCCTCATCAAAATTCCCCCCAAACTGGCACAAATACCAGACCTACATCACACGTTCTATGCAGATGACATCACACTTTGGGTAACCAAAGGATGCGAAGGCTACATAGAAGACACACTCCAAGCAGCAGTGGACATCATTGAGGCATGCGCATGGGAATCCGGCCTCACTTGTTCTGAGCAAAAATCTGAACTTTTCGTGATCCGTCGTAAACAAAGAGGTAGGCGTACCACGACAACGCCCCCGCAAATAAACGTCTATGTTAATGGACGATCTGTCAAAGAGGTACAGACCATGAGAATACTGGGGTTGTATTTACAAACAAATGGAAAGAATACTGACACACTCACTAAGCTAAAACACACGGTAGAAGCGACGGCGCGATTAATCCGCCGCATAGCTAACCGCAGACAAGGGGTGAGGGAAAGAGATTTATGCCGACTAGTGCAGGCCTTTGCGCTAAGCAGGATACTCTATGCCACCCCTTATCTCAAATTTTCGAAAGCAGAAAAGGACAAATTGGATAGTATGATACGGCAGGCCTATAAGGCTGCGTTAGGACTCCCACTAAATGCCTCAACTGAAAGGCTTATGAGGTTAGGAATACATAACACCTACAATGAACTGAAAGAAGCCCATTTCATGGCTCAAACAGCGCGATTAGCCAATTCCAGAACTGGCAGGAGTATTCTTACCAGGCTCGGAATTAACTTTCAACCTACGAATAACGATGCTAAAGTGGACTTACCCCGCGACTATAGGACGGCCCTACTAATCAAACCACTCCCCAAAAACATGCACCCCTTACACCATGAGGGTAGAAGACAAGCAAGAGCCAAAGCCTTACATAACAAATACAGACAGTGCGCTGGAACACTTTATGTAGATGCAGCAGAATACAAAAATACCAATGCCTTTGCAATTGTGGTTGTGAACGAGAATGGTGACCACATCGTCTCGGCGACAATCAAAACGAAATCCTCTGAAACGGCAGAAGAGGCGGCTATAGCCCTCGCCCTAGCGCATACCCAAGGAAGCGTCATCTTCAGCGATTCCAAAATGGGTATCAATAATTTCGCTAAAGGGCGAATTACAAACACCTCCCTTAGAATCCTTAACGCAACCAAATTCTCACCAAATTATTCCGAATTGATATGGGTCCCAGCCCATTCGGGGAATCCGGGGAACGAGGCAGCCCACAATAAAGTCCGAGGTTTCGTCGACCGGGCAGTGGATGAGTCTGGCTCCCTGAATTTCACGAAGGACTCCATGATCACATATCATGATCTCACCAATCATTTTAAACTAGAGAGGAGAATTTTCCCCCCTCCAGACAAAAGACTTAGTAAAGAACAAGAGGTTACGTGGCGTCGTCTACAGACGAGATCGATACGCACCCCATCACTCCTCGCGCGCATTTATCCAGATCTTTACAACCCAAACTGCAAACACTGTGGCCAACGTGCTACCTACGATCACATCCTGTGGGACTGCAAAATAGAGCCACCTCCGGGTGATCTAGTTACAGCTCCTTCTCTCGAGCGGTGGGAGACCGTGCTGGCTAGCTCTGACCCCAGAACGCAAGTTTTGGCGGTGGAGTGGGCTGACAAAGTCGTCGAGGGCTATGTACTCTCGACCACTTAACGCGACCTCTTGCCAAGCTCTTCCCGGCGAATAAAATGTTTTACAATCAAAATTCAGTGGGCATGGAACAGCAGCAGCAATGCAGCAACGACCAATGTTCTTCTATTTCTTGGTGCAGATGCTATCTTGGAGCGGCCTTTGTCATGTTTCGAGCGACCGGCAGCACATTCCCTGCCTGACATCGACTGAGCGCGCCGTATCAGCTCTTCGGCTGCCTGAACAGTTCAAGTCAGACTCGCTACGAATGAGCGAATGTTGCCCGACGCCACCGGAAGAAGCCATCGCCTTCAAGTGGTCTGCACCTTTGGCCGCGCAAGCCCCATCGTCACAGTCATCAAGCTTATCGCGCCCTTTTAAGCACTGGCAATCACCGAGCGCCTTCAGTGGGCATGGAACAGCAGCAGCAATGCAGCAACGACCAATGTTCTTCTATTTCTTGGTGCAGGTCAGTCCATGTCCTTCTTTGCACTGTAAACGCACAAGTAATGTCAACCTGCTGCTCGTACCATGCCCAAGTGTATTCATGTGCATAGTGTGCGAATGTGTATATGTGCTGAAATTATTGCTCTTAGGTGGTGATATTGAACAGAACCCAGGGCCCCCTAAAAAAGATGCTAGCCAGTCCAATGATGACGTAGTCACTCTGTTAAAATCTTTAAACGAAAAAATTGATAAGAACCATGGCGAAATACTCTCCCAGCTCAATGAAGTTCGGCAAACACAATCAAAGCTTGAGCGTCAAATGGCCAGTATGAACGATAGGCTTGTTGCCGTCGAAGAAAAAGTAGCTGCCTCGCAAGCCTCCAGCGCCTTTGACATTACCCGGGAAGTGTCTGAGGCTGTACAGAATGAAGCAGCGGCGTTTCATAAACGACTGGATGACCTCGAAGACAGGTCAAGACGCGATAATCTACTTTTTCACGGCCTCCCTGACGCGCAAAACGAATCATGGGATGAATCTGAAAAGCTCGTGCGTGAAAAGCTTCTTTCTGAAATGGACCTTGAGCTACCGAGCGAGGCTATAGCACGTGCGCATCGGCTGGGTAAATTTTCGTATGACAAATGCCGTCCTGTCATAGTCAAGTTTACGAATTTTAAGATCCGAGAAGCTGTGTTTACTGACCGAACCAAAATGAAAAATGCTGGGGTAAAGGTTACGGAAGATTTCTGCTTGTCAACTCGCAACGCACGTAAAAAACTTTTCGACTTTGGACAGGCAAGTGGAGAGAAGTACGCTATTCGTCAGAACAAATTGTTCATAAAGAATAAGTGTTACATCTACATTTCGGCATCAGATAGCATCTGTGAATATCATATCAATAACGAAGCAACCCCACGCAGCCCTGATAGTAGTGCCTTGCCAGCCGATCTTTCTACCGCGTAGCTACCTGCTCGTGGTCATGACCTTCCAAATGACATATGCGTTTTGTTCTCTAATATTCGTAGTGTTCTTAACAAACGTGATGAACTGTGTACTCTCATCGACACGTGCGATGCAGACATTTTGGTACTCACCGAAACCTGGCTGAATTCAAAGATTTCGAATGATGAAATACTAAACTGCGAAAAGGATTTCATTACTTATCGATGTGACCGTGGAGACAGAATAGGAGGCGGTGTTCTGATAGCGGTCGCTGATCATCTGCATTCTTCACACGTGTCACTTGTTTCTTCACTAGAATTTGTATGTGCCTCTATACGCATTAATCATCGAGACGTAATCTTCTGCGCATGCTATCGCCCTCCAAATGCTCCATCATCTTTTTGTAGTGAACTTCATGATGTGCTCAATCGAATTTTAGTTAGGTTTCCTTCTTCGCCAATCTTTTTACTTGGGGATTTCAACATGCCAAAAATAAATTGGTCTGGCGCGTTTCCTTCCACTCTAGATTCGTCGCCTGACACGATTGGCTTCACAAATCTGTGCAATGACTTCAATTTCTCCCAGCTCATTACCCAGCCAACCCGTACCACCACTACTAGCGCGAATATTCTTGATCTTGTTCTAACTACGCTTCCTGAACTAGTTCATTCATTGGCAATTCTACCAGGCCTCAGTGACCACTCCTTCATCCAGTTTGAGCTTAAAGACACTAACACACGTGTGCGACCCAATCCCAAATATATCAGAGATTATTCAAAGGCAAATTTTCCGTCGATTAACGCAGAACTCGAAATCTTCTTAGGTGAGTGCATGCCAAACTTTTATAACCGTTCTGTGGAAACGAACTGGCATCTTTTTAAAGAAAAGGTTGATTTTCTCGTCCAAAAATACATACCTTTACGCGTCATATCAGGCAAGCAACGTTCCCCGTGGTTCACTACCGCATTAAAACGCCTTTTAAGTAAAAAAAAACGAGTTTACCGCAGGGCGAAAACCACCGGTTGCTCTGATCACTGGGATTTGTATCGTGCCATAACATCTGATTATCGAAAAGCCTTAAAAAACGCCAAGCAGGTTTTTTTCCAGAGTACGCTTCCGTCTTTGTTGGTTGATAATGCCAAAAAATTTTGGAACATCATTTCTGGTCCTAAGCATAAAGCAATAGCTCTAAACGATAGCAGCGGCGCAGCCATTCCTTCATCAGAGTGCCCTCAAGTGCTGAACGACGCCTTCTCTAATGCTTTTTTACAGCAATCATCTGTTTCTCTGCCCTCTTTTCAGTCTGTGCAGAATCCACTAATGGACCCAATTGTGTTTGACAGTATTGGTATAGAAAGTCTAATTAATAATCTCAAAATTTCTTCATCTTCGGGAATCGACGACATAAATTCTAAATTTTTAAAGAATACAAGTGTTTATTCTTCCATTTACTTGTGTTCACTGTTTTCGCAATCTTTGAATTCAGGACAGCTGCCCGGGGACTGGAAGGTGGGTAAGGTGGTACCAATATTTAAGTCTGGTGATGCTCATTGTGCCCTTAATTACAGACCCATATCATTAACAAGTGTCCCGTGTAAACTGTTTGAACATGTCATTTTTTCTAATCTGGTTAAATTTCTAGAAAATCATTCGTTCTTTTTCCCTCATCAGCATGGCTTTCGTCAATCATTTTCTTGTGAAACGCAACTCATTTCCTTCACCCATGATTTATTTGACGCATTAGACAAGGGACTTTTCATTGACTGCGTATTTTTAGATTTTCAGAAAGCATTTGATCTTGTTAATCACCAACTACTTTGTTTTAAACTCGGTAAACTGAACATCGACCCTAACATTCTTTCATGGATCGAAAGTTTTTTGCGTAACAGAACTCAATTCGTCACTGCAAATAACGCTGATTCCTCACCATGCTCTGTTACCTCCGGCGTGCCTCAAGGTTCCGTACTCGGGCCGCTATTGTTTCTAATATACATTAACGACCTGCCAATTTCTATTAACTCCACAATTAGGCTTTTCGCAGATGATTGCGTTATTTATCGAGTAATCAAATCCGCTTCAGACTCATCCATACTTCAAAGTGACCTAAATAAGGTATCTAATTGGTGTAATAGTTGGCTCATGAGACTGAATACTAACAAGTGTAAGGTCATGCGTATTTCACACCGATCTGCTAACGAAAGTCTTATTCCCTACAATATTTCAGGTACTCTCCTTGAGCAAGTTACCGCATATAAATATTTAGGGGTTCATATAACTTCTAACCTTTCATGGCAGGCACATGTTGATTATGTTGTTAACAATGCTAACCGCATGCTTGGCTACTTGCGTCGTAATTTTTCCATGGCTCCATCTTCTTTAAAGCTACTACTCTATAAAACCTTAGTTAGATCAAAATTAGAATACGCGTGCTCTGTGTGGGACCCGGGACATGAAACTCTTACTAATCAGTTAGAGTCAGTACAGAATCGTAGCGCCAGATTTATTTTGTCTAACTTTTCCCGCACTGCTAGTGTAACTGCAATGAAAAAATACTTTGAACCTTCCTAGCCTTTCCCTTCGTAGAAAACTCGCGCGAATGCTAACTTTTCACAAGATTTACTACCACAATCATCAGCTAAAACGGGATCTTTTATCTGAACCATCATTCATATCACCTCGCACGGATCATCGCCACAAGGTACGCATTCCATACTGCCGAAGCAATCCATACTTCAACTCATTTATACCCAAGACGGCGAGCGATTGGAACCACCTGCCCACCTTGGTTGCCGATATTTCTGACACATGTTTATTTAAAAATGCCGCGGAAAACTATGTGTTTGACTAGGCTGTTTTGTTACCTAATCTGATATGTAT
This sequence comes from Amblyomma mixtum, assembly GCF_055824585.1. Classification (NCBI taxonomy): domain Eukaryota; kingdom Metazoa; phylum Arthropoda; class Arachnida; order Ixodida; family Ixodidae; genus Amblyomma; species Amblyomma mixtum. The sequence goes on along the minus strand of NC_143017.1, from coordinate 143,366,641 downwards.
TTTGTTCAAGCTTACGTTTTTTCTTGCTTTGCTGTATTACACTACATTTTGCATTTTCTTTTTGTTTTCATTTTGCTGCATTGTCTATACTTTTTTTAACCACTCCCTTCTGTAACGCCCCACTGGGGCCCTGAAGGTATTGTAATAAATAAATAAATAAATAAATAAATGTCAAATGAGCCCAAATTCTCAATGCGGTAAGATGGCGATGGGTTGGAGTAGAAAAAAAGAATGCGTTTGCAACACGTATCTCTTCAACTAACCGAAAGGGAATGCAGTGAGCGATGATTACCGATGAAACTGACATCACGGAAGGTCCTACCAATTGATGATGCTCCGAAAACGCCAGTATCGTACCCAGTTGAAAAAGCTACGCCAAGCAGCGGGTGTTCCAAAGCAATAACCATGCCCTCAACCTCTTCTTTTTTCCGCCTCTTTCTTCTTTCTTCCTTAGCATCTTGCTCGATATTTGGCCACCTTTTGCTCTTACCCGGAAGAATAACGATTGCATTTTTCAGTGTGGGACCCCTCCTTGTCGTGACAATGTTGTTTCACGAACAGTGTGCCGAACGTAGGCTGTCGCCTACTGTCGCTACAAAGATTTTTTTTCGTATGTTCCAAACTAAAGCTTAAGTAATCTCCTTTAGTTGGTATACTTTTCTGCCGCACCCCTAAGTACAATGTACCAGCGCCACTCTTCAGTGCTATTGTGACCTGGCGTCGCTTTCGATCGGGGTTCCAGGATATTTGTCGCGGCGTGTCTGGCGCGTAACCGACCTTTGTGTTGAGGAATATTTGTTCTACCTTTTCCTTTTCTTGGTTACCTCTTTCTGTTGCCTCTTTCCACAAGCCTGCGAAGAGCGTTACTAGTTAGGAGCGACTGTTTCTCTCGCAGTGGCGTTCCTTCTAAGTCCTTTTGGTTCACTTTTCTCCCGTCGAGGTCATAACTCGGAGCTCAGATTTGTGGGAAAGAGCGGCGGCTGTGGAGCAGAAAGCCACGCACCTGCTGCTCAGGAGGAACACAATAGAAACTCGAGGATATAAGTTTATTTACTCCCATTGGAGGAAAGAAGATGGTTAGGGCAAAAAGCTGCGCGAGTAGCAGCTTGACAAGGCCCTAGCTCTAATAGTTGGCAGTCGTCTTCGTGCGTCAGTTGAATTGAATGTGTTACATACAGCACAATAAAGTAAATAAACCAGTAATAAAAGCTATAGCATCAAACATAACCAAATTCGTAAATCTCGGGAACACACGTCATCTAAAAGAATAATGTTACATATACAAAAAGAGAAACCACGGGCGTTTATACTTTTGGTTAGTACTTAACACTGAATGACGTACACCGCAAGAAAAAATTAGTAAGGTAAGAAAAAAACCAGTAAAATTGAGGTTTCTGAAAAAACTGGCATAGGGAATGCTCACGAAATGGAGTGCGTTTAACGCAGCATCAAATGCTCCTCAGATGCTTAAAATTATTGTGGCTAAACAACTAGCATATGAGAACTTCAGTGTATTTTGACTGTGGTTTTCTTTAATATTGTGCTTGAATGCAGTAGTAGCCAAGTGCCTCAAAACTATTTCTTTGTAGATGTGAGTTTCAGCTGCATTTCGAGTAGAAAGAAAAACTCCTCACCAAAAGAAAGGGTTGCTGCCGCAATGACAAGAACCGTCAGAGCCGTAGTGGCTTTCTCGCGTAACTTTTGCGCATTTAGGCGCAGGTAGTGCTTTGGAATCTGTTCTGGCCAAGTTCTAAATCTACTTTTTTTGGCCTCGGCATGACCATGTGTGTTAATAACCCGAGAAAAAGGCAATGTTAGTTTGTGTGCTCCCTTGCTGCAACGCCAGAGGAGGTGCAGCCACATAACTAAGAATTTCGAAACCGCACGCCCCAGTTGTCAGAACGAGGCAGCATCATCGAATTCTGTCGCGATCTTTGTAAGTTATGCACGCGTCCAGATCAGAAGAGCGCTTCGCGTTCTCCTCAGGCCTGAGACATCCATGGAACGTTTGCATAGTTCCACTATCGCTCACATAAAAGAACACTTTCCAGGAACACACGCGATAGTCTAAATCGGGGCTGTAGCCACTGCAGTGCTATTGACAATGCTTGGAGAATGCGACTTCTAACTCACAGCGAGCAGCTCTGGTTATGTGAGTGTCTTAAGAAGGAATCTATGCGATGGGACCATGGTACATGCATTTGTTACTCTGATTATAAAGCAGACTAACGCCAAAACATTTTGCTTTATCTTATTCCCTATGTAGCGGCACCACCGCGAATCCCAACACGTTGCAGGTTTTTCTGCCAGCGTGCTCAGTAATGAAGCTTCAGCACATTTCTTGCGCTACAAATTTCTTTTTCGCTTTGTATGGCGCAATATACGGTATATATGTAGCTATAAGTACATTTCAAGGGAACGCAAGCGTAGTAGGGTGCTGAAGAAAGTTAGGTGAGTGGAGGAGATAAACAAGTTCGCGGTGATACGGTGGCCGCAGCTGGCAAAGGGCAGGGTTAATTGGAGAGACATGGGAGAGGCATTTGCCCTGCGGTGGGCGTAGTCAGGCTGATGAAGTTGAAATTTATAAATATCGCCGAGAGCAGAAGATTGGACAGCCATCGCCGTAGCTCAGTTGTTAAGGCATCCGACGTGAAATTGGTTCGTTGGTTCGGATCCCAGCGGCTGCATGTGGTTGTTTTGAAGAGAAACCTTCACTACGGGAACTTCGGCTTCAATCGCGGACCGTGTAAATTTGACCTGCACCACTGCACCAAAGAAAAGCACAGCTTATAGACGAATGTTACACAGGCAATGAATATAAAGAACATGCTGATAATGCACCTAATGTTTTTAAAACTTCTGAAAAGCTATCATAAGAAGCAGCTAGCACTAACGGACATGGAAAACGCTAGCCTACGGAATTTCCTAAGATATGCTGGGATGTAGTCTAGCGAGTATGTTTTTGCAGGCTAGTTGGAGCCTAAGCATTCTGGGTTTTTTGCGCAAAAGACACGACACAAAAGAAACGAGGTAGACAGGACAAGCGCTTACTAACAACTCAGGTGTTTATTGACGGAAAATTTGCTTAAATACAGCAGCTGTTCTTATCAAACAAGAGGGAAAGAAGAGACTTCGCATACATATATATCAGATCAGCACAGATCCCATCATCGCACGAGTGAATGCATGTTTCGAGCTCTAATTCTGCGCAAGATAACTGATTTCTTTTTTTGAGAGCAAAATTGAAGGATTGCTGACACACGAGTTACCCGATTTTCCTATCTCATTAGCCTCAATTATCTCTCTTCCAAGTTGTGTCTTGAACCGGCGCAGTACTGACGTTTTTTCGAGCGCGGGGGTACAGTTGCGGCAATTCCGAATATGGTCAATCATTTTGCTACCTGACTTGTTCTTGACATCTCTTGCGTGCTCCCTCAGCCTTTCATTAAGGCACCTGCCAGTTTGACCACTGTACTGCTTACCATAGGCAAGCGGTATCGAGTACACAACGCTCTTTTTACAGGCCACGAATCGCTGCTGGTGCCGCTTCGAACAAGCGACGGCCGCATCCTCCGCATTCACTCTCAATTCAATGATGTAGTCTAATTGGCCTATTGTCAATTGCTCCTTTTTAAATGCGTGTTCTGCCCGGGACGCAAACCAGAGCGGAGATAAAGCGCATACATATTTGTGTGAAAAGAGAAAACAGAGACAGCACTGCACGGTCCCAGCCGACGCCTTCTTATCGTGCAGCCTAAAGCCCTCTTCGCAGAAAATGGAGGCGGAGTATGAATTCAAGCGGTCCTTGTTAAGAAAAAACTGTCAGACACTCTCCTTTGCTGCTTTTCACTACGCGAAATATATCTACTTCATCACAGCCTTGTTACTGCGACGCTCGGTTTTCACGCAAGGCAGGAGTGCTACGGGAGATTTCTTGTTTCCTGCCGCTTAGTGTGCTGTTCAGAGTCACGAACGCATGTTTCATGGTTTTTGAGTACGCAACATAGTATCTGCAGGTTAAGAGAGTGCTGCTGTTTCTAGCACTTGCCGCAAGCGAGAAATGATTACATGCAGGCCCTGCGGGGTTAAGAACAGTGAAAACTTTGTAATCTTAATTGTACTTTGTTCTGATCCTAAAAATGCTTAGCATTATCAACATCGGGTGAAAGGAAGAAAGGCTTATGTCAGGGAAGTCAGAATTAGGACGTTTTTTGCCTTTGAGTAATATACGAATTTGCTTTAATGTGTTCGCAAAACTACAAAACTATATTTGTCATCCCATTGGACAATGCCAGCAGAGCTAAAGTTCATCACAAAACTACATTTGCCGTCCTAGTTTCTTGGAAATTGGAGCCGCCATCGGCGTAATCAGCAGCGTGCCACGCATGCGACAGTTGTTTGAAAAAATCGCCTCATGAATCATTTCGCTCTCTATCTGCCCACTTGAAAATGGCGGCTGCACTCCACTGACTTTAAGGCTGGCGTATGCGTGCAACTTTGCTGCTTTAGCAAACCGTGCCTGGCACTTTCCAGCACTTGCGCCCAGTTCAGAACGTGACTGGCACGCCGAGAAGCAAGATGCGCAATTTTTTTTGCGCCACGGCTTTGAATCCTGAAGCTTAGCCCAACCTTTGTATGATGATTAGGCTCTCGATAAGCACCCCAGCAGCCAGGCACAGGGCGCAGATAGGAACAAAAGCTAAATTAGATACATAAAAAGAGGTGTACAATCCATGTTAACCTTTTTTTTAACTCGCTTCCTGGTATTCACACTGCTCGCAGGGATCATAGAGGGGAAGTTTCAAGCAAACTTCTTCGAGTCCGCATTTCTGCCGCTTTTCATTTTTGTGAGGCTGTGCGTTCGAACCAGCAGGAGGGATGTTTTAGAAGGCATTAATGAGGTAGAGTGTCGCTTTTGTATCATACTGCAGATGAAAAATGGCGTAGCTTTCTTCTGTTGAAGAAGTTGCCTTAGTTCGAAACAAGAATAGTGGGTAGTAATTTTTGGCGATTTCTGATCTGATGTTTCTCTTTTTTCTTTGTATTAAAGTACGCGAGGAAACAGTAGTTTCTTTGAAAATAATGTATGAAACAAAAACCTTTCGCGTGTCAGACTGCTGTAGTGATGAAATGAACGGCGGCGCAACAAGAAGAACACAACAAGAAAGGGGACACCACATGCGCACACTACCAACTGTTTTATTGCATGGAAAGGTGGCATATTTAAACATACTGCTCAGGCATGACACTCATCCCATTATCGCACAGACCCAACACGTGGAAAAGAAACAGCAACATCAGGATAAAAGACAAGAACCCTTAACCTCTGCAGAAAAAACTAAAAGATTTTGATAACAGAACTTTGAGCAGGCCATCTCGTAGCAAAAGCAGAGTCAACAATCGTAGCAAAAGCAGAGTCAAACAAGAGAAGCAAAAGCAGTCAAAAAAAAATACAATCGTAGCAAAGGCAGCGTCAAACGTATAAAGCAAAAGCAGTCAGAACCCGAGAAACAACAAAACGAAAAAAAAAACCGTAACAAAGTTAACAACCTACCTAAAACAAACAACAGACGGCGCTAGAAATGCAGGGCTGAAAAGATGCACAGCACATGGCGTTACAAAAAACTGTCAAGAAAGGACACTTCATTTCTACGGAGGGATACTGAGGAGTCGCTAACACAAGTGCTTCCCTTCTTATTGATCATAAAAGCCTCAAGAATTTCGCGTGCCACCTGATCGCGACTCCTGCCGAGAATCCTTATTCCGTTAAGCACTGGCTCACACTTGCAATCTTTACAATGTAGGGGGACTGCTGTAGTAATTGGTGAAGGAGTGAAAAATGCAAAAAGAACAAAACACAGCGCCAGCTTGCTTGTTCCTGCAAGCATAGGAATAGAAAAAAATACGTGCCTGTAAAATGGTAGTTTTTTCAGCCTAGCGGGATTGGAGCATATTGATTTTTTAAAGTTCGCGCCAAGTCGAAGATTTTGCTCAGAGAAATGCCTTATTAAATTAGTGTCTATGAATAATGTCGCTCGGCGTAGCGGCACTAAAAGGTAGAGGAATGAAGAGATTGTTGCCATAGACATGAAACTAGCAGTCATTGACTGTAGGCTCTTCTCAGCTGTATAAGTGCTCTGTGATAAGATTTAGGCGTCGTTTTATGCGTACCGTGACAGTAATGCATACAATGTGTTTAGATGCGGTAAGTTCCAGTTAACTACAAATACAGCAGTTTTGAAAGATGACGACGAAAAATAATTTTGGCAGTTTGGTATTGCTAGGCACGAAATATTGGGTGAAAACACAGTTTTTTTTTTTTGCAGGTGGACACCACTGCCATGTACCTGAAAGCGCGATTGAGGTGTTCAATGACCCAAGGTGCCAGCTATGCACGTCTTCAACTTTTCATCGCCATTGCCAATTAACCTAATGTGCGCCGACTGCCCATGCTCCCGTACCGCGTTCCTGCAGCAGTGCTGTCAACGCCAACACGTGTTGCTCTAGTGACCTGTTTATGCCCCAACCTAGTCCAAGCGAACGCATGCATTTCACATCTCTCTGTCAATACCGCCACATGGCTAACAGCGTAAATTTTAGTTAGATAGTAGCATTAGTTAATGGAGAAGACAATGTGAAATGCACAGCACCCGAGCATGTCGCAGATTAACACTCGGAGGGTTCGGCTGCGGCGATAGCTGCTGACCACTAGAAACCATTAGCTCTAGGAATTTTAGCTACGACAAATTCTCAGGTAAAGTATCAAAACAGGAATGAAGCGGTATTTTAACCTCCATTTATTTACCAAAATTCGGCATAGGTTACTTTTGGGCCGTACTTACATCCTGGTAATAAGAAGCACCCAAGGAAATGTCCAAGAATGACGTCGGGCGCGGAGCCGGGAGACCCTTGCACTCACCATTGTACGGCGGCGGGTATCGGTTCGAACTAACCACCTCCAGCAGACGAGGCAGGCACTGAAGCCATGAGGCCAACTGTCGCCTCCCACTTTTCCTTGACCTCCCCCTATAACGGGAGAAATTTCAGACGCCCTCTCTGCACACCGCCGCTTACTGCCTCCCACTCTGTCTTCCTTCTCTCAATTTCCTTCTCCTCTCTGCTAAAAGTGAAGGGGGCTTCACCACCTGCCAACCAAGGCAGGTGGCGTTGCGGATGCCGACGCTAATGTCTACGAGGACGACGCGAAAACGAAGAACGAGCTGATAAGAACTCTCTAAAACAAACGAATGTTATAGTGACCACTTTGAAATGCTCAAAAACATTTATCACTCCTCCGAAAGAATATTGTTGATAATCGAATAAAAATGGATTTGTAATAGTATCGGTACAAATTCTGAATAATCCATTCTTTGCACAAAATACCTTTAAGCTTCAGTTTTCTGCGCAGGGTACGAAAGCGTAGATATGTTCAGTCTGTCATGCTTCAAACAGCTCTTAATATTATTCAAGAAAGAGCAGAATATGAATGGCCGCGTAAAAACGGAAAACCATAACAATGCCTAACATTCACCTTCATGTGCGTTCCAATAAAACCGGCTGTAAAAAAAGCTAAATGTGAACACAGCCTTTTGGAGGCAGAAAGAATAAAAAAAAAGTATCAGGCCATCACAGAAGTGCTATGCGAGGACAGTGCAGTCAGCCTACATCAGTGGGTCACCAGAAAATCCAGTGATGTGGATATAAGGCAGATGTTGAAGTGCTAGTGCAGAGCAACAGACATGCAGCGTGAAAAATGATTACAGCCACATCACGCTTCTGAAGAATGCTCTTGCAAGAAGAGTTCATTTACCATCCCCGGGCCCAGTGGGATCGGTTGGCACCCTTTACTTAAACTTAAGTAACTCCGGGCAAGATACGTAAACTCGGTTCAGTCCATACTATGTTAAAATCGATGTTAGATCAATGTAAAGCGCAGTTAGGGTCAGCAATAGAAACCATCCTCACCTGAAAGCAGCACTTCGTTCCCTTTTTCTTGAACTCTTGGTGAATGCGCTCCGTTCTTGTGAGTCGAACGCCAGTTCCAACTGAAGTGCCTTCTCTATCCAACTTTGTCTTTGCTCAAAGTATCTGTACAGTAGAACACCCTTTTTAGGAGCCCACAAGCATTCTACTTGTCTCTCTGACCATTTGGTTCTTGGAAGTAATATTCATTGTCAGTGGACCAACCGACCGACCGACCTGAAATGCTTTTACACATTATTACGGTGTTCTGTGGCACAACAGGCTCCTGGAGTGGCAGCTCCGTAAACACCTATCCCAGATAAGCAAGTACGTTTAAATAGTTAAACACTGAGCCCAGGAAGATGTGAAATTATACGCTGTGGAAAGAATAACGCTAATAGCGAATAAATGCGGGCAACACAGCGCGAAATCACTCGACGCTTCTAATAAACGGACCGGTGTAAGCCCTCCAGGAAGACGAGCCTGTACAGAGAAGGGGGTCCTGTCACCGTTGACGCTAAGCGGGTGCGTGCACACCCGAGCATTGCAGCCGCTTTCCGGGTAAAGCCTTTCAGTTCCTAGACGCACAGGGCCAAGCCATCCTCATGGACAGCGTCTGATGATGAGCTCTTGTAATCGACATTCCCGAGTAGTGCGAATGGTTGTCCACAAGTTCATTGCGGATATTTTTTTTTTCTGTCGAAATAATTACGTGCCGAGTACAAATTAAACAAGGAGCACCTTCATAGTTTTGTTCATATTAGATTAGATGTATTGTCCTGGCGCATTAAAGAGACATTTAAAAACGCCAAAACAAGAAGCCAATTTTCTTCCTTGGAATCGTTTGCTCATTACTAGCATGTTTTTTTTTTTGCACCAATACTTTTATCAGTGTTGTGTGAATTCATGAAGACTCGTAAAGCCTTTAGCTTATATAACAAACGGGTCTCTGGGGTTAACGGCTTTTATTTCACAAAAATAATAACTTTAATAGGCAAGATTTCGCTTTCAGTGAGTGTTTCATAAAAGCAAGTTATTATATTTCTGCAACGATTGTGTAGTTAGCAATGGAAGGCGGTTTATTTCAACACGGAAGAAGCTAGCGCATTAGAGGCTTACTTATAAATGAATGAGCCTAGAGTCTTTCCGCATCAACTCTTAACGCACTGATTGTTTAATCAATAAATACAGGTAACAAATAAAAACTCACAAACTCAGGCATCGTAAGCAACCTCTCCCACCTCAGCTTTTGCGGTTCCTCGTGTACCGAGGTTCGCGAACTGCAGAGGCCAATCAATTTCTCTCAATGCCGGACTCCTAACATGCTTAAAGTTTTTACTAGAAATCTTTTTAAAACACGTCTCTTTTAAAAACGCCTAGAAGTCTTTACCGCAGCGGGAAATTAAATGTATGATCTAACGGTAGTAAATGTCAATATATATAGGCTGATATTAAACCTTCAGAGTTGTACCCACCATTGAAAGCCCGCTTTTCCCTTAGTTCTTTTTTTCTGCAGTGATTACACCATGACAGCAGCAGCAATTAAAAAAACAGCTAAATAGCAGTTCATACTGGCATCGTTCGACAAGATCAGGAAGTACTTTTCTTAGCTACAGACAGGTGAATGCACTACATGTGCTGTCGGGTACAAAAAAAATTTTGGGGGCACTTTGACTCTCTAAAGTGCGTAGAGGTGAAAGTGTTTTCCGCACCACTTTAACTCCGTCTGTGGCACTGTTGACGTCACCACTGAATGACGTCACAAATAATTGATGACGAAGTAATGACAAATTACTAATTAGTGGCTAATTACTGATCAATGATTAAATACTAACTAAATTTAATTCGTTACTTCGACGCTTAGAGCTGCAGTGAATGAATGGATCAATCCTTGTATCAATGAATCAATGAATGAATGAATGAAAACCACCGCTCAGTAGGCGTACAAGGAAAGCGACAGCTTTCTCATAAGGAAACTAAATGTAAACAACAAAACAAAAAACAGCACAGCAGTCACTCAACAAATTTTTTAACAGTGCTGACTGAAATAAATGTAAAGTTATCTATTCGAGACAAACTAACACTGCTACTTCAAAAAAAGATAATCTTAAATCGAACAAGATTCACCAGTGGCTGTAAATATGCAGTGGATATGTGCATGCTGTGTCAGACTGCAAGTAACGAACAGGAGCTCTAATTAATAAAAAAGAGTTTATTGAGCAAATAAAATTTCACCTGCTTAAGAGATGTATGAAATGCAAGGGGACAGCTCAATTCTATCACCAAGATTATTCCTTGAATGCGTTCTCGAAAATTTGAACGTTGGTGGGCTATAATCAATGTGGGTGATAGGAGACATAGGTCTCTGTCTTGCAGTGGACCTGTACTGCGTAGTGACTGAAGAAAAGGAACAGTTGTAGAACTTAATGTGTTATTGATTTGCTAAATTGGGGCAACAAAATTATGTGCAAACATAAGGACCTAGGGTGACATCTTCTAGAGGGGCTATTCGAGCTTGAAGTTAAGGCGCCAGATCGCCTCAGAGCCACGTGTCGTGTGGCCATCGCAGAAGTCAGGCAACCCTTTTTCGGCTTTGCTTCTGCGGCCGTGGAAATGAACGGCTGCTTAGTCGCGGGGATTCGCGTTGTCCGGAAGAAATGCAGTCCTGCCGAGAAGTATTTTGTCGTGAGCAATGTGATGACAAAAAATTCCCTGCAAAATGTCTCGTATCTAACTAATGGCAAAGTGTCTCTTAAAGCTATCCCCTTTGGCTTCATATTGAGCGAGTGCCATCTATACCACACCATTGGGTAGCATAGAGTAGCGTCAGTAACTTCTCCAAGGACCATCTTTGCCCCAAAACTCGTGTTAACGTCACTGGAAGCTTCAACCATCTGGTGCAGGCTATGTCAAACTGATGTTGTCTTCCCAAACATGCTGACCAAGAACAGTGTTGCTGCGTACTGTTTGACTGCTGTTAATAAATATAACTTGATGCAGTGAGAACGTTTACACGTTGATACATTTTCCGTGGACGATTCTCGAATCCAGTTGAGATTGAAAATAGCATATATAAGCGCAAAAGTGGGTGTTTGATATTAGCTATACAACCGATTTTTTTAGAAAGGATAATGCTGCTAAATATTTTTACTATTAGCTCTAAGTTTCCTTCAGATCTCTGGTGAGAAATGAAATAAAAAGTGGCACGCTTTTCTTTACAAGCGCTTGTGCTCGAAGTTTACAAATTCCCGCTAATGTTCACTATAAATTACACATTCGTGTTCACAAGTGGATAAAAATATCGTGTCGGTGAACACGTAAAGAAACATATGGTGACACAGACGAAAACGTTGAAGCGAGAAATCAGCTGCACGTGAAGCGCTTGCTTCATAAGCCTTTTAAAGCAGTTTTTAAAAGAAATGAAGACGGGTGTTCGAGGCCAAGAACAAATAAAAAGTGTCATTACGCAAAGTATTGAGGGTATTCCTAGTCATTGTGTTGATATCGGCTGAACGCATCATCGATACGGTTGTGTGTGGACTCTTTGCGGTTGATTATCGTGTCTACACAATTACAAACTGCTGCCATCCATGTCGGTGAAGGGACACAAGAATGTACAAGAGCGGTGTATTCGGTGTAAACTAGCATAGTGTCGAATATAGGGTGCATTGGGTTCCTGGAACATAAGAAGTAATGGGGAGCTGTTTTCTATTCCCTATCCTGTCTAACCTAACGAGGGTTTGGACGGATAATCTTACAATCTAGGGATTGAGTAGGAGCTGTTGCGAAATTCGGGTCCAACTTTTCATTTGCTGAGAAATCGCGTGACTTGCGTCATTGCAAAGACAGCAGATAAGCAGCTTAGGCTGCGCCTCTACTTGCACAAAGGAAGAATGTCCCGGAAGTGTTTTGGTGCGAAAATAGCCAGGATGCAGAAATTGGAGTCTAGTTTTGTAAAGAGCTCTCTTAAAGATGTGAAAGAAGCGGTAGGAAGGAAGGGGAGAGGCCTCACCACCCAAGGTAGAGTGGTCCGCTTCCGGGAAGAAGAACAGTCCGCAACAGGATAATCCAGGCAACTCGAGCCCGGAACTTCAAATGAAAGCGCAGGAAAGGGACTGCTGACCGGCCTGCAGTGAGCGATTGCCTTAATCCCCTCAAAGAGTTCAGTTCTAAGACAGGGTGAATCCCTAGCTGCTCCTCCTGCACAGAATATGGCAACAAAAGACAAAAGTAAAAAAAAAACTATGATGGCTTGATGTTGTTAGCCTGATTACCTTTGTCTCTAAGCTTCGAGACAGTTAAAGGCAGATTTTTAGTGGCTTTAGATGTGACCTAGCAGTTCGATCGTTCCGCGTGTGGCGTCTTCATTTGTTGGTGTAACTGTTCTAGCTTGTCGGACTAGAAAATACTTAATCTTGAAATATTATTTTCGTAAGTGATTATGTTGAAACATGACCATTGGGTGAAAACCGTGGTCCCTGGAGTCAGTTGTGCTATGTTGGATCGTAAAATAGACACTTGCGAATCTTCGTCCGGTATGGTTGTGTGGTGTAGTAACCCTCTCTAGGTTCAAACTGGCGTCGACCTCAAGTGCTCTTGAGCGTATATGAGAGTGAGGCCTTACAGGTATGCACGAACTGTGGTCTTTTGAATGTGCGACAACTGGAGCCATGCGACCCTAATTGCGACCCTAACAGGGGTGAGGTAGTGTTGCGGTCACTTCATCCTCTTCGTGGAAGGTGAAGAGTCTGGGGAGCGTTACTTGACTTCTAGGCAACTTATCCTCTTCCTATGTTTCACCTTTGGCCACGCATGATAACTGCAGGAATTCAGATTTGCTGCTGAAAACCCACGCAGTGTGATTCACGTGTCGGACACACTGTCCTATTGAAAATGGAAGGCTTGAGCAGTGGAGCGGTACCTAATGGCGAAAAAAGTATCATATTAACTAAAGTGGGAGATCGTGCGCCCTGAGTCTGCTGCGATCTAAATTCGGATGAGAGTGGACATGTAGGGGTTTTTGTTCATTAACATTTGAAGTGTCTAGCACATATACATCCAACGCGGTCGACTGAGAGACTTTGCGGCCCATTTACCAATTGCCGCACCCATTTCACTCAACGAAAAAGGTCGAAGCAAACGTGGTTATGCAACGACTTGCATCCGGTGTTTGCAGTGGCGGTCGTTTTCGCATCGTTCACATCGAGCTGGGATAGCAAGTGCATGGTTGTCGTTTTTAGTTTTTCTTGCGCTGCTCAGTTTCGTTGTCCCTCATAGCCATTTCCTGCCTAGCATCCTAAGCGCCTTAGCACAGAGTCTTAAGCGACGTTCAACAGCCCGCAAACAAACTTCTTACATATTCTCCTTTGGTATTGTCCCTTTAGAGTATTCTATCATAATACTGGTTTATTCTCTCGCCGGCTTGTTCTGTGTCTAACGCAGCTACTTTTTTTTTTCCTGAAGCAAGTAGAAAAAAAAAGCGTAATACTACAGTGTGTTAATACTATTTGGTTTAGAAGCGCTTGTCGCAGAAACCGAAATATGCAAAAATATAGAAATAGAAAATCAGCTCTTTGGATTATTTTTCGTGTACGTCAATTTTATGAATTTAAAGTGTTTCGTTATTTTCGTGCTTCATTTGGAATGCACAGGAAGAATATGCGGGATTTCGACGTGTGTTAGACAATCGTGTCATTACTCCTGCAGCTTCTCTGTAACGACTGTTAATGGGAAGTTCTGAAACAAACAAACACCAAGCATTACTGCAGGCGCAAGAAAAGAGAAAAATCGGTCTTCACATACACCTCCTATGTCTGAAGGAAGGCAAAACTGTTATAGCGTGGAGAAGGTTTTTCTTAAAAAAATCCCCTTCTTTGTGAAGTAACTAAAAAGTTGGGCTTTCTCGAGCTTTTTTCTTTTTTTTTATTCTTGAGCTTTATAGTCTCAGAGTCTTGCTACTAATGACGCGTAAATACGAACATATCATTCTTTACTGCCACTCGGAATTCGTGTGAAGCGACATTGACGCAACGAGCACTGGTGCTTTTTCATGACGATTTTTCAAAAATGGTGTTCAAGACTGCTTTCGCGCTTGATCCTAGACATGGAACCTACACCTACAACTTAAACAACGCCGAGGCAATAGTCGGGATGAAGCATATTTGATGCATGCCTTAGGCCAAGCCATCCTCATGCTGTTGGAGCATTTCGATACTATGTCTTTGTTTCCCCTAGTCCAAGCCCTTGTAGGTTAAGAAATCTAATCTGTCGGAATAGTTCCCCAGCCCAAATGCAGATGGCTGAAACTGGTTTCCGGCCGCACGTCGGCGCATCTGTTGTTGCTCTCCCTGGATCGCTCTCGGATACAGTGAGCTTTCACTTGCTCTCATGTGGTCGCAAACACAGCCAACTACGCCTTTGCGCCAACCTACTCCCGCGACTACAATTCGGCTACTGTTAAGTTGCATGCAAACATTCTCGAAAGGTTATAAATGATCTAACAACGCAGTGAGCTCACAACAAATGTTTCAAATTGGGTCACTTGCCCAATGTCCTTGCCACCCACCGCGTAGAGCTTTAACAACTGTCCTCCCAAATTTGCAAAACATGTGGTTTTGTGCACTTTTTTCCGTAGTTTAACCTTCTCGGATTTCAAACCGTTTAATCAGGTCTGAAAACGAATTGAAACCTATATTCTTTTGACATATATTAAAGTAGCATCTGTGATAAGCCTAAATATTTTTTTTATTTAGGGTGACATCGGTTAAAAGAAAGGAGCGTTGGGATACTCAGACTAGCAAATGGGGTGCCCTCTGGCGGTAACGGGTGACATCAATGAAAAAAACAGCTCTGTATAGCTCAGTAACTCAGAAATACGAGAACGGCTTACAGATGGAAAGTTAGCAAAAGCGGAAAGCGGGCACCATACCAAGGATGCCGGGCGGCTAGTGCCGAGTTTTATCCCTAGCTCTAGAACAATCCTTCTGGAAGTACCAGAATCTGTCGGATAAGTCATGGAAAATGTTGAACGGGCTCAGAAGCCGTGACGACGGCATGATAACCTCTGAATCGTAAGCACAGAAACGGTAAACGACGTTCACTGCGCGTACAATGCACAATACACCTTTATCAAATTAGCAACTAAAAACATACGGATGCTTTTATCGTGCAATCACATACGTATAAATATTCAATGCGATAAAATTGTGGCCTTACCGTTTCTGTGCTTTTTCCTTCTGGCCAGCGGCAGAAGGAAAATGCAGTGCAACGGTAAGGCCACAATTTTATGAAGGCGGAAGCCTTTAATGTCTCATCGTTGTAAGCAGCACTTGTCGACAGAAATGTCACGCTTTTCAATTGGTCGAAACGGTCGTGACGTCACAGTGCGCGAATTTCAAACTTTGGCTAGTAACCATGCAACCAATTGAAGGGATCGTATAATGATGCTCCAAGTAAGTGGGACTGAGTTTAGTTAATTGCTTAATACTCAATTAGCCTCATTAACTTTGCTAGTCAGGTCATATACATAAATAAAACCGAGTAGGAAATTGGTCGAGCTCGGGAATCGAACCCCGGTCTTCGGAGTGCGATACGAGCATGCTATCCACTCCGACATGCCTGCTTTTTTTTTTTATTGCCTGGCTTTGGCTCATGACATTGCACAACAAAAATACACATAACGCTATATACATACGACACTGTCGTGGTCAGCTTTAGGTCAAAAAAGTGCCCTCCTGAATTTTGACGGGTGTCCACCGAGATATGTGAGACAGTTACTGCGTAATTTCCTTTCTTCAAATACAATTTCCATTTTCTTCATTACGGGCCCTCAATTGTCTTTCTTCTTTCACTCCCACTTCCTTCCTTCCTCTACGGTACGGTTCAGGTGTCCACCGAGATGACAGAGAATTACTGCTCCATTTGCTTTCCTTAAAAAGCGTTGCGTTCAAAGGGCAAGGCATCGCGCCGAACGGGTGGTGGCATTCCGTGGACTCCCCGGCAGCGCTACAACACGCTGTCGCGTTCCACTCCTAAAGGCGAAGCTTAAGCGTCATTAATTAGCAATTAATTAGTATTCAAGGATTAATCAGCAATTAATCATTAATTAGTAATTTGTCCTCACTTAGTAATTAGTACTCAATTATATGTGACACCACCAGTGCCACAGAAGAGCGAAAGTGGTGCGGAAAACGCTTTCGCCTCTACGCACTTTAGACAGTCAATGTTCCCCCTGAATTTTTTGCATTGAATTATTAGTAGCAGCAGCGATATCCAGAGAAGAAGAATAGCTAAATCAAGCGAGATTTTAATGACCACTCGTCAATGACCACTTTGGCGATCTCTGCATACAAACTCAGATTCCACATCCAGGCATCCTACGTGTCATAAACTCTGTAAGTAGGAGTAGCAAGCTAGGCAAATAACTAGGCAGACCTCTCCTTGAAGTCTCTCTGTCTGTCAGTAGTGGAAACTCGTAAGAAATGCTAAAACCCACTACAATTCGTTCAGCTATAAGCGGATATCCCTAATTGTGACTATAGCCGTGCCTCTTTTTCCTTGAACCAACCATAACATCTGTTAACGCAGCTTTTATAACCCCTGTTGTTATATTTGGTGACGGGAATTTCGGCATTAAAGTGTTCGACACTGAGACGCAAACACCGACCGACAGTACCTCACGCGAAACATCACGGCCGAAAAATGTAATCCTTCCCGTCTTCGCCCCTTTACTGATGAAGCTTCAATTTAGTTTCCCTTTTAGGTAAATAAATTGGTAAATTGGTTTTTGAGGAAAGGAAATGGCGCAGTATCTGTCTCACATAACTCGGCGGACACCTGAACCGCGCCGTAAGGGAAGGGAGGAAGGTAGGAGGGAAAGAAGAAAGAGAGAAAGAGGTGCCGTAGTGGAGGTCTCTGGAATAATTTCGACCACCAGGGGATCTTTAACGTGCACTGACATCGCACAGCACACGGGCGCCTCTTGCGTTTCGCCTCCATCGAAACCCTGTCGGCTTTTGTCTCACGCCAGCTGCAGAAAGGACGCAAACTCATTAGGGGATCCAGTAATCCCGGGGGGGGGGGCGCTACCTAACATTGCAATGACGCGTAAAACACCCAACAGCGCGTATTTGTGACACTCTCAGAGTTCATAGTGCATAGCGGGTGCCCCTTTGTATACGAGACGTGTTTTTATAAACCGCCTGGCCCAGTACCTGCCTTGTTCGGCTTACTGAAGTCCTTTATAGAGCGCTACGTAACCATAATTAATGTAACTCAGAGTAGCAAAATAACCCGTACAACGAAGCTTAAGTCGTGCCTCTGTCTTCTTTCTTCATAAAGAATGCGCTGCCTAAGTGGGAAGGCGCAGTCATAGTACAACGCACGGCAGCCTGGCTACAGGTGAAAAAAGTGTGAACAACAAGAAAGGCAAAAATACGGAAAGGGAAATGCTAGGGAAAAGGCACAGACACACGAATTTTTCCTGTGTGTGCTCAGCAAGCAGAAGAATCACGAGAAAAAAAATTGCTGAGGCTCAGCTTGGCTAAGCCTGGGGAATGCGAAGCATATTAGGGGCTAGGCTTGGTAATACATGGCTTTCCTTGGTTGAATACTTGGTCATTTTAATACAACCACTAGAAGCCTTCGTCGTGGGGGAAGACAACGGCATGGCTGCAGCGGAACGCCGACTAACCCCGAGATGCTAGTGTGCTGAGCGCGGGTGGCGCGGTGGCTCCCGAGTTGATGCCTGCCGCGGCGGCCGCATAGCGGCGCTGTGGTGCGAGAGGGTGTAGGGTGAGCGCGCGCGTCGGGGCGAGCCGGTTTCTCGCACGCGTCGCGCCGCTGAGGGTTTGAAAAAGCTAACCAAACCAAACGCTAACCAAATGTAAGCACACGCGAGCGTAAGCGGTTGATGGAATTCAAACTAAAAAAAAAAACACGTTTCACAAAACACACAATTCGGTTTAATAGAATGAATGCAGCATGTTTAATCAAAAGGGAAGTGCGAGTGGGGGTAATGCTTTTTGACCAACAGAAAGTACGAAAAGGCGCGTATTCAATTGTAGTGGCAACAGATAGGCACTGTCACAGATAGCCAGCAACAGATAGACACTGTGTAGGCTTCACCTACACAAATTAACTTTGAGTGTGATAGAGTAGCACATTTTATATTTGCCACAGCGGCAGGATATCAAACTTACAGCTTTTGATTATATTAGTACGGAAACAGATAAAACACTACGCTATTATGGATCCATTGCCGCCTATAATTTATATAAATTTTAAAAGTTCCAAGTAAAGAGAACTTGTTACGATTACGGCTGAACGTGTCCATGCTTTTGGTCTTTTCGCTTAAAACCTCAAAAACTTTCGTGTTCAGACCAAAGCCACCCTTAAATCGTTGCAGATATTTTTGCAAGCATTTTCGCCCAGGCAAAATTATAATGCTCTGCTTCCGAAGGTGCTCGTAGAGCCTTGGGCTCCACATCCTCATTAGCAAACATTCCACAATCCAGGCATCTTCATAAGGCATGCCTCTCAGAGACTCTCGTCTTGCGGCCAGAAAAGCTCTCACAGCTAACTGCTGCTTCTTCAGGAGTGACTGTATTTTTGTCTCGAGTGCTTCTTTGCTCAGTGCATTGTTTTGCTCCTTCATTTGTGTCACATGCTGCTGAGCATTGGCCACGCATTTCTTTGTCTTTCTCAAAGCACGAGAAATTTTTTTTTTTTTTGTCACTGCAAGCATCTTTCGTCTTTTTTCTTCTGTACATGTTCTACTGCGAGAGCTTCCGTAAATATTTGCAGTGCAAGCATGACTCTCCTTTTCCATCGGTGGTCAGCAAGCATTTCTCTGTAAAGTACATATACTTCTGTATGAAGTGTGCTTGCCTGCAACAGGAATCATGCCACATCCATTACAGAGGCCACGCAGAGCCATTTCTTTGATTAATGTCTCTGCCTCATGGCGCGCTGTAAGCACGCGCTTTTCCTTTTCTCTTCCGCGGAAGTAAATTGTGGCAATTACAGAACCGTGCTCACTCAAAGGCTTTCCAAAAGTCACCATTCTTTCGATGAATAGTTTCGAGAAGTCACCAGCTTCGGTCTCGCAACAGGCATAAGTTAAAGCGCCATTTGACGCAGCAGGCAACTTCATCCATGTCATCGGAATCAGAATTCCATCGAACGGCCGGTGCCGAACATCACTTGGGCACGGACACTGCAGTATCGCTTCGCTATCACACACCGGTCCTGTAGCAATGTCTGACTGCTCGGAATCGGAACGCTTCTGGAGTTCCTCTGATGCACCTCCACGAGCGACGCAATGAGAGTCAAACCGCGTATGATATCACCGTCGACTGCAGAGCACAACTCGGGATCCACCAGCTCGACATTTCGCTTCCGTTGTTTAGGTGCTGGTCCTTAGTCGCAAATGTTTCGTACCTTCCTTTTCACCGTCTTTTTAGGTACAAGATGAGGTGGATAATTTTCGACTACTGTAGGGACAGCATCGGGCTTCAGACGTGGCTTCATTCGGGCGAGTTCATTCACAACGCCGTTCACCGTAATCTTAAAAGATCTTTCGATGCATTCGTTCTCGAAATGTTTTTCGCATCCGACAGCCTTCGGTATCAGCCTTCTGTCTGCCCTCTTGATCTTATTCGCCCATTCAGCAAGCCGTGCTGGGTCCGCCGGTGCAGTGAACAAAGACGCCTTTTCTTCGTTAGACCGATAACCGCTTCGACACAACGGAACAAAACACGCCCTCTCTTTGCATTGCCGCTTAGCCTTTAACATTTCAGGATGTTTTTGCTCACGTTTAGCGTCTTCCAGCTTCACAATCCAAGAGATGCTGCCTGTCAAACATTGATTTCACACGAGCAATCGCGCGAGGCAGCGGTATCGGCGCGACAGCAGACGACAGGAGTACGGCGGCTTTCGCGCACCCTCCCGACCGGCAGCGCCCCTTGCGGCCTCTCCGCGCAGGCATCGCGGCGGGGGCCTCGCCCTCCCGTACGAAACGCGCGCGCTGCGCACACTAGCCAGTATATTCTAGGCACTATACCCGAGACTCGCGTTGGGTGAGCGCCTGGATTGCCACGGAAGCCGCGTCTGCCTGCCTGGTGGAGCGAGCGTTTCACCTACACCGAGTGTGAACGCGCGTTCGAAATGCGCGGGAATGCGCGGGTGTGACGGCTAGGGGTCCCACGGCGACGGCGCGAGGTGGAGGCCGGCTCTCTCATCCGATGTCACGTGGTGTGACGTCACAGTGTCACGTGGCGTGACGGCTAGGGGTCCCACGGCGACGGCGCGAGGTGGAGGCCGGCTCTCTCATCCGATGTCACGTGGTGTGACGTCACGGTGTCACGTTGTGTGACGTCACGGTGTCACGTGGGGGTCCCACGGCGACGGCGTGAGTGGTAGCTCTAGCAATATGCTTCGCATAAAAAAAGAGACACTTTGGATAGCGCGGGGATAAAGAGTAGGAAATCTCGTTTGCGCGTCTGATTGGAAGCCACGGTAGTCAAGCTCATTATGGGGACCCCGTTACTGAGAGCGATGGTTAGCCGTGCACACAAAAGGAACGATAAGAGGCAACTCGATGCCATTTCCTGACGTCGCTATGTAGATACTATAGTGAACTAGAATACTATAGTGAACTAGAATACTCTCTAGTGGCGCGAGCGGCGAGGCGCAGGCAAGTCATTTTCCAACAGACGCCACCAGATGGCGCCACCGCAACTTTTCCTAGGCACGGGAATTCGCGGAGTGTTGAAAAGTTCGTCGGTTATCTTGCGTTTTTCAGCTCATTTACTAATAATAATCGCTCATTTATTCTTTCTTGCTGTTCTCCAACTGTTAGTTACAATGACTAGCCTTGTTAAGGAATAAACGCGTGTCCGAAAACCACGTAATTAAGCGAGGATACAACGTTCCTACTGTCGCGTCGTTGGCTAAACTCCAACTTGTGGAGTGATTTTCTGGCGCGAAACGCCATCGCAGAATGCCAAGCGGTCAGCATCACATGCGGAGCAGATTATTTGCGTGACCATTACTGTGGTTTGAAGATCAAAACCCGAAAGCAATGCCATTTAGAGTGTGTACCCACCGTCATTTATTGCTGACCCACTTTCAGAAGTAAGCCGTTTAAGCTAAATTTTATGCTGCCTTTTGACCTCATATATGGTTTAGAGAAGTCAATGCGTTTGTAGATATGATCATAGTCCTTCAACGCTTTTTCTGGTCACGTAACTCCGGCCAAAGTTTCATATAGGGACAGCGCGCGCCGCTAGTGGCGCGGCTGTCGGCGAGGGGGCAGCAGTAGCCGCGCGAGCCCTGCTCGCAGCGGCTGTTTTCCGGCCAACAGGCTCATATTCGCTGGGTATTTGTGCTTTCTGGACATCGGTATTTGGGCTTAGGATGGACACTACTTTACTGGTTATCACCTGAAAACTTGGCTGCAACATCGAGACACTAAAAACCCTGTGTGATCGACGACGGCCGCTGTAAACCTTGTTAGCGGCTGTTTTCTGGCAAACTACTAACGCGCTTAATTACTTTCTCTCGTTGCTTTTTACAAAAAAGCGATTTTTGTACATTGGTCCAGCCTTCGCATTCATTTTTACCGCAACTTGCCTACAACGTCATTCTGGAAGATCTAGCGTAGCGATCAGTAACATATCTATTTGTGTCTAGGCTGCGCCATTCTCGGCCGAGTCCTCGGTTTCATCTAAGTGCACAAGGCTGCTTAAGGCTGGCGTTTACCTTGTGGGAAGTACTGCAATCTCAATAATGCTGAAAACAAGACGTTATGGCGGCATTTTAAGAACTTGAGTGCGCGCTGCAAAAGCGATCGCATGACGAATGCACCGGTAGTTTATGGTGTTATCTCAATTGTTCTTTTTTATGACACTTTCGGAGGTGGCAAAGCCAGCTGCTGAATACTCTTGGTACATAAGCCATTTATTTACAATTTGTCATGTTGTGACTACGCAGGCGCTGACGAGTGCAAGGAAATCGTGAATTTTTGTGGTTCATTCCTCATGTGGTGGCTTCGCGCTACCAAAATAAGAGACAAGCTGTGAGCGGCCACGCAATAAATTAAAAATGAGCATTGACAGAGACACAGAGAAGCATGTACAAAAAATAACAAGCGCTAGCGGTTTAACGCGGTTAAACCGAGCAGACGTGCGAACGCATGGGTTTAGCCTGTTTGGCTCATGGTTTTGCTTTGCTGGGTCGTTCGCACGTCTGGCGACAATATTAGACTGAAGTTAAGCTCTGATCGAGGTTAAGCTGGTCTGATGTGTTCGTTCCGAAGGTGGACATTGATGAAGACGACGGTGTACAATGCGCGCACCGCGCGAGAGTGTGTTGCAGTTTTCCTGTTTGGGTCTGCACGAAATCCTGGCCAGTCACCCGCCGTGGGTATGCGCCATCGTTTTTGAGGCAACAACAACAACAGCACCACGAGGCGTGATCGGCTGCTGCGATAGCATAGTGCTTTCGTGTAGTGGCCAGCGAAGCTGATCCGTTCGCGCCGCCGGGGGTTCGAAATTTCCAGTCGCGGCAATATTTATTTTATTTTTGCACCCTTAAATTCAGGGAGGCCACAAGATTCTTGGTTGATTTTGACCCCGTGAAATAGTGCTTTCGCACCAAAAGCCGCAAGCACATTGCAGAGTAGAGCTGTCTGAAATGCAACATCGTCACAGATTCGTGCTCAAGTACGCTGGTTGGCCTTCGGACATCCGTGGGACAGCGCCGGGCCTGAGTGTCAGCTTCTCGCATTGCGGCGACACTGCTTCTGCGTTGATCACGAACTCGTGAGGCCGAATTAAATCCGCGGGGCAAAATGACTCTCGCAGACACGGATATACTTGTAGTCTAAGCTAAAGCCCCCGCTTTCCTGTCGGGGTATCGCCCGCTTCCATATTTCACGCTGCTCGGCGTCGCTCGGCAGACAGAACAGCGAGGCCTTTTCCTGTGTACCTCCGTAGCCGGAGCGGCAACCCGTCACGCAGCAAGTATTCGACATCGCAGGCTTGCACGTCACGTGCACTGTACTATTTTGCAAACAAAGGCAAAGTGAAAAGGTAAAATAGTTGCAGCCGCACCGCCGGCGTCCCATTCCGCCCGTAGACTCGCGGCTGTAGAGACGCTCGCTTCCTCGCGTCGTTGCCCCCACGCGACTCTTAGCGCCGCCTCGTGGAAGGCGCGGTCAACATATGAAGCTCTCCCATAGAGTTACGGAGAAGTTTCATGACCATAAAAGCATTGAAGGACTATGATACTACTTTAGCTACCACTTCAGCCCTTCACCGTGGTTATGCGCCTCCAAATCACGTGATACATGACGTCACACCACGTGACACGATGACGTCACGACAGTAGAGAAACGGGGGCCCACCTCGCGCCGTCGCTGTGGTTGTGCGCCTCCAAATCACGTGATACATGACGTCACACCACGTGACGCGATGACGTCACGACAGTGGAGAAACGGGGGCCCACCTCGCGCCGTCGCTGTGGTTTTGCGCCTCCAAATCACGTGATACATGACGTCACACCACGTGACACGATGACGTCACGGCAGTGGAGAAACAGGGGCCCACCTCGCGCCGTCGCTGTGGTTGTGCGCCTCCAAATTACGCGACACGATGATGCTTGCATTCTCCAGGCTTAACCAAGTTAAGCCTCAGCCATTTTTTTCCTTTCCCCTCCTCCACTGTGTGGAGCAGCAGGCCAGAGAGGCTGTTTCTACTTCGTCTATCCTGCGCTTAACTCATCATCCTTTTGTAGATTCAACGTCTACTGTGCGTTTGGCTGCCGGAAACGGTACCTTACTTCTAGAACTACTTGCTAGGAAGTGCGTCACAGAAACAAAGGCCGAGGTAACGGTTAGCGCTCAAGCAGTTTTGTAGTATAAAAACTACATCACACCACCATAGATTCGGTATTTGTACGCGCTGCGAAAATGGAATCAGTGTGATTATGAAGCAAATTGTGTTTTCACACCACTGCTTTACATGTTAGCACTGCTTGGCGCGCCAATTTTAATTGTTACCCAACGAATGGACGCCATACCAAACTGAGTAACCCATTTTAGTATGGTGGCTACAGACCAACCGGGATGACATGGTCACACAGGAACCATATGCGAGAGCGCCTGCCACTACGGACGAGCTAGATAGCATTTTTGAGTACAGGAGTATTTGGTTAGACAGATTTCAATGCCGACACAGAATTCAATGGAAGTGCTGGCTCCCTGAAACAAACTCTTCCAAGTTGTTATCATTAGAAAAACTATACTACGCAGCACAAAAACAGCTCTACTTGCAGCTCTACTTGCATATCATCCACGCTACTCATAGCACACGCCATAAAAAACGGCATGCTGAGTAAAAACGTATCATTTTGTGGCCAAAAGGCAAAGTAACGTTAAAAACATCTGTCGGATTGAAACTTAAAGAGAATTACTATACGAAACAGATGCTGTGAAAGCTCGTTTTTTTTTTGGCACATCAATGCATTTCTTGGCAAAACAGAGACCTTCGTATGTTCGGTTAATGCACAGCAAATATTGCGGTCAAGTCCACGTTCGACCGACATTAAGGGTACGAAAGAAGCAGGAACATCTAAGCCGGCCCTAAAAACTTTTCTCCCAATATGGCCCACTTATCAATCAATAAGTCAGTCAGTGAGTCAATCAAATGGTCGGTCATTCAATCAATCATCGGTCAATCAATCAATCAATCAGTCAATCAAAAAATCAACCACGCAATCAATGCAATTTACTGTGCAAGTTTTAGCACACGTAGTACATATCAATCAAATCAGAACGAGGTCTCAAATTAAAAGGCTGCCCATGTCACTTGGGCACGCCCAAGTGACATGGCGTTCATGCTTGGTTCAAAATTCGGCGATTGTCAATTGTTTGGTTGTGAGGTGTTTCGTAGAATTAGCTGAAGCCGTACAACATTCTTTTTATTGCGCGTGTACTCTATTCGGCGCAGATATGCGAGTTTGAACGCCCAAATTTGAAGCCTCTCAAATAACTCTCGAGTTTCTTCTAGGCAATGTGCTTCGCTGACACCAAAGTTGAACTTTAATGTTGTGCGCAGTAGGAATACCTTAAGCAGAGTAAGTCTAAGACGCCGACAGAACCGATAAGCTCAAAAGTGATAATTAAGTTTACAGTCATAGACAAGAGTTTTTGGGTTGCTGATTCTTCAAATCTTTGGAAGCAAGCCTAACCCAAAAAATGGATTAACTTCGATGAGTGGGGATTACTAGCTGAATTTAGGTGGATTAGTTGGTCGGATTAGTATAATACCTTATCATAATCTAATGGAATGTACTCACACATTCCAGAAGGTGATGACTAAAACAAAATATAAGACCAATGGAATAGGTTCCAACGTCAGGTTTCGCGAAAAAATCGCAAAAAGAACATTAGACATCTATCGTAGACACCATAGCAGGAAACTTAAATGGTGCCACATTTGCGCCTTTAAGAATGTGGTTACGAAGACCAAAAAGTTTTTTTAGTGCCGAAGATCCAATCTACTGCGTCAAGTCAGTGCTAGATAATACGCGGATTTTCGAAAAATACAGCTCATCATACAGTAGGGCCCTCTACGCATGACTTTCGTACACTGCCAGGCTGAGGTTCATAAAATTTAATAAAACGCCGAGCACTCATAGGGCTGGTGGAAGGGCGCTTCTAGCAGAAAATTTACAGAATGCTGTAAACTGATTTTTATATTCACGTGCTGCACGTTGACTGATGAGTAACTGATCGTTTTGGACTCTTAGAAAATTTGTAGGATTTATTTCCTTCTCTTTCCTGCTCGCAAGCAAGAATCGGCTTTATAGTAGGCGTAGTGCTTTTCCTTTCCATGCTTTTCACTGTTGTCTAAAGTAAATTTAAGAAAGACAAAAACTTTTTGTACAATTAAGTCTGAAAAAAAAAAAGATTTGTCCATCGCCGTGTAATGTAATCAAGTAGGAAAACAGCACACGAAAGCCTTTGAGGAGCGGGCTTTGTTTCAATTTGTCTGGGAATCATTCTTCTTTCGCTACTGAGCCGTGAAGGCCGGGGTCAAAGGTACCGATCTGAAAATAAAATTCCACTCAGCTCATCAAGCTGCTATTGTCTAAGAAATTAAAGAAAACAAGCACACCGAAGAGATGGAAAACTGGAACGTAAGCTTCTATAGGGCTTATTGCTTTAATTACAGTTTGCAGGAGTTTAAATGTGCAGGCCACCTATTTTTGAAAGAGGCTTTACAGCAAGCCCATCTGTAATGCGGACAGAGAGAACCGAAAAAAAAACTGTACACATCTTCTCAAAAGGAGACAGCGTTAACAAAGGGACGTTTATAAACTTACCTAAATCTACTCCTAATTGGTGTTTGAAAAAAAAAAGCAATAAAGGTAAAGCCAGAGTGAATAAGGGTTTCTGCAGCATGTTGCGCCCTGGTAGAGGCGAGTGTTGCGGGAAGAAAATGAGAGGCAAGTCTCAAGCCATGCAGAAAACATTGTTTTAATGTGGTTCAAAAACAAAACAGCCATGAAGGATGAAATATTTTAATTCCTTTGTATGCGCCTTCCGCAATCTCGGACCGCCCTCCTTGGGCGCTCACAAGCCTTTTTGCTATCAGGAGTGGACGTCATATGATGCCTTAGTGGACGTGGTTACGAGCCAGTTCTCGTGGACCTTCAAACTTTGCAACACCCGCCTGTACTTCTATTCTTGTACGTTGCGTGGAAGGCCGGAATTTGTTGCTTAAAAGGTGGTATTCCGGAAAAATATTTACTTTGCTCCAACACCCCTAGTTTAGTGGACGAAGGAAGAATAGCGAAAAAGAAACGAAAATGCGCACCTCGAAATTGCTAGCGCCAATAAGGATGGCAGATTCTACAACTTTTTTTTTTTTTTTTGTCTTTCAGGGACCTTGGATGTGGGTCTAACCTATATGACGTCCTCTAACATGCATCGTATCTTCGGTGTGGTGGCGAATTCTCTTTGACGGCGGCAGATTGGAGGCGGCATCTAGCTTCACGGGTAAACATGCCCGGAAATACCCACAAGCGATAGAAGCAATCAAGCTCGGGCAACTGCCTCAGTCCCGTGGACCTATCAAGGACAGAGAACTCACACCACCAGCCTGCAGACCCTCGTCGGTACCACTAGGCAGGCAGAACTACAAAACGCGGTTACAAAAGTGGCCGAGGCTGGCGGAATAAACAGCACTGACGCAGGCAGCCGCGCGAAGCCTAGTTCTATACAGCATGGCGACAATGTCTATTTGTATAACGGACTGTAGATAGACGGCAAGATACACAAAATTGCCGGGGGCGAGCGGAGGTACTGCTTGTGCAGGATAAGGACAGCGTCGCGAAAGAAATAACTAGAAAAACAGCGACAGATGTTTTTGTTCGCGGCCGCTGTTGGCGCAGCGACATCGCCAATCCAATAACAGCGGCTGACGACTAGACCGAAAAGCTTGTGCTCAATAGCATAGCGCCCACTTTGCCGTAATGGCCTTCGCCTCCTCAAGAGGAGGCATTGCCTTTCGAATGACACGAAGGAAAGAAAAGTATTCATCGCAGTGATTCAACTGATGGATGTATGTTTTTTTAATTTTTGAGTAACAATTCTGATCTTTTTTGGGGTAATGTTATGCATGATCAGTAGCGCTGAAGGCCCAGCTTTCTAAAGAGACTCTCCGCTGTTTCAAGACCTGCTCGAAGCGAAGACAAGACATTACCCTTGTTTATCAGATTGTTAGAACGCTTAATTTAAAATGACAGTCTTACTTATCTCATAAGGTGTTCGGTACTCGCCGCTCACCTAACTAACACGCTCAGAGGTAGAGCACCGGACGCGTAATTCGGAGGTCGTGGGTTCGGATCCCACCGGCGGCATGTGGTTGTTTTTTCTTCTGCTTTTCTAATCAATTAGCTTTAAGCGATAACATATTCAGTATTATTCTAAATTGATCAACACCACAAAATAAATAAATAAATTTAAAAAAAATCCCCTATGCTCCTTGGTTTCTGTGGCTGTTGGCTTCTTTCATATTTATAACGAGCCCCTCATTCCCCTTCACTTGTTTGCTTAATTGCTTAGCGAGGGCCTCGGTTCTGGCAGCCTTGACGCCATAGGAAGCATAAGAGGGTTCTCACGCAGCTTCCACCCTCTCCGTTCGATGACGTTCTACGTCACACCTGCGGTAACTCAGGACGTTCTACGTCCGCCGCTTATGAACGTGGGTGGCGCTGATGAACACTCTCAAGGTTAGGTTACTTGTAAACATAAATACCCCCGAAAGCAGAAGATTTGACAGCCGTCGCCGTAGCTCAGAGGTAGAGCACCGGACGCGTAATTCGGAGGTCGTGGGTTCGGATCCCACCGGCGGCATGTGGTTGTTTTTTCTTCTGCTTTTCTAATCAATTAGCTTTAAGCGATAACATATTCAGTATTATTCTAAATTGATCAACGCCACAAAATAAATAAATGAATTTAAAAAAAATCCCCTATGCTCCTTGGTTTCTGTGGCTGTTGGCTTCTTTCATAACACGCTTTAAAGTACATTTTGTAGAATCTTTGTGTTGGATGAAATTTTATTTTCCTGTTGTGTTGAGTTTTACGGCACATAAACGACTCAGTCTATAATGCGTCAAACCCGAGTATAAAGAGCCTATTTATTTCGCTATGAGTTTTGCAACGTACGCTTTCTCTAAGACATTTGCTTTTTTTAAACCCAAAACTTCAGGACAAATCAAGTCGATTTTCACCTAGGAGCAAAGTTGGTTGGCCTGGTATTTGTTGACTGTAAAACACAGCAGAGCGTTTTTGCTCGGTGCAAACATGATTTGCAGTTAGCTCATCTCCACATTGTTGTCATAGTGGCTTGTCTTGTTTTGTGTAACGTACGTGTTTCTTATAGGAGGACAGCAGAGAATCACTTGCCTGAAACGTTCCTGATGTGTGCAAGAGTTCCATTCCTGTGTGTAATCATCACGACGTCGCTCGCCACTTTTGTAGCTTAGGTCGGAATGTCTGCTAGCCTTTGGATAGGGTGAGCGTCCCTGCCACTTTTTAGCTTCAGCAGAATAGGTAAACAGCTGAAAGTTGTCATGAAATGCTTCTTTGAAAGTACTACTAATCTCGCACTGCTCGAGGACACGATAACTACCTTTTCTCATTATGCCTTGCGGGCGTTTTTTTTTTTTACTTTTTAAAGCAGGAAATCCTGTCTAGTAACTCCTACGATGTATTACAAAATAATTTTTTGTCCTAAGAGACGCAATTCAAGGCCTGGTTATTTGACACTGGATGGAAGAGGACATGATAAGCGTACGTAACTTAGCAGTTTTAGGGGATGATGGCCAACTATGTATTTGTTAAATTTTGCAATTAAATCAAAATTTCAGAGGCCCCGGGACGAAACCGAAGCGTTCTTTTTTAAGCTCGCATTTCCGCTCAGTAACCTCCGTGTTACACTGCTACTCTTAGTGCGAAAATATTTCTGCAGTAGCCCGAGCTGAACTAAATTGTGTGAACGTGTTTTTATATTTCGTACGTTCTGTATACTGCTAGACACTCTATGTTTTTCATTCTTTTACTTGCGCGCAGAATGTATGTATTTCACTGAAGCTTGGGCCAAGCAATGGCTTGCAGTATTTTGAAATAAATAATACATAGAAGATGGATAACTGCAGCTTCCTCAAAACCTTTTCCAGCAACGAAAACAGATAACCCGGAAGGAACTGGGAAAAGCTTTACAGCATGTGCGGCCGATGGCTTTTTTCACCTGCTGGAACCAGTCTAGTGGCGCGCATGGCCTATTTTTAGTCGCCAAGAGAAAACCTGTCAACGCCGCTTGCGGTGAAAACCCGCACAGCATTTCTTGGGAAGCGTTCACAAGCACACTCCCCTGCGCGACGCGAAGAAAGTAACACCGGCAAACGAACCGGATCGAAATTCTATTTGTAAGGAAAAGAAATGCGCCGCAGAAAACTTGCTTCCCTGTATACGGCACGCCTACGGCGAGCGCAGGTGGCAGCGATTTGGCCGAAGCCAGCCTCAGTCAACAACACCGGAACGCTTGCAGAAGCAGGGATCCGTTTGAAGCAAGGCTTCAGCGGGAGTTTAGAACTCTTTACAGTTGCAAACGTGCGGCATAAGCAGATGCTGCCCACACGTCGAAGCTTGCAAGTCGAGGCAGGGTATCGGGTCAACGAAATTCGCCGGTTGGATTCACCGACGGAAAAAAAAAAACAAAAAGTGGTTTTATTAAAGGTGCACTGAAGAGGAATCTGAACTCGTCTTTTTGCCGCGGTAACTCAATCTACACGTTCCGAGCATTCTTAGAAAACATGGAATTGTGGCCCTGTGTGCCCAATTTTCCTAATTTAAATGGGATTAGCACCCGGCTCCCGCCTTTTTTTTTGTTTGAATTTCTCGCAAGCAGTCGGAGGAGTCAACCAACGCAGGGAGTGCCTCTCAGGCAGTCGCGTGGCGGCTTTGCTTTCGCTATTATTTGTTTCTTTTTAATTTTCCGTGAATAAATAGATCTAGTGAGCCACTACCCAGCTGCAAATTAGGCCCACAGAAATAAAGATACGCGTGGACTCTGCTTTCGCCGATCACTTCGTACGACTCCACCGATGCCAGAGCTGCAAGCCGGTTGAAAGGTTGGTCAGCTCCTCCCACCGTCTGCGGGGAATACAAAAAAAAAAGGCGGGAGCCGGAGCGTTTAATCCGATTTAAATTAGGCAACTTAGCCGCGCAGGCAATGATTCGAGTTTCTAAGAACGCTCGGAACGTGCAGATCGAGTTCCAGCGGGAAAAATACGAATTAAGATTCCTCTTCAGTGCACCTTTAAGGCAGATGATTTATTTATTTTTTTCGAATGCAATATAGCCTATTCTTCAGTTAAACCTGGGAGTGTTATAGGAACCAATGAACTACAGCAACAAGTAGGCGGAGGCTCCATCCGCATTGTGAATTTTCGGGATAATTGTTCTGTTAGAACACTTCAGCGAGTTATCGAAATATTAAGCTACATACTGCCGCGATCGTACAAAGCGCGCAGCCTTATATATTATACATCGCGTTCCTCTCCACTATCATAATGGCGTTTGGCGAGGACCTCGATATTGTGCAGTGGAACTGCCGAAATTTTTGCCACAATAAGACCCCCCTCCACCAGTATCTACTCACCCGCCCCTCTCTGCCTCATTTTCACCTTCTCCAGGAGACCCGGACGGCCCGCAGTGTCCCAGGCTACCGCGCCTACCATGCCACTACGGCCACACCACTTGCGTCTATTCATGTACGCAGTGACGTGCTCGTAGAGCAAATTGACATCCCCTCCACTCTCCTTAAATATTTAGTTGGTGTGGTTTATTACCACCCTTCTTCCCGCATCTCACTCGCCCTTTTGTCTTTTTACAACCCCCCTGCCACTTGCTGCTCTCTGCTCTGTGCAAATTCCTTCACTCTCTTCCTTCTGCCTCCCATCTCCTCTTTGGTGGTGACTTTAATGCCCCTCACACACTCTGGGGCTACCCACAAACCCTCAAACCCGGCCGCCTCCTCCATTGTCTGGCCCAGGAACGCCACCTCGCCCTTCTTAATACTCCTGGCTCTCCTACTCGAGCGGGCACTGCCTCACAACGCCCCACGACACCCGACCTCACTTTCTCTCGGGGTTCACTTTCCTTTCACTGGCAGGTGACAGCCGAAACTCTTCTAAGTGACCACTTTCTCATCCATATCACCACCTCTCTCTCCCACATCCCCCGCTGTCATCCGGTTATTCACATTGACTGGCATGCTTTTCGCACTAATCTCGCCTCCCATTTCTTTCAATCCTACGACGACTGGACGTCGTGCATCTCTGCAGCGCTCACGTTCAGTAGCCGTCGCGTTCGCTCTCGTAACCCAATCCAAGACCCAGATCCTCACCTTCTCCGTTTATGGCGTCGCCGTAAACGTCTTCAACGCTCATTTCGCTCCCAACCACACAATGCCCAACTTTCCTCCCGGATCACTGCTCTGCGGGCCGAGATCGTCGCCCACAGCGCCTCCCTCGAGCACTCTCGTTGGAGTGCTCTTTGTGATGGCCTTGATTCTGCATTGCACTCGCGATCCGCATAGTCTCTCTTTAAATCCCTCCTTGGCACTAAGCCTGCCCTTGCTCCCACTCTAGCTAAAGCCCTCACTCAGGGGACTCCCTCCGAAGTTTTTCATCAACTTGCCTCTCTCTACCTCCCGCCCCCTCTGGCACCCTCCTACCCGGTGTACTCAGGTGGACCTAACCCCGATCTGGACCAATGCTTCACTCTCCGGGAGCTCAAATCTGCTCTGGCTGCTAATGCTACACGCTCGGCTCCCCGGTGAGGATGCCATTACATACACCACACTTCGTAACCTTCCTGACTGCGCCAAAGAATTCCTCCTTCAAACCTACAATGAGGCCTGGGAGAGCGGCTGCTTGCCGAGCTCCTGGACATCCTCCCTTATTTCTATGATTCCAAAGCAGGGCAAACCTCCCTCTCTCTCTAACCTCCGCCAAATCTCCCTGACGTCGTGCGTTGGTAAGACCCTTGAGCGAATGGCTCTGACTCACCTCTCTGATTTTCTTGAGGCACGGGAGTTCTTCCCCCATTCTCTCATTGGCTTCCGACGCCGCGTCTGTGCACAGGACATGTTTCTGATTCTCCAGCAAACGTTCCTGTCTCCTACACTCACTCAAATTTACGCACTTGTGACCGTCGCTGTTCGCAAGGCCTTTTACGGCGTTTGCCACGATCACATCCTTTCTCAACTCGCCTCTTTGGATTGTGGCTCCCGCATGTACTCCTATATCCACTCATTCCTCTCTAAACTTGTGGCTCGCTTTCGAGTAGATACCCACTTGTCTAACCCACACCACCTCACCCGTGGCACTCCTCAAGGTGCTGTTCTCTCTCCTACCCTTTTCAATCTCGCTATGGCCCCTCTCGCCTCCCAGCTAGCTGAAATTCCCGACCTGCAGCATATATTTTACGCCAATGACATGACTCTCTGGTGTTCATCTTGCTCTCCCGGTCACATACAGGACACCTTGCAACGTGGCCTAGATCTCATCGACTCCTTTCTCACCACCGCTGGCCTCTCTCCTGCTCCTGAGAAATCCGAGCTTCTCCTTCTCAACCATTCCTCCTACCAGCGCTCACACAACCACTTCGTCTCTCTCCACCTTTCTAGCTCCCCCATTCCTGTCGTCACACAGTGCAAAGTTCTTGGCTTCCCTTTGCATGCGGCTAAGAATGTGCAAGCCCTCCACTGCGCTGTCACCTCCTGCCACTCTGTAACTCACCTCCTGCGGCGCGTGGTCCCTCGACGCTCAGGTCTCCACGAGGCTCACGCGTGCCGAGTTGCCCACGCGCTGGCCCTCCACAAGGTCTTGTACTTTGCACCCTACGCTTCCTTCACTCAGACTCAACTTAACGCTCTCGAGACTGCCCTTGTGGACCTCTACAAGGCAGCTCTGAACCTCCCTATCACTACCTCTACCACTAAGCTCTTTGCCACAGGCCTCTTCCATCATCTTCGTTCTCTTCTCAGTCTCCATCGTGACTCGCAGCTTCCCCGGTTTTCCCTTACCCGTCAGGGTCAGTGGTTCTTGACTCAAGCGGGTATCTCGCCCATTACAATCTCCCCGTTTATCTCTCCTATTACCACCCCCGCTCCCAATCTTCGTATCCTTCCCCTCCCGACCAACATGTCCCCCGTCCTGCACGCCGGACGTCGTCATGCGGCCGCACAGCACCATTCCCCTCTCTTTGATACCCAGGGTGTAGCTTACACGGATGCCTCCTTCGTGGCTCCTCGAGGTTCCTGCGGCTACGCCCTGCACCATCCGCACTTCCCTGCTCCTGAAACCCACACCAGCGGGCCGTATCTACACCCTCCAGACGCATTGTCCCTCGAGATCCTCGCCATTGCGCATGCCCTCCAGTCATTTGCCCGCCTTCCCTCTCTCCAAGAGTACACAGTCTATTCAGACTCACAAGCCGCTATACACCACATACAGAAACGCACCCTGACCTCTTCTCCACAACAGGAGGTCGAACAAGAGGTTTCCGCACTGCAGCCTTCCATCGTTTTCCTCCGCTGGGTCTCTGGGCATTCAGGGATTGACGGCAATGAGCTGGCCCACCAGCTCGCCCGCGACACACTTTTCCGGGCACCGTTGATCCCCTGGCCCAAGCCCTCGGAGGACGGTGGGAGACTCACCGTTCGCCGCACCATAAAAGAGGTCTACCTTGAGCTCCGCCTCGACAAACGCCTTTACCCTCCCCCTCATGCATCACTCACGGTGCCGGAGTCTCGCCTTCTTCGGCACATTCAGATGAATGCAGTTATCACCCCGTCCCGCCTCTTCCTCTATCCCTATCGATCGGACCCTTCCTGTCCCAACTGCCCCTGTATCTATGCGGACCTGGCCCATTGCCTCTTCTATTGCCCGGCTGCTCAGCAGTCGGGTTCCTTCTTCCCCACCCTCTCTATCCATCACCACCTGGCTCGACTGGCTTGACGCTGAAGGGGAAGAAGAACAGCGGCTTCTGGTCGCCCAGGCGGTCGACATGTTCAGCCTATAAATTATGGTCGAATAAAAGTCTTTTACTACTATTACTACTAGCATTAATATGTTACCCACAAGAAAGAGTTCAGAAAATGTGCTTGTATACTAAAACTAGGAAAACATTCGTCCAACTGATTACTTTTTGAGTGTTTCCTAAAATATTTACCCTTCATCACTAACAAGAATTCGTTGCACCTCATGTCACTACAGTTCGATCACTGTCAACTTTAGTCTTCGTTCCTACTTGCTGCTAGGCCGCATTAGAATCAACTATGAATTAAGAGTAAGCATTTTTGAATAACTGGGACGGCTAACTAAACACTCAACGTATTATTGCCCTCGGACAAAGTTCACAAGAACTCTCATGCACAATCGTGTAGGTGGCTATTTCCCGAAATTCTTTTGTCTGCGATGTATGGGATTCAATTTGCCACTTCATTCAACCTGCCGCGCTTCGGCAAAGTGATATTTTATTGCGTGCATTTTGTATAGGGCCCCTGAAGAGGTTTAAAATTTAAAATCACACGAGTAAGCGCGGATGAGGGAAGTCGTGATCGTCCCTGCAAAATATTGAAGACACGCGCTCCTTGCGAAGCAGGATAAATTCAAATCAAATCTGTTCGCGGTCTAATTTTACAAAGCCAACCCCCTCATTCTCTATGACCTTGCCCAAGGCTTCGCTGTGACGCCGCAGCAAGCTGCATCTCATTGGTTCATCACTCCCAATCATAGCCGAATGGTGTGCCGCCTGATCGATCTCGCTGCTTTTCGTAGCTCAGTTCGTTTTTTGCGGTATGGGCGCTAAAAATAGAAACGTGCACCTTAGTGTCCCGGCCTGCTCCATTTGCACCCTGATCATCCTTTCGTTTGTTTTTCGCCATGTTTATTCATTCACAGTAAAGCCTGGAACACCATCTCGTCCGAAGCCTAGGCGATCACCAACCGCCACCGCAGAAGCAGGCGGGGAGTTGGCGTCGTGGAGTAAAGACCGGGCTGCAGTCGGTCACGTCTACATAAGCAGGGATTCCTCTGACAAGAAGCAGATAAGGACGGAACGGAAACCCGCTATATAATACGTTTTCTCATTGGCTGAATATCTAGATGCATGCCGCTCTCATGTTAACTAAGCTTAGATCTGTGCAGAACGTGAATCCTTGCCCACCGCGCCTTCGTCAAGGAGGAAGAACCCAATGACGAGAATTCGTGAAACGTCCGTGTTAAACATTCATTCAAACTCCTTTTGAAAACTGGAGAGAGGGAGACAGGAAACCCTTTAATGTAAAAGGAGAAAATTAACCGACGTTTAAATACCGCTAGCATGCTACTCTGCGTGGGGAAGGAAATTTGGGAGGTAAAGACGGAAGGCGAGTGGTGCGGAGAAAGGTAAAATAAAAGGCGCAGGAGATACAATGCGGCCATTAAATGCGTACTAAGGTGCATCCGCGAGAAATGGTGTAACGTATAAAATGATGAAGTGCATATATGCAGGTCATTCTCTACTTTACATTCGTAGATGGCTGGGAATCCTCATACCCCCAAATGCGCAGTGGTGCAGCGGTTAATCAATGCCCCAGCAGGTGCTCCCTGTGGTGGGCCTTTTGCGACCCAGGTTGCTGTTCCTGAGTCACCAATCATTAACTGCAATCTACCACGGTGAGTAGGTTGTGATGAAGGCGCGAGGTTATATGATATAAGTGGTCCACCTGCTCCCTAGGTTGCTCTATGCGGACCACCTGCCAGAGCCACCATGCCCGTGGTTTTTCGCTCACAACGCCTACAACAGATTTTCTAGGGAACCGGGGCTTTAACGCTGTCGCGTTAATACTGTAGCAAATACAGCCAGTTTTACGGACACAGCTCGCCCTCGCAGTGAGGCTGCCGCCCCGCTCCTACCTTAGGTGCCGACTGCCTGGCGCGTAGACGCTCTCGTCGGGATTACTCGGTCGGTCACAAGTACACCGGATTCCAAACGTCTTCAACGTATGGCCAGTTCGATGGGACCAGGCTATGGCTGTCTGACCACGACACAAAGCGAACAGGGAACACCACTGTTGACACTTCCCAAGTAAGTCCATCTGGCCAGAAAATGAACATCCAGAACGAAGAAAAAAGAAGGTCTGACGAAACAAAGTCTGACCCATGTTTCAGATTTTTAAGAGCGAAAGAAAGCGAGCTCACCCACACAATCCTTTCGTCAGCTTTCGTGGGAATATTTGAGGTTTCGCCTCAACCTACTGTTTTCCACAAGCCTTTTCCTTCTGCATTTTCATCCGCTGGCCTAACATAGTGCCCCGCGTTTTGGTAAAGTTCTGCCTTCCCGCATTTCTAACAGAACACATTTTATTGTCTACCTTTCACCGTGTTAGGCCTCGTAGTGCCACTAAAGGCGTGGACTAAAAGCAAAAAGAAAGAAAACAATCCGGTATTGGAACGCTTTTTGCATGGTCCGACTGCTTTACTAGGACGTTCAAGAACATGAAACGCAGCGACGAAGCAGTCGGTGTCAGTCTTGTATTTTGTGTTCGCTCGTTTCCGGTCTCTCTTCGGCTTCTACAACTATATTCAGGGGCGAATCAGTTACTTTTTTTTTTTTTTGGAGGGGGGGGGAGGGGGTCGAAAA
Source organism: Amblyomma mixtum (assembly GCF_055824585.1). NCBI lineage: Eukaryota > Metazoa > Arthropoda > Arachnida > Ixodida > Ixodidae > Amblyomma > Amblyomma mixtum. The sequence continues at coordinate 143,329,416 of NC_143017.1, read as the reverse complement.
AAATTTATTTTCTTTGGGTCTTTGATTCCGCTGTATTACAGTCAAAGCTCATTTTATCTGTTCAGAGTCGCATGCGCGTATTTGCGCTGTGAAGTTCACTTCGCAATTAAGAAGACCTTTTCCAACACCAGATAACCTGGAGCCCCGTCCTGTCCTCATCTTTCTGTGTCCGGTTTAAACGCTACGTTTGTTCGTTCAGATTATGTATGACCAACTGGCCCCACAGTGTACTCTGTTAAACCTGGAGCAGTCTGCCAATGAGAAAATGAGCAAGATTCTAAATAGCCGTCATCCCTTATCAATTGCACGGGGTATATAAAATAGATTCCATGATGGATAAAATGGGGAAACTCATTGCTTTCTGTAGTTTCCTAGTGAAGTAAAACAGCCAAACGAACATGTTCTATTTCGTCATCTTTAAGAGGGCATGTGTCGAGATCATTCATTCACACTGAAACTGTACTTCAAAACAGGCTCGTTTCAGAGTAACATAAAGCAACCCCTACCATTTACGCTTTTGCTGTTTCCCGCAAATTATCGCACCGAAAGCTAGAGGGAAAAAAGAAGAAAGTGGAACGTACAGGCCCACCAGTGAAGTTGGTGTGCACGGCTGTCGTTGGTAACAGCCTCGCACCTCATGAATCACGTTGTCACCTATGCTTTCCACGTGTGCCAACTGTTTGGAGTCCCACGGAGACATAGTGGCGCTCAGTGATTGAAAGTTTGCCATGGCAAGAGAAATGCTGGCAGCTTTGACTTGGAAGAAAAGGGCCAGTGAATAGTCTGGGCAGTAAAAACGAGGTCAAGGGACCAGTGGAACGTCATTCGTTCGAAAAACATACTTTGCGATGTTTTGTGAGCGGATGTCAGCACATTGAATAGAGGGAGTCTTTTCTGCGAGCTTACTAAGCTGCGACAGCGTGCGTTTAAAATAAAATATTCAGAAACATCAGGCACGTATTCCGTGCAACACACTCAGCCAGAAATATAGATACGAAAACTACGTTTTACAGTGCCGCAAGCTTGAGACCACGGCCATAGTGATGCGGGATTTCTAAAGACTTAGGAACGAAGAAAATATACCTGAAATAGTTGCGTTTCTGTCTTTACGTTTTTTTCTTAGCTTCTTGCTTTTTTTCCTAAACTTTTCCTTAAAACTTATTTCTGTGATTACGTTCAGATTAGCCCGAACATTGTGCTAAAAGTCAGCAAACTATGAGCTTGGTGTGGGGCCATCAGTATTCTAAACCGGTTGTTCTGTTCTTTCACGAATCATATTGACATTTAAATACTATTTAGAAAGAAGAGATAGATGAAAAGCCCAGAGAATGCTATCTTTTTCTTTATTACGACTTTTCCTGAGGAGAGGAGGTAATTAGAAAACATTACATGCGCAATGCTCTAGTAGAAAGTAGAAGAAAAGGCTAATACTTGCGTTTTCTTTAAACTGATCGTCTATTAAAAATATAAATGTCATCTAGTCATCCAGAAACACCAGTAAGGAAAGAAACTTTTTATGGCGATTAAGCGCGGGCTAATACGGGCACGGGTGATGAGCGCTGGATGGTGAGCGCTGGCTGGGTGGAGGAAGTGTGGTACTTCAAGCTTAATTTATTTATCGTCTGTACCATTCATGCGGGCTGCCCAGTAGTTCCTCGTACTAACGAGTCCTCAGTGCTTTGGAACTTCGCAAAATCCAGCGGTCAGGGACTGAATATAGGTTGGTTGGTTTATGGGGTTTAACGTCCCAAAGCGACTAAGGCAATGAGAGACGCCGTAGTGGAGGGCTCCGGAAATTTAGACCACCTGGGGTTCTTTAACGTGCACTGACATCGCACAGTACACGGGGCTCTAGAATTTCTCCTCCAAAGAAATTCAACCGCCGCGGCCGGGATCGAACCCGCGTCTTTCGGGTCAGCAGCCGAGCACCATTACCACTGAGCCACCGCGGCGGCCGGATAGCTGTGCAACAGCTTGCAACTGAAACATCAAAAAATGACTCCAGTCTCTTGCTGTAAGCTCGCGGCGGCAACGTGAAAAAAGAAACATTTATGATGAAATGATCGTGCTACCTTATTTTCATGCAAAGTGAAGCAAGCATAATCTTTCCCTGCAATTTCACGAAACAGCTTCGTTCATTGGCGCAAAAAGAGTGGCTTGGACCCCTCTCTCTATTTAACTTTCATCGCTTGCTGCTGGCTTAGTCCTCCTTCAGTCATGCTTCCTTTTAAAACTTTCAAATGACAACTTTCAGGGCAATAAACTAGGCCCCAAGGCACCGAGTAGTCGGCCCAGAAACGGGCGTAAAAAGGCAGCGAGAGAGAGGCAGTTATCCTGCACCAGTGTGAACGCCTCCCTAATTTATTCCGTCCTATCAGGATCAGCGAAGTTCGCAACATGAGATCGCTTCTTCGGCCAGACTTGCCGAGATTGCCCCCATGTTTCACAGGATTCCCTTACCGTCAGTAATAATAGAGCAGCAGCGATTATTTGCGCCAAGTCTATTACTTTCGGGATCTGTATTCTCAGCAGTTATTCTACCTAGACGAAGTTATTTCATATAGCGGCTTTTTAAATGAGACCCGCAACTATCTTAGTCGCTAACCTAAGTTTGTAACCACAATCTATATTTTATTCCATACACTTCGATCTTTTCCAGTACTTGTTTCCTTTGTTATGCTTAGCGTACGTGGCTGTCTTTTCATATTGTGAAAATTAAAAGTACAGCTATGTTTCTGGCCATTTAAGACCAATTCCACTGCACGAATAACAGCTTTTATGCTTGCACATATTTCAGGCTCACGTGGTTGTACCAGCTGACAAACGGATTGTAGATTTGCCATCCTTATGATGCATGTTTATAATAGGAAGCGCCGTGCGCTACAGAAAACTGAGCAGTGATTTTTCTCGAACAGAACCAGTGCCTCGCTTTCCACGAACAAAATCCGCATAGCAGGAAATGCGCCCATCTAATACACTAGTGCGCTAAGTGTCGCAGGGAAAGCATCCATCCTTTTATTACAGCTTGCCAAGTACGCTCGCATAAGATATGAGTAATTCTTTCCGAGAAGAGCGTCCACAGCTCTAAGAACATACACAATTTCTCGCGCTCGCACTTCAGAGATTCGCGCAAATTCTAAGTGTGTAAGAAAATAAATGAAATAAAAATGCGCACCCCAATAATTTCGGAGTATTATTATATAAATTAATGCAGTAGATAGAACGACCAAAGACAGAGCACACGGAAAAAGGTTTGCCCCTCAAATTCCCCTTCGTGACAAGCGAAGAGGCTTTTTCTTGTGAGAAAACCAAAATTCACTTTATAAATATTATGTTCAGAGGTATACCTCAATCTCTTACCTAAACTTTCTTTCCGTGTACTCTACGTTCACTTCTTCCTTGCTCGATATTTTATTTTACAATGCATGTTTTTAACTTGCGCTATTTTAAGGTCACCCTTGGATGCAGTGCACTGCTGAAGACGGCATTTATTCGCAAGAAAAAATGCGACCTCAGATCTCGGAAGAAATGAAAGCGTTGCTTGTGCATTATGCAGGACACATGTTAGTTGCAGGAGGAACTCTGATGTTGGTCGAAACACTCATGACTGTGTCAGTGGTGCTGGTAAACCTTTTCTCTTGATTATCTTTTACATTGTCGTATTAGCACAACTTCGTATTCTAGCTGTTTAGACGTTCCTAGAGATATTTCCGAGAACTTTTCAAACAAGCCCGTATATTAAGGCGGAAGCCTTTAATGTGTCATCGTTGTAAGCAGCAGTTGTCGACAAAAAATGTCACGCTTTTCAATTGGTGGAAACGGTCGTGACGTCACAGTGCGCGAATTTCAAACGGGGCCAATTGCACTTTGGCTAGTAACCATACAACCAATTGAAGGGATCGTATAGTGATGCTCCAAGTAAGTGGGACTGAGCTTAATTAATTGCTTAATTGCCCAATTAGCCTAAATAGCTTCACTAGTCAGGCAATATAAATAAATAAAAGCGATTAAGAAATTGGTTGAGCTCAGGAATCGAACCCCGGTCTTGGGCGTGAGAGAGGAGCACGCTATCAACTCCGCCATGCCAGCTCGATGGTTTGGAATGAACAAAGGCGCGTCTAGTGAATACGGTGTCTTCACTCACTCTCATCCTCCTCCATTCCCTTCCGGCGAGGTTTAGGTGTCCACCGACAAATGAGAGAGAGATACATTTCCTTTCCTCAAAAACCAATTTACCGACGAGCGAGGCGTAGAACCGAATGGCGATGGTGTTCTATGGACTCCTTGGCAGCGTTGGAAGACGCTGTCGCGTTCCACTCTTAGGGGCGAAGCTTAACATCTTAACCACACATCAGTGACCACACTTTAGGTCAAAAAAGTGCCCCCCTGAATTTTGACGGGTGTCCACCGAGATATGTGAGACAGTTACTGCGTAATTTCCTTTCCTCAAATACAATTTTCATTTTCTTCATTACGGCTCATCTTTATCTATCTTCTTTCACTCCCACCTCCCTTCCTCTACTGTGCGGTTCAGGTGTCCACCGAGATGACAGAGAATTACTGCGCCATTTCCTTTCCTCAAAAAGCGTTGCGTTCAAAGGGCAAGGCATCGCGCCGAACGGGTGGTGGCGTTCCGTGGACTCCCTGGCAGCGCTACAACGCGCTGTCGCGTTCCACTCCTAAAGGCGAAGCTTAAGCGTCATTAATTAGGAGTTAATTAGTATTCAGGCATTAATCAGTAATTAACAATTAGTGATTTGCCATCACTTAGTAATTAGTACTCAAATATATGTGACGCCACCAGTGCCACAGAAACAGCGAAGGTGGTGCGGAAAACGCTTCCGCCTCTACCAACTTTAGACAGTCGAAGTGCCCCCTGAATTTTTAAGCGTGTTTGCATCGCTTACCGCTTTTTTGTTATCCGCATTCATGTCGATCCTAATTATCGGTATGGGTATTCGTTGTCTCCAGGCATACCTTGATAGAGCAGCTACGGTGTTTGTGGGAGCCTGTCATTTCAATGAATCGTGTCTTTTTTTTCTCTATTTACGTTTACTTCCTCCTTCTTTTCAGTGCCTTTTTTTCTATCTTTCGGTCTTTCTCTCTTTCTTTCACTTTTTTCAGTTTTCTTTCTTACCTTCCCTCATTCTTTCTATCCTTCATTTCTGTAACTTCTTGAGCGAGTTCACTCAGTGAAAACAAATTTTAAAAATTCCACAAAATCTAGTGTATCTTCAAGGCTTACAGTTCTTATTTAATGCCTCTAACACAAATGTGTTTTTTTTACACCGAATTTCTGAGGTGTGCTCTGAACAATTTCTGAAGAAAGAAGGTAAGAATGTTCAAGGTAAGAATGTTCAAAAAATAGCAATGAAAATTTATTTTACCGTAAAACTGTTTTGGCAAGGTTTAGCCTTTTTTTGTAACAACTGGTTTAGGGCATAATTTGTGCCAAGTTTCTGTCGTGTCTTGCTAAGGGAAACGACACTGTAGCCGAGGTACAACAAGAAGCCGGGTTTATTGTCAGCCGGCCGTAAGACCGCGCGTCCCGCTGGTCGACGACTGCCCGCGAAAACCAACACGCATGTGCTTATATCGAGATACAGACAGGCAAGGGGGCGGGCCCCAAATACCGGCACGTGGCCGTGAGTTGGCCGTTTTCTTATCGTGATACAAAATACATTCCCCCTTCCCTAGACGATGCATGCTCTCATTACACATGGTTGACATTTATGACTAACTGTTAGTTGTTATACAGAAATAACAAAAACAAGTGAACGGTTCAAACTCTAGTTCCAAAAATTGGTTGACACAATCACGGCACTGATGTGTACCGATCCGGCGGACGTCTTTCCCTTGTCGGATACCGATGTCGTGTTGAGGCTTCGTGGCCCCTGTCGCCAGGAGAAGACCCCGAGTCGTGATCGATGTCTTCGGAACCGAGGGCTTCCGTCGATACTCCGCCTCCTGCGGCAGACGCCCCTGGATCTTCCTCAGCTGTGCCCGCTGCTTGTTTCGGCGGCTGCATGGCACTCTGTTCATCAGTGCCCGTCGATGACCCAGATGGTTGCCACGGCTGCCAGGAGTCCTCACCATGGGCGCCACAACCGTGGTCTGCAGACGTTGCCTCCGGGTCTGCCTGCCTTGTGCGTATGTGGTCGTGATGCCTCTTCCACTCCATGACCCCACGTGGTGTTGTCACCTGTAGCACATAAGACACTGGCCCCGAGCGTGACGTCACCGTTGCCTCTAACCATCTTGGACCTACTCTAGAGTTCCTCACAAACACTTTGTCCCCAACGCAAAAACTTCTCTGAAGTTCTCTTCGACTGCCAGTATGTCGAAATTGCTTTTTCTCGACCACTGAACGAGTACTAGGCTTAAGTAAATCGAGTCGAGTTCTGAGAGGTCGCCCGATCAAAAGCGAAGCCGGAGATTGCTGGGTGGTTGCGTGAGGTGTATTCCGGTACGCTAGAAGGAAACTGGCTAGTCGTTCTTCAATGGGCCGGGCTCTGTTGTCCTTTCGCAGGGCTTCTTTAACTGTTCGTACAAATCTTTCAGCCAAACCGTTACTTGACGGGTGATATGGCGCGGACCGTACATGTTTTATTCCGTTCATCTTGAGGAATAACTGAAATTCTTCGCTGCAAAACTGCGGCCCGTTGTCTGACACGATGACCTCGGGCAATCCAAAACGGCTGAAGAGGTCACGCAGCTTACCGATGGTAGCTTCTGCCGAGGTCGACGGCATCAGGAAAACCTCCGGCCACTTCGAATGAGCGTCTACCGCCACCAAAAAGTTGCGCTGAAGAAACGGGCCAGCAAAATCCAAGTGGAGTCGGGCCCATGGCCTCGTAGGCCAAGCCCACGGATGAAGGGGAGCTTGGGTAGGCAGCGCTCGTTGCTGCTGGCAGGCCGCACACGTTTTCACGGTGTTCTCCAAGTCGGCGTCAATTCCTGGCCACCAGACGTAGCTCCGGGCAACTTCCTTCATCCGCACTACCCCAGGATGCCCCTCGTGCAGCTCGTCCAGGATTGTCTTCTGTAAATAAGGGGGAACCACAATGCGCATTCCCCAAAATAAACATCCTTGGTTAACCGACAACTCCAGTCTTTTTGAAACGAATGGTTTCATCTCATCAGCCACTCGCTCGGGCCATTGACCCGTTACCGCGTGAAGAACCTGCCGTAAGGTATGGTCACGTGATGTTTCCCGCGCAATATCCGAGCTTGTTATCGGGAAAGTCTCCCACCGAAGTGCGTAGCAGGCGGATACTTCGTCGTCCTCTTCCTTCTCGCCACTCCCGGGCAGCGGTAGACGCGACAGACAGTCTGCCTCTACGTTGCTTTCCCCTGAACGATATACTATATCGTAACGGTAGGCCGACCGCGTAATTGCCCACCTCTGCAAACGAGCCGCGGCAATGCTTGGTATTCCTGTTTTGGGACCGAGTATCGTCTGTAAAGGCTTGTGATCAGTTTCCAAGCTGAACTCTCTACCGTAAATATAGTAATGGAACTTCTTAATTCCGAAGACTAAGGCGAGCGCTTCTCGCTCTAACTGGCTGTAGTTCCGTTCACTCGGCGATAATGTGCGTGATGCAAACACGATCGGCCGTCTGGAACCATCTTGTTCCACTTTCGATAAGACTGCACCCAGCCCATAAGATGAGGCATCGCACACTACCTGAAGCTTAGCTTCCGGATCGTAATGTGCCAGCACCGGCGCTTTTATTAGCAGCCTTTTTATCTTTTTGAATGCTATGTCGCACTGTTCACTCCAGACCCACGGCGCATTCTTGCACAGCAGCTGATTCAGTGGGAAGATGACTGTTGATAACTCTGGCAAAAATTTTCCGTAGTATGTCACCATGCCCGTAAACGTTCTCAGCTGTTTTTTATCGGCTGTGACGGGGGCTTCTAATACGGCCTTTACCTTCTCTGGTGATGCTGCAATTCCTTATTTACTGACCACGTGACCCAGAAACTGCAATTCTGGTTTTAAAAATTCACACTTCTCTGCTTTAATCCGCACTCCTCTTTCGTGCAACCGGTTCAGTAACGCATCCAGGTTCACTAGGTGCTCCTTTTCGTTCCGGCCCGTGACGAGAATATCATCTAGGTAGCATATCACACCTTTCAATTCTTTTAACATGTTGTCCATTATCTTTTGAAAAATCGCAGGCGCACACGCCACCCCGAAGGCTAAGCGATTTACTGCATACAGTCCTTTGTGCGTGTTGAGGGTGAGGTACTCGCGCGAAACCTTGTCCATTACCACTTGCTGATACGCTCTACTCAGGTCAATCTTCGAGAACACCTGCCCTCCCGAAAGTGTGGCCAAGATTTCTTCGATCTTGGGCAAGGGGTAGTTGTCAATGTTTAAGCAAGGGTTCAAAGAGGCCTTATAATCTCCGCAGATGCGTACGCTGCCATCTTTTTTTACCACAGGTACAATTGGTGAGGCGAAAGCACTGTTCGAAATGGGCTCGATCACGCCCAGACTAACTAGTTTTTCCAGTTCTTTCTCCACCGCTTCTTTCAGTGCGAACGGAATGCTTCTAGCTTTACAAAACTTTGGATGCTGTTCTAGCTTCAGAGAAAGTTGAGCTTGCTCACCTTGAATTTCGCCGAGTTCATCGTTGAACAACTGCGGATGTCGGTTTAAGACATGTTCCAAGTCCCGGTGGTCTTGCGCACCCACGTGATTAACGCTACTCCAATTGAGCCTGAGCTGATATAACCAGTCTCGTCCTATGAGAGCAGGACCCTCCTGGCAGAGAATGTGCAGAGGTAGCTGGAGAGACTGGTGCTGATGCTTCACGTTTACTGTTACCACTCCTTTTGGGCGCGCGCACTCCCCTGTGTACGTACGAAGCAACATCGATGCCGGGCGTAACTTCATCTGTGGGAAGCGTGAGCGAAATAAACTGTACGCCATCACTGACACTGCTGCTCCAGTGTCCAGCTCCATGTCAAGCGGAATTCCCTGAATACACATCGTAAAGCGTATCGGCTCTTGACGTGGTTTCTCGAGCGTTGTTTGCAACAGTGGCTCGATGTCTTCATCGGTCTCGAACACGCCGAAGCTTTGCCTCCGGTAGTTTCCTTTTCGTGCGTGTTGCCCGCTCGCTTTCGAAGGGTGCGAATCAGATCCAAGCTGGGAGCGGCAGACTTTTTGAATATGCCCTACTTGGTGGCATTTAAAGCAAGTCGCTGTTCGGAACCGGCAAGCCCGGTTGCGATGACGCAAGCCACATCGCGTGCATGGTGAACCGTTCCGTGCAAGGGACTCTTCTGCAGAAAACTTCTGAAGGTCTTCCTGGGTTGCACTGCTAGGTCGGCACTCTGACGTTCTTGGAAGCCGCCTCCACTGATAAGGCTATCTCAACCGCCTTTTTTGAAGGTCAGAGATGCATCCTCAACAAAAAGCCTCTTCTGGATGCCAGCGCTAGCAATACCACATACAAATCTGTCTCTCAGAGTTTCTTCTAAGTTAGCTCCAAAGTTGCATGTTTCTGCAGATTGCTTGAGGCCTGCCACGAACTGCGCAATGCTCTCCGTTTGTTGTTGCGTTCTGCGGTGAAACCTTGCTCTTTCCGCAATAACCAATGGCTTGGGTGACAGATGCTCTCGTAATGCTATCTGCAGTTCTGACAAAGACTGACTAGTAGGAGCGTTCGGGGCAGTCAAACTCTTCAATAACTTGTAGGTCTTCGGACCCACGATACTCAGGAAGGCATCTACTTTGTTCTCGTCTGGAATCTTATTCACTCTAAGGAATGCATTAATCCTTTCTTCGTAAGTTTCCCAATCCGACTGAGATTCATCGAAAGATTCCACTTGCCCAATCGTGACCATCCTGGCTGTTTCCGAGTCGCTCCAACGTGGTCCTTCTTGTACGCTTGGCTGAATATCCGTCTTCACGGTCCCCGTGGGATCGGTCCTCGTTCTGCTTCAGAGTCCCACCCTCGTTGCCAAAAAGTTGTCGTGTCTTGCTAAGGGAAACGACACTGTAGCCGAGGTACAACAAGAACTCGGGTTTATTGTCAGCCGGCCGTCAGACCGCGCGTCCCGCTGGTCGACGACTGCCCGCGAAAACCAACACGCATGTGCTTATATCGAGATACAGACAGGCAAGGGGGCGGTGCCCAAATACCGGCACGTGGCCGTGAGTTGGCCGTTTGCTTATCGTGATACAAACACTACAGTTTCTTAAACGTAGTTTTGATTGCATCATTAGCAAAGAATATTTTACTGTTGATACTATTTTATTGCTATTATTACAAGTTTTCTTACTGATATCAAAAAATCTCACTCCTACTCAACATAACCGCCCTCCTCGAACATGAGGTTCCTAGCTGGCGTTGCCTCAACTGAACGACCAACTAACTTTAGCGCGGCAAGCTACGCATATCCTCTTTGCTTAGTACGCGTCGAAACTAAATTTCTTCATTTTTCTCACCGGCAAAAGGGTAACGCAAGGCTGGTTTCACTTTGCCGATCATATCTCGTTGCCTCATTTTTACACACGCACGCCCACCCGCACGCACGCACGCACACGCACACTCACGCACACGCACACGCACGCACACGCACGCACGCACACGCACACACACACACACACACACACATACGCACACGCACACACACACACACGTAAACGTAACCAGAGCTTCTTGTCATCGTTACAACATATCATCCTGAAGCTCTTGCAGGATTTTTCGAGGCATGTCAATTTTTTTCGAAGACTACAGGATGACTTATAACATCTCTCCTCCGTATGCCAGTTCAAAAGGAGGACTTCATTCACAATTCATACAGTCGTCCATCGATGTAGTCACAGAAAATTAGTGTTCCTTTCGAAGCTTCTTTTTTATTTTTGGAGATGTAGAATTGAAATATATGTTATAAATATCACTTTTTCGTTACTAACACAATCGCATCGCCCCCGTTTATGTTACTGCCTAGAATCAAAGCTTAGCATGCTAAATTCATAAGTGGTATATTACTAACTCTCTATCATTAAGATCAACAACAATTCAAAGACGAAAGTAATTTACCTTTTTATATCTCCATACCTGAAAAATAGATTTAAATGCGCTTCCCTTGAGTGAAAGTTCGGAAATTATTGTTTCTTTTAATCAATTTGGCAGGAAAGTTGGCCGTTCAATTCTCTCTCCGGCATACACGTGTGTACATCTCCGACCTATCCTGGTAACTGGCTTCATTTCCATGTCCATTTTTATTTTGGAACCTTTTTTACTGTGAAGTGCAGAATGCGCTAACCGCGAATTTCTTCACAGGACTGTCATCGTTCAGAAGGTACAAGGCTTAGAAAGCACGTTATTCCAGTATAGCACCCTGTGGGAAAAAAACTTACCCAGTTGATGCATCTCATGTCGCCGTTACCACGCTCTTAGCAGGTTATATTTCATCGGGTAGCGTAATCTAGGAGTCCCTCTGCTGAAAATGAATCACTCTCAGTGTCAAGCACTCTGCACGCCCGTAAAGCTAATGCGATGGAGCGTCGTCTGGATAGATGTGAAAGTGGCTCACTCAGCTGGCCAGGCCTCTGCCTGCCACGGGATCGATGTTGTGCGGGGTCCTTAGGGGCAGGAAGATAAGTTGTTGCGATCTATTGACCACGCTGCCATTTGACCCTGTTTGACCCTGGTTTTTGACCCTATGCCGCTGCGAAGATTCGTGGGCATCGTTATCTCGCCCAGAGCACGTGTCCTCTCCCTGCGCTGCATTTCTCCTGCTACCACCGTACTCCTCGGGCTGCCATGCAGAAAGTTTGCTGGTCTATACCCTTTCATCAATATTTTGTCCCTCTACATGCCCCTGCTTCCGTGTTCCCTGGACTCGAGTTTCTTCTCCTTGGAGAAGTAGGCTGAGGGCAATCTTCTTAATCTGTTGGTGTGTTTTCATAAGGGACGACAACATTTCCTACCTTTTTCAATGAAGTTTGTGAATGCAGCATTTCAGCGACAAAATAATATTAATTATGGCCATTACGTTGTCCACTTACCTGCATTCAAGTGTAACGCTAACATCCGGGGACAGTTACGAAACCGGGTTTCGAAAAGCGCGCATTGAGAATTTGTGCGCAAATTCAACCGATTTTTGTTGTTTTAACAACTGCCGTACGACAGTGGCTATGCAGGTTGGTTGCCGAGCACCATTTCGCATATTCCAGACCAGCCGCAAGGCTCGGCGCATTTTGGTGGGGCCGGTAAGCAAAAGCGTACCCGTTTCAGGAATGCAAGGCTCTTTAAAGGATCCCAGGCACGCAAAATAATCCCAAGCTCGTAACTAAGGCTTGTAGCTTAGCCTGTAATTTTATTTTAGACAAGCGCATACACAGCACTTTGCTTGGATTTCTTTCAGTCTATGGAAAACAGTAAGATATTTATCGCTAAGCAGGAAATTGTTCAGCTCGATATAACTGATTAGTGGCATGCCGCTAATACGTTTCTCATATCTGTGACTTTTTTGGAATTTTTCTCATTATACAAACGCTCAAGAACAGTACACACAAGCAGGAGATGTCAAGATACAGTGGTGTCGGAGAGCTCAACGTGCCTTTTGGTTATAGCATCATTGGTTTTTTGTACCAAGACCAAAGGCTATAAATAGCTGATTGATATGTAGGCAGCATGATATGCATCAGTTACTTCATCGAAAAGGCCCTATACAAAGCACCTGGCCTGAAAACTTGACTTCTGAGTCAGTTCATGAAGTTTCTGTATGCTATATGTTGCGTGCACGTCTACGAGAAACTCCAGAGGATAGGACATGACACAGACACCGTTTCTCCGCAGCGAGTTCGTGTGGCGTTTAGATATCGCTCGGAAACACGGCCAGCGGTACGAGCCTAATGATGACATTGGTGATATTAGGAGCCCGTTCGCCTCAAAACAAGCTCATGCATCCTTGGATTTCTATTTCCAGGTAGCGCCCAAGCAGCAGGGACTTTCAAAGAACTCACTACACAGCAAAAACAAATAATGCATATGTTGAGACTAGCCTCTTGAAGATGGCATGGTCTCAAAGAGAGAGAGACTACGTGGTTCGCGCAAGCACTCCTTAGTGCACATTTACTTTCGATACCAGCGCTAACAGATTCTGACACGGACAAAAAACAAGAAACTAGAAGCCGTTCTCAAAGTATCGCATAAACTTCCGCTGGGGCTATTTGTGTACGTGGCCTCCGTTAAGCTTGAACGCATTCAGATGAATAACTTTCTAGATGAACCTACTGATCCCAATGAGGTGACTCAATTCTCTTGCTCCACAATACATGAAGATAGAGCCGTACGCAGCATTGGTTATGCACTCGACACGAACCCTTACGCCCAACTACATTACCCGTAATTACCGTGCCAAACTAAGCGCTGCGCGCGTACCACGACATCCAAATTTCAATCAACATAAAGAGCGGAGAGAACTCCTGGCATGTCTGAGCGGGAAAAGATATCCCGCTGAAGACCATAAGATGTATGCGCAATAGAGCGCATGTAGAGGCAAATAAGATTCACGGCTGAGGTAGACTGTGGGCTCAATACGGTATTCGCGTTCACAGAATTAAGACTCAAGCAATTACAGCACATGGTGAAAGCGTAAATGCCGAGTCAAATGTCGTGTTGTTGCTCGCATGAAATTATCGTCCGTGCTCACTGATTCAGGAACTGTCTGCAGAAACTGCTGCACAAGAGCCTCCACCTTACCACAACATCCTTACTTGAATCTTTCTGCTCTTCCTCGACATGAAAACTTCCACTGGTTTGAAAACCCTAACATTGAACCCTCACCGGAAATGTGCTTGCTGAAACGACTACCCAGCAGCGCTGAACGATGACTCTGCTATGGTATAACCGGCTGCCTTCAACCAAGCAGATTCAGATTGTCCAAAACACGCTAGACTGAACTATCCTCCACCACACCCGTATGCTCACGGCGGAAGGCAAGATTTCTAACCAGTTGTCTCGCAAACCCCAATCTATACTTACCTCCATCCTTTTTCTGACCTTTCTCGTACCTGCACAGTGGTGAGAGTCCCACTCTTCTTCACATAGTGTAGCAGTGCCGGGCCGTCCCAAATGTACAAGCAATAGCTATGGCTGGAGAGGGGGGGGGGGAGAGAGACTGGAGGAGTGTGCCGAAGCTATGTCAGCTTCCTATTAGATACTTGATTAAGGCAATGACCCTTCGCATTCTTTGAACAATAATTTCTCCTTGCCACCGCAACAATCACCACAGCAATATTGCAATCTGATCAATACTGCAATGGGATCAACACTAGAAAACAAATCTGTTTTTCGTTTGGTCCCATGCTGCTTAGCTTTTCTCTGATTTTTGAGAACACTTGTCGCGATACAACAGCAAGAGCTTAACACGAGCTTAAGCTTAACTCGAACACTCTTAGTAACGAATTTTGTGCTAACAAGAAAGTAAGGCTCCGGTGGGAAAGTCGAAACGTCATGTCACCTTTTTTTTTGCCGGCGCCATTTACGTTTTCAATGTCACCTTTTTTTTCCGCGCCAGACTTTTATGCGCATGCAACACCTCGGCCCTGAGGGGTTAATTAGGCAATGTTCATTTGAAAACAAAAGCTTGACTGCATTTTTTAAACCCTAGGTGGTGTGTATTATTGTGAGTCCTTCCGCTAAAGCGTCCTCATAGCCCACGTATCACTTCGTAAAATTGAATCCCACTAGTTGCAAGTCTTTCCGGAAGAGAAAGACGTACACAACAGAAGACGGAACTGCGTGAGGCAAAGACACGGGAGTATGTAATCCACGTCAGAGAAGAAACTTGCGCTGAAGCTTTTGGTTCTGTGTACGACGAAGGGTTTTAACTTGAAAAACAGCTGGCTTAACCACCAGGTCATCTTGCTAATCAAGGAGAAGTCACTTGTAGGCTCCTTGCTTTGCTGGGAAAAAAAAGGAATGACCGCACCGATCACTGCTGCCCACCGCGGGTAAAACCAATTTATTAATAGCGAGGAGGGAATGCGTGTTTCTATTTCAAGGTCACAATTTTGACTCCCAAAATATGTTCGCCTAGAAGCGGTCATGCTGTGGCAAAGTTTCATTCAGCTGCATGCTTTTTTTCTTTATTTACTAACCTCAATATTCATGGCTTACAAACGGGACAAAAGTTGACTACCTAACAGCAGAAGTAAATAAGAGAAGAGCGACATGAGTAAGCGTCTCGGAATTCTAAGTAATATAGGTCACTCCATTGATTCATTTTAACTATCAGTTGTCAACGGTTTGCAAAAGAGTTAGAGCATTGCATAGATGTTGCGGATATCGTAGCGAACATTCTGTTTCCAACAACTGGCAAACAGTAGTTAACAAAGCAGGAATCTCGAAAAATAAACAAAAAAGTGACAGGATTGCTACGGAACAAAAGTGAATGAAACATGTGCAGATGGCTTGTTGTGAATAACTTCCTTAGGCGGAACCAGGGCAACTCTGTGACAAAACACTGGAGACGCCAGCTGCAGGCGAAAACAAGGAGGGAAATACACACGAGTCATAGAGGCAGGGTCGGGCAACGGCCCCAGAAGTATGAACCTTTTTTGCACACATTACTCGCTAAAGCAGTAGACGCCCCTGTGCCCACATTAGGCAGCCATAGCCTCAGAGCGTCATTACAAATATGGCCTATAGAGCGGCAGAATAAAACGCGCCGAAGTAGACAGTCGAGGCAAGCTTATTTCTACACTGTACGAGTACAATATTTATTTGCATAACGAATTGCGGGAATAGAACTCCACACACAGAGCTTTCGAGGACGAGCAACGATATTGGTCTTGTAGGATGCTCAAGGTAGCATAGTGCCAGAAATAAGAGACACTGCCACGTGTTATTGTGCGCGGCCATCCTCGGCACAGCGACCTAACAAATCCAATAACACAGTTTTTAGGAACGGCCCCAAAACGTTGTTATGACTAGCGCAGCGCCCACTTCATAATATTGGCATTGATCATTGAAAGATGAGGCGTTTCTTTATAATAGATACGAAGGAACAAAACATGCTGAGCATAGGGGCCCACCTGCCAAGCAATTGACACCGCCATATTGTGTGGTTGTATGCGACACGTGAGTGAATTTTTTTTTTTTGTAAGCTATCATTACCGCTTTTCTCATTTAATCTCAGTAAAGCAATAGCCTCTGATACGCAGCTCTTTAGAAATGCAGTCCAAGGTCCCAAGCTGCGGTCGCTGCGAAGGTGAAAGAGGCACTTTGGACGTTTCACACTCTACATTGCAGCAAATGGAGAAGTTTCACGCCTGAATTTTCATTTAGCGCATTTAGCATATAATCGCGTTCTCCACTTAAATTTGCTTGGTTCAAATGTCGTGCATTAATACACGCATCGCTCTTATGCATCAGGCAAAAATAACCATCATTGCTGAATCAAACTTGCTGCGACATTGCTGTGCACATCAATAGAGGTGAGCTGCACGAAGCGGAATCTTACAATGACGTTAAATACCAATATAATGCTGTTCTAAAAATGCCCGTTAACACAAAATTGCCAAATAGTCCGCTTATTTTTACATGCTCCTCTAGAAGACTTTATAGAGAATTATGCATTGACAGGTCTAAAATAAAATCGCTCTCATTATTTAACACTTAGCGATGTACCTGGATTTTTCGACTTTATCTTTACATATATTTATTTTTACAGCCTCCTCAAAAAGGAGACAAAATTGGGCGTTACCCAATAAAAAAAGAGAACAGATTTGTGCCGAACCATCAAACTTTTTTCATCCTGTCCTACAGACAGATTGTTGCCTTTTGTACATATTTCTGTAGTACTATAATATTTTTTTCCGTCATTCTCTCGACGCGACAAAAGACAGCAACACACGAGAAATTTGTTTTTACTAATAGTTCATGTCCTCATATAACACAAACAGTTGTTTCCGTCGACATAAAATTTTCTGCTGTGTTTTTCGAGTGCCCAGTATTTTTCAATAAAACTCCCCTTTATTTGGGTGCTGATGTTCAAACTAGCAAAAAATTGCGTTATTCTAAAATATGGCGATCCACACTACAGCAAAATTTATTTTTTATTATTATTACCAATAATTTCAGAGGAGTTAGAGAAAATGTTATACAGAAAAGATTTCAATTTTTTTTAAAGATTCTAACTCATCATGCTCTTACAGTTCAAGTTTAGGCCGAAATCATGCACAGAACTTACAGTGCTACGCCCAAAAGAAATCATTCTCAACAATATAGCACACAAAGAAATAAATTTGGGGATATTCATTTATTTCTCCAAAGCTTTCAACGGAATCAACCACCTTACTCTAGTCGAAAAACTGTTCATCTGCGGTATTAGGGGTGCAGCACTAACGTTAATTAATAATTATTTTACTGATCGACAATAATACGCTTCACCAAGCAATTGCAGTTCAACATGCAAAAATATAAAACACGGTGTCTCAATAGGAAGTCTCCTAAGCCACTTATTATTCAATAAGTAGGTAAACGATAGAGTACAAATAGACCATTTGGTAAATTTTCCCATTTACTCGGACGACACGAGCCTTTTTCATTCAAGCGCAGAAGTTAACAGTTTAGTCCAGAGGGGCAATAATTTACTGGTTATGATATATTTATGGATTCGCAGAAATTCATCACCAGTCAACACGATGGAGACCAAAGCCTTGTTTTTCAGAGCAAAAACTATGCCGGTGTTAGGTTGTGCCAACATAATCTTAGGTGCTAACATAGTGAAAATAATAACTGCACTTTAAACATTGGGCGTTGATTCAACCATCTTATGTGTTGGGGTAATCATATACATTGATTTAAAGGAAATTATATCGAGCTGTAGAAGTAATGAGGAAATGCCAGTGGATGCTTCTTACTACAGTAAAACTGCTAACTTCTCTATAAAAATCTCTTTGAAGCGAAAGCCAGAGAATGCCACTTGCTGTGGGGTAACACCACAGACACTGACATTTAATAGCATTTGACCTTAAAAACAGGCCCTGGGAGCTATAACAGGTGTGGATTACTCATACCCTGCAAAAACAATGCTATCCAAGAGAATATTCTACACGAGCTTCGCTACTTACAGGTATATACGACACAATTTCGTGATCGGGTTACTCATTTAAGTAATGTGACCAACTGCAACATTAACCCAATGCATCGGACAACAAAGCACCGTGAATACTGCCATTCCCCCTGCCTGAGAACTAATTATAGAATTCAGCTTCTAAATATGTTCTACCGTCTATACTGAAATCTGGGTTTACTGATCATTCAATCTGCTCTATTACAGTCAGTGACATTCGTAATTTGTTTCTTTAACATACTGCTCTTCCGTGTCTATGCATGAAACGGTATGATTTTCATTTGTTATCTGCTGTTCAATTCCTATCAGCAGTTCTAATTAGATTCGTTTCTAAACTGCTCACAAGCCTGCGTACTGTATTCTTTCCGCCGAAGTGATCACTGCAAAATATAAACCTTGAACCCCGAACCTTGATTTCCTGCTTACTAGGTTCTGTGTTGTCAATAGGCTCTGAGTCAGTAGGAAATCCTCGTTGCATGAGGACCAGCTCCACGAATTGCATAGCTGTAGCTCCCTCAAAGTATTTTTCGAGCGAGAAACGAGTTTTTTTCGGCCTTAGAAAAGAAAGAAAAAGCTAGAAATAAAATCATTGCATTGAACCAGCTCCGCAGCTCAACGGCTTGCGCGTGCGACAGCTCCATTCGCCTGCTCGCGCGATTCAAACTGCGCAACTCTGTCTCTATCCACGTGTGGGGCAAACCTGTCAACGCTGTTTCCGGTGAAAACGCAACGACCGTCTCTTGGAAAGTGCGCTTCTGCGCTTCGCAAAGAGAGTGGCATCGAGGAAGGAGTTGGAGGGAACTTTTATTTGTCAGGGAAGAAATGCGCGGAAGGAAAGCCGCCTTCCTAAACATGGCAGCGCGTATGACAAACGCAGATGTCCTCGACTTGGCAGAATCCAGTATTCACCTGCGTGCTGTCAGAGGGATAGAATGCTTGTTAGGAGTGCTCTATTTGGAGTCAAAGCTTCAAAGAGAATTTCAAAATTTCCCAGCATTGGACACACGCTGCATACTCTGCCCCTAAGGCGAAATTTGCAAGTAGTCACCGCGTTTAGCGTCAGCGCGTGGTACCAGCGAAGCCAGTTTAATTAAGTCGCTTGCTTTAGAGGTGCGGATTTGTTCATGAAATGGTTTTAGCTCCGTTTGTCGACGCTACGCGGGCGACCTTAGTGCCAGAACGGAAGGAGAACGCGGAGAGCGTAGACGAACATTGGCGAACGTTTCCATCTGCCACCTGGTGGCAACGAGCTGCGCTGCCGCCAGAGCACAGTATGCGTCAACAACAGTGTCTTCGAAGTCTTGTGAAGGGCGAAGACAGCTTTCTCCCCCGCAGCGCGTGAGCGAAGCGCCGATAAAATTGGCAAAAATTGGCTTTTGAGGAAAGGCATGGCGCAGTATCTGTCTCACATACCGTGTGTCCCAAAAATGACTGATGGATTTTGAAAATAAATAAAAAAAGACAGAATGAGATAGAATTGTATTGTTTGCGGCCTTACGCTTAGGAAATCATGGAATTTTATCCCTTCAAAATTCAGACTAAGTTTACATTTCCACCAACAGGTAGCGCTGCAGGCGGTTATTGCTGAACCATCATCTTTGCGTTCACCAAAATTATTCGTATGGGCTGTAGTTTCCTCAAAAAGAATAATAGGGCCACTTTTCCGGGAGCAACCGGTAAATGCTGTACGATATCTTGGGATACTGGAAGAATTTGTGGCGATTCATACCGCTTTGGAGGACCGTCCAAACGGCTCCTGGTTCATGCAAGATGGCGCTCGTCCACACCGAACGCGTGCAGTATTTGATTTCTTGAATGAACATTTCGCTGAGCGTGTGATTGCCTTGGATTACGACAAGCATACAGGAAGTGGCATGACATAGCCTCCTTATTCGCCAGACTTGACGCCCTGCGTCATTTTTCTTTGGCGGTACCTGAAAGGTTTGATTTACCACCAAACTCCACAAAAAATTGCGGAGCTGAAGCAGCACATCTGTACGGCACGTGAGACAATTTCCAGTGACATGTAACAACGGGTGGCTGGGAACTTTTGCCTCAGACTGCGCCACTTCGTCGCTGTATCTGGTGCTTACATTGAAAATGTCATTCTTTAGTTTTTTGCAACAGTCCTAGCAAAATTTTCATACAGGTGTTATTTTTTATAGCTATCAGCGCCACCTGCTGGTGGAAATGTAAACTAAATTTGAATTTTGAAAGGTTAAAATATCCGATTTCCTTAGCGTAAGGCCGCAAACAATACAATTCTATCTCATTCCATCTTTTTTTTAATTTATTTTCAAAATCCATCAATCATATTTGAAACACACGGTTTATCGGCGGACACCTGAATCACGCCGTAAGGGAAGGGAGGAAGGTAGGAGTGAAAGATGAAAGCGAGAAAGAGGTGCCGTAGTGGAGGGCTCCGGAATAATTTTGACCACCTGGGGATCTTTAACGTGCACTCACATCGCACAGCACACGGGCGCCTCGCTTTGGCGGTTTCGTGCTGAGCCATGGCGCCATCCATCGGCGCGGCGCGGACCCGTTATAAACACTGAAGGCACTGCACTCTGCTACCCGAGGGACGCTGAAGACGGACGATTGTGTTTGGACTTGACGAGACCTTTCCTTGCGACAAGTTTAAATCAGTAGAATGTACTACGACGGCACTATAAAGCATTTCATACTTACGTCACTCTCGACTACTAGAAATGTTGTTTTAACGCGCTAGGACTTATAGTGGCCATTCCCCGTAGTTAGCCTGCCCGCCGGTCTGCCTGCGACCGGACCTCACTACTGGCCTCCATTGGCTACGATATGGACTCAGTGGTGAGGTCCAGTCACCAGCCGCCAAACAGCCGGGTCGCGCCACAGACGCTTGAAAGCCACGCGTACATCTGAATGGCCAATGACAGAGGACTAGATGGACGCCGATGGACAATGGAAAGCATATAGAATACGTCTTATGGAGTAGTTCTTTAGCGTGCACTCGCATCGCAAAGAACACAGGTGTTTTGACATGTCGTTTCAAACTAAATTATTACCACGGTCTAAAATATTATATATAAAGTATAACTATATTACAATTTTTATTATCTTTATTACTACGCCTCCTTTGTTTATACAGATGCGACGCAGTGTGGCTGGGTACCGGAACCACGCCAAGCAGAATTTTAGGTACCGTGCTTGCATTGGAAATTCACGCTGACCTGACCTCTCACCGCTAGGCGGCTAAACTGGTCATCTGTAGATGGTCTGGGGAATCTGGTCGCTTCATTCAGCATGTCTTACCGGAATTACAACTGTGTTCTGAACTCGCTCAATGAAATCCATTCACTCTTGCGGCTATCCAGAAACACCGAACACAAGCACTTCGAGAAAAATTAGCACTACGCAAAGAGAACGAGGACAGGAGAGCAAGAAATGAAAACGACCCCAGAGGCAGCAGACTGCTAACAGTTTATTCTAAGATGAAACTAACCGCCATGTAAGCAGGAGTACTAAAAAAAAAGACCTTACATCTTGTACCCCGCACATGCTCAGACCGTCGCTGGTCGACTGCGTTCACAATAAAATCACAGAAAGTGCATGCAAAATACAATAGAACTAAACAAGACAACTATCAGTGCGGAAGTCGGGTCAAAAGAAACATGAATGGAAGAAATCACAGAACCAAAAGCATCATGTCAAAGCCAGCACTAAAATATGCCTAGATGGCGGAATGGAGATTATCAATTAACTAAAGACAAATATGATGGTACAGAATACAAAATGCGATATACACGAGCAAGCTAAAACTACTGTCTTGATGAAAAGTAAAACAAAGAACACGCGTATGGGTGAACATGTAATAGTGGAAAATATTAAGAACAAGTTTTAAAAGCAGTTACCGACATGCATAATTTAATGGTAAAACAACATTAAAAAAGGGCGAAGCAAGAAGCTTAAGAACGGACATCTAAACACGCTAGTTCTTCAATGAAAATGCAATTACAAGCGTTCTGACACGTTTTTTCCTCATTTTTAATATTTCCAAAAGGATTCGATGGGCCCCTTTCCGTCCCGTCTTTGAACCTGAACAAAAAAGTTTTATAGATCGGATTGTACGCAAGGTTATCCTTACCCTTCCCCTTACAACTCTTCACACGATGCGCTGGGTGGCCGCTTGAATTATTTTCTAAGGATAAACTGCGTTTCCATGCCCGTTGAATAAAACATCGACCAGTTTGTACAAAGCAGGACACGCCACAGGTCAGGCCAGTGCTGTACACTGCTCTGGAAACATATTCGAAATAATTATCCAAAAATATGGGAAGAACCAATATTTTTCTAGGCATCCAGAATAAAAATTCAGTGCCAGTGCTGTAATGAAACTGGTGTAGGGCGCAAGAGTACTTATGATATCCGAGAATAACTTTGTAACGAGCAATTGTTTCGCCCTGTCGTAGCGTTTATAACTGTCTCATAAGCGCCTGAAGTTTCAGAAAAGCTCTGCTGGTCCCATGGAGCAATTTTCTTCAAAGTTACCACTCAACGCTTTCCTCGTATGACACCTCGCATGTCGCACATTTTTCTTGTCTCTCACCCACTGGCCCTGCTTTTCACGATTATCTGATCATCACCATAGGTTTCGAAAGCTAGATCCTCATGGCGTGCGGTGCTTGTCTATGTTTTTGACGACCTTCATGCTATAAAGAAATTGTTTAACTCGTTCTGCAAAAAAATTCGTTTAATTGCACTTTTGCTTCGCTTGTTCGCAAATAAGCTTACAAAATGGCGTAATAAGCCCCTGCTTGTGCGATGTCTACCGCGAATTCTACCGCGGCAAGAATATGTTCATTATAAACAGGAATAAGGGCAAAAACAATATTCACAAGGATGCGAAAGCCAGCTTTGGGAACTTTCCAGCGGTCTAAAAGGAAAAATTACAGCTAGACAGCCTACTAATGTAATACAGAAGCTAAATCAATGCTATAAAATGAACTTATCTCTTACAGCCTGGTTTTTTTCTTTATTACCTTACAAATATATGATCCTCGGCAACGAATGTGGCATGTTCCTCCCATGCGTTAATTGCTTTCGATGAAATGCTTTTAGCTCCCGTTATCGACAGCCGCGGGTTACCTTGGCGTCAGAACGGAGAACACGGAGCCGAACATATGCGACCATTGGCGAAACTTTAAGTTCACCCTCTCCTGCTGCCTACATGCTGCGCTGATGACGGAGCAGCGCATGCGTCAACAGCAGCGACTTTACGGTCCCGTGCGGGCAACAGCCAGCGCACTGCGCGAAGGAGCCAAAGCTCCGCCCTGCAGCCCGAGAGGCGCACGCGCAGTTCTAGTTGCACTTCATGAGCGAGGTGACAGCGCCTCGTGAGCTGCGATCATTACGTAATGCGTGCGTCGGCAACACAGGTCCGTGGCGCCATCCTGCAGCACGGCCTGTAGACAGCTCTCGTAGCGAGCGTCGCGAAACATACACAGCGGCAAAGAAAGCCCAGTGCACTGTCCATCGCGAAGGAAAGCTTAGGAAAGAAAAGCGGCTGATATGCGACACTCCCCAAGAATCCGGCTATCAGAATCTATGAGCTGTCCTACATTACGCTATGCCTTTAGCCGCCGGGTGGCTCAGTAGTTATGTTGCTCAGCTGCTAAACCGAAAGACGCAGATTCGATCCCGGCCGCGGCGGTCGAATTTCGATGGAGGCGAAATTCCAGAGGCCCGTGTGCAGTGCGATATCAGAGCACGTTAAAGAGCCTCAGGTGATAGAAATTATCCGTAGCCCTCCACTGCGGCATCCCTCATAGCACGAGTCACTTAGGGACGCTAAATCCAGTAGACAAACAAACAAGCTTTATTTTTCCTGCAGAACATTTCATGCTTACATCTACTGTTGACGAAGAGATAGTTAGTGAATTTTTGCTATATGTTTTTGAAACTATCAACTACCAATCTTATCCTACGATGGACCTGTATGGTGAGTGAATTAAAGGCATTAATTGACTGCAAGACTTTTGACGATTTTCCTTGCATGCAACACGAGCATAACCAACGAGGACAAATATTTCTTACTGTGGAAATCTGAACAGCATCTGAAGAGCAACTCTATGTGTCCGCCTAATCATCATGGAGGTTCAGTGCACCCAATCGTGTATTCGGGTACAAGCACTTGCGAAGATCTGTGTTTAATATTTTGCTTCTCTCCCCTGGGATTTCCGGCGTGGATAGCTAAAGGTGGGAAGAATGGTGGTTGAATACGAACGAAGGTAACTGGTGTTGGGTGGTAAATAGAATGTATAGTACAGGTACTTTAATAAAGCGAACTGAAAAGAACATAGTATATTATAGGGATCTAATAACACAGAAGGAACACAAGAGTTCTCCCTAGTGGGCATACTAAGCGCAGATAAACTAAGCCTACAATATGTAATCAGTCCAGTACTAGGACACCGCGCATGATCCTCGGACGTATACTAGATGTCCCGTTTGCGCCTACTTATGTAGTCACTAAGCGTATTTTTTTCACGGAAGCGTTAAACTAGGGCTTGTCATAAAATACCGTCATGTCCTTCGTTGAAACGAAACCAACACTTCACAGTAAACATACAAAACAGGTAATAAATACGTTGTAACTGGTCATGTAGAGCAGTGTCGCTCTAACTGCATTTCTTTTCACCACTACATTTTCATAAGAAGCAGCTTCCCATGTGGTCAAAATTTGTTTCAGTGTGGTAACATTACCTAACAAAAGGAGAGATTATTGCGTAACAAGTAAATTTTCATTCATTCATTCAGAATTTATTTAAGACAATGAAGAGGTTGTCCAGGATGACGTGGCAAAAGGCACACATTGCCTGACGAGGCCACGCCACCCGGATGACAGGCGGCACCACTGGCTTGTGAAAATGGCACATGTAGTGCAATGATTAAAAATTAAAAGTAACCACAAAAAGATAACCTACAAAACATAGCAAACCTTCTTCTTCCTTTTTCACTGAGCACAGCCGCATGTGCCTGGTTCATTTATACTTTCCATGTATAAGACGTAAGCTCCATTAGACGCATGCTTCGTGCTATCTTGTACAGGTATCGTCTTTCACGGGGACACCATGCTTCGCGGACACTATCAAACGTTTTGCTCCTCTTTTTTGAGAAAAAAAAAATATGCCCTGAAAATAAAGGGGGGGGGGGGGGGGATGCGCGTGTCTAGCGTTTTCGTCGGTCTTCAGGCTTCCCAAAAAAGATTCATCGACAACCTGATAAAAGAGTTACGCTCGCTCGTTCGTTTGTTGAACGGGAAAAAGCAGCAGGCCGCCATTACCAAAGTCGTGATAATTTTGATCGTTGCGGTACGTTACTAACATCAACACGCGCTGTACTCTGCTTTCTTCTAGTTCAGTAATTTATTTCGCATTATCTTACTGCGCGTGTCAAAAGCAGTTAACGGCGACGAACCTTTTACTATGAGAAAAAAATAACGAACACGCCTAGAGACGGCGACAAATACTTGCTTGCATGATGAAACAAAGTGGAGAATATCCACGTTCTTGTGACAGGAAGGATGATTTATGGTACCAGCGATATCTGTGCAACTACGTCAAAGCGGCTTGTACGCAACATATGACAAGCCGTTTGATAGACACCTAGGTTAAGTTATCTGCATTCGAATTATGACAGGTTTTCTCGGCATAAAAGAAGCAATGCCCAGTTTTTGGTGCCGGTGCAAAAAACCCGCACACTGACGCAAACTCGCACGCACGAGCTTACAGAAAAAAAAAAAAAAACTGGGCGAGGTTCAGACCGGCTGAACCTAGTTGACAGAGTGGAAAAATATCATCTCGTTTTTCTTTGGTTTCTGCTTCAATCTGAGCACGCTCCCTCGCTCTATCTTTCACCAACCTTCCCTGTAGATGTTCTTGATCAAAATAAAAAGATTAAATCGGCCGTCTGCGATACACAGCAGAAGCACCGGTTCCAGCACGCGACTTCTCCAAGGCTATCTGCGAACTTCAAGCAATGCTTTGCACTTTGTATTATCTTATCAGATGAACGGTGAGTGATCCGGTTCAGTGCAAATGCGAGGTGCACATTTAATCACGTTGTTCAACGCAGTTGCGAAGGCGAGCAAACGCCGCCGGCTCTGGGCACCGCAACTGCGTCGAGGCGCAGCAAGTCGCATGGTACGACTCTCAAGCCACACCCCCGTGCCGCCGCTTGAAACACATTCTTCTGAGCAACATGACCTTGAGATTTTGCATAGGAGGAGCAGACATCTGCTCTGAAACCTAAGGCACGTCCTGAATGTACGCAGTGAGGAAATCGGCTTTTTCATAACAGTTGTTTCTTAGTGGTATTTTGGGGAACTTTCTGGTATTTGTCGTTCATCCGCGAAAAGCACGCCATGTAAACAAATAAGCTACATATTCTGAGCTCTCTAGATCAGGTTTAGCAGTAATCACTTTCTAAGTGACGTCGTAACTTTTCTGGTTCAGTTTTTGTCAGTTTATATATTGTCCCTTCCGCCAATGTAGAATTGTATATTTTTGTACGAAAATTAAACTGTGAAGTTTAATTTCCAAAGCGACACATAGGTTATGAAGGAGGCTGTACTGGAGGGCTTGAGATTCAATTTGCACCAGCAGTGGTTTTTTAAGGTGCGCGGATGAACCCGTTTCACTTCCATCGAAACGGGTTCGCCGCGAGAGGGATAAAAATATCGGCTTTAACCACTAAACGAAAGGAACTTTCCCTGTGCGCAATACCGTATAGTGCGCAATCCCATATAGTTGAAGTCATGTTCCACGACACAAGTGGAGGCCTAGTGTAATAAATGCAACTTGACGCTAACATGATTTCGTTTTCCCGTTTGACCATCAGTCAACCTGTAACGGCTCTGCTTGTCCAAGGCGACATTTTCCGCCTGTAAAGCGTGCTTTGTCTGTGGGGTATTGCCGTTAGGCAGAAAAGCTAACTTCCTCAAACGAAGGCATGCAATGGTGATGATGCGATTGTGCAGGGCAGCATATTCAGAAAATGCCTAATGAAGCCACCTCAAATTTCCAGCTTCTGGTGCCACAGCTAGCAGAAGCTACTGCCGCACTTTCATCGGTAGCTTTAAAAAGTCAAGAGGGACTACAGGAAAACAAGACACGTATTCCAGTGGTGTGAAAAGCGGCGAACACGCCTCCATATTCGTCTTACAGTGATGGAGCTTATAACATTAGAAACTCAAAAGGTGAGTAAAATGTCATATATAAATGTTGCGCACAGCCACCTTGAATTTTGATGAGGCCATTTCTGCGTACATATCTGCATTATGATGTCGCACGCTGGCTATATGCGTCAGATGGGCTGCTTGCGTGTAAAGCATGCCTGTCGCGCTGCACTTTCGTCCTCACTTTCGTCCTCACTTTTATCCTTTCTCTTCTAATTCACTATTTTTCAATTTAGATTGTCTTAGGAGTGCTTTTTGTAGTTCTACGTCGTTTACTCGTCTCAGTGTTTATGGAAACCTTCTACACATTTCAGCGCTTCTAAACTTTTCCCGCTATTTTCGAGATAGCTCATCGTAATAGTTTCCGATTAAGCTCGGTAATAACCGAAATACGAAGCAATCTAAAGAAAGAAAAAGATAAGGCCACTTGTCGAAAAGTTGGCAAGCACCCTGAGGTTTTTCTCTCCCTGGTTCACAACGCGATTCTGAGGACTATAGCACGAGACGTGGAGCACGAGACGTGGAGCAGTCTTCAGCGAATCGGCTTTAATTCTGCTAGCAAAACACGCGCTAGCCACGTGAAAAGAAGTAGGCGAAGTCTACGCAGAAAACCGGACAGTAGTGGGAGCAAATTAAATAAAACTATGTTTAATGCAGTCTTTACAAGAAAACAGCTGTTGGGACTCACTGCTTATCAAAAAAAAAAATCAAAAATTGTCCAAAACTTGCTTTTATCAGGCTGTCGTGAAATTGCATTCTGAAAGCGTTCTTATGCGCTTGATTTCGACAAACTTGTCTCTGACTGCCAGTAGCGCAATCCGTGTTTCATCATTGTTGTCCTACATGATTTACGTCGTGGAAAAAGAAGGAGCTAGAAAACTGAGTAAACGTATTGCAAGAATCTTCCGTCCTGAAGCAAATGACGCGGGATAAAGTTTTGGCATCTCAACTTAGCGAGAACAGTGAGCGATGAAGCTGGATGCAGAAAAATTATTCCTGGTCCACGCGATGTTCTCACTGGCAGCATGCAGATCACGCTTTGATCTCGATGTTACACACAGTCCGCGCTCGTCCGCAAAGCTTCACACCTTTACACGTGCCTCTGCGGTACAGCTCACAAATGTGTTTATCTCAGTGAGGCACTGTGGCATGCAAGCATCTCTCTCGTCATACTGCCTTTCATTCGTATTTATTTCTCTTCAGCGTACGCATCCATCTTGGGAATACGCTCTGGATATATGGCGGCTAGATTCGAAGAAGCTACGCAGTGTCTTCGTGTTCCGCATCCGCGGCCAAACAGAACTTGGTTGCATGCCGCAAATTATCTTCTCTTCCTGCTCAGAATACGGAATCACTGGGAAAGAAACGAAAGGAAACATGGTGCGAAAAGAGGACAATCTTCCCGCCTGTACAGGTAAGCACTCGCTACTGAGTGTTTACCCGTCCTATTTCTGTCTCGCGCGTGTTTCAATTTACTTATGTGAGCGCACCTGATCAGCGCTGTATCATCAGTCATAGTTCCGCTTCCGCCTGCGAGACAGGCGCCTGATGCCATTGCGGAGACGGCGTGTAAATAAGATTTTTCTGCTTGCATCTCGGCGTGCTCCTGGAGTACTACTTTTGCTGTGCAAACGAATGATGGAAAGGGGATGTGCTTCGTTAGGCAGGTAAATTTGTTGCGAGTGAACGATGCTTTCATGTAAGCTGAGTCCGCAATAAAAGGAAACAGGAAGACAGAACCGTCAGTGCGAGAAGAAGTTCCAGAAGAACACTTCGCAAGGAGCGCCTTGCCGCTGATTAGGACAGAGTTCGCTGCGTGAAGCGCTCAGGCCGTACGAAAATTCGACGGCGAATTTAGCTCTTCTGGATAGTTCCCCAATGCTAGCGCCATTCACCTTAAAGAAGATTCCAGCTAGATGGAAAGGCTGCATGACCATGCAGTTTGGAACTGAACGATTTGTAGCGTTTGTCTCTGTGAAAAACGACATAACATGCGCGATTCTGTTCTCTAGTAAGGGGCCTATGGTTTTGTGCTGATAGTATGATACCAGTTAGAACATTGCGACTTTGGCATGTAAAGTTTGTTAGGCTTTTGTTCATTCTGCTGACACAGTGAGCAGCTCAGTTTCACTTCCTCAGTAAATAAAGGTGCTCAAGGACACTCTTTGGTTAAGAAGAATGTTTAGCTATTTCGATAAAATCAATCAGCGTAATTTCAATCTGCATTGCTGACAAATACCACCGCATTATGAGTTAAAGATATAAAAATCGTAAAACTGCCTTGATATGCAGTCACTGCGTCAGCATCTTTAATATTACGGCAGTGCGATAGTTTGTGTAGAAATTCAAGCAGAAAACTGCTTGACTAAATCTACCCTTGCCGTTTCGATCCGCAGCTATTCGTGCACTTGTCCACTGTGCAATTTACTTCACAGCTGAGTACTTTGCACTGCTCCCAAGGCGGCTGGCTGCTGGTGGTGGTGGTGAAAACATTTATTAAGAATGAACAGGAGGTATGTTTGGATCAGCCCGTAAGGGACCGATCCTTACAAACACTAGGTGGAGGTCCCTAGTATGGGACCCCAGTGGCGGTGGCAGCTCAGTTGCTTCCGCGCACACATGAGGCTACAGTATCAGATATTACTGCGAAAGCATTACATGCGTTATTAGCACAAAAGCCGCCGTCCGCTGTCTAAGGAACAAAATTCGGAGCATATCAGAACATCTTTTGACACTTCAGAAAATTTTATTTCAAAGCCGTGCCATTGTGGTCAATGTATCTGCGCATTACCACCACGCATTGCTTGGACATGTGTACCAAGATTTTTGACCTCCAGCCTCCAACCCTTAGCAGTGCCTACGCCATCATTCTACGTCGACATGGGCAGAGTACTGTGCACCGGGACTCCAGGTGGCGGCAATGTACAAGCAAGGTATAAATGGGTCTCGCGCTGCCTTCGCAATCACTGGGCGCGGCAGCGTCAGAACCATGCGGAACATTAATCTGTTTATCTACCTTGTGCAGTTCTACATATAATGCTTTCGCATTCTGACATGTAAGCAGTCCTAAGAGCATCTGCCGGATTTTTTTTTTTATTGCGAAAGCAATACTACCCGAACTTTCAAGCCTTCGCGTGACCCGGCCGCAGTTACGTTTGACCTTTAGCGGAGTGCATATGGGCGACCAACTCGCTCCTTCAGAGAGCCCGGCTGCAGTTACGGTTTGTGTTTGCCGCGCTGCGCACCTGTGGCGCTACTGCCGCTGTGACGTCATACCAGCTGTACATTGTTTTCTTTCTCTCAGTCACAACAACATCAAAAACAAAATACAAAAAAAAATTTCCGAAGACACACTGAGTCGTCGCGCAGCGGCGGCCGGTAGCCACGCGTGACCTGTAGACGCGGCGCACTGCGTTCCTTCAGTTGGAGGCGCTGCGCTTTTGCTTTCGCAACCTACCAGGCTTGACCAAAGCTAAGCCCCGCCAATTTTCTCGCACTATATGCAATTTATCCGTCCAACGTAGTTACTGAACCTTTTCTTTAATCGGCAGACCTTTGTGTCTGCGACGGAGTTTTCATTTGAAACAGACTTGGACCGCCGAAAAAGAGATTTGAACATGAAGGTAAAGAAAACATTTCGTTGTTTAATTCAATATTCCCTGCCTACTGCAGTTTCAGTCACCCTCCTGGTCGCATTTGCCGGCGAAACGCAGGAGAAACCAATTCGCGCATTCACTTGACTGCAGATATTGCTCCCTAAGTGTAAGTGTGCATTGTTCAGAACTGTCGGTCTGACCAATCATATTTCGTAGCCGCGTTTGGTGTTAGAGTGCCGGATTTAATGCTGTCGGAATTCTTGTTTCGTAATAATTACAGCAAATTGATAGAATGTTTTTCATATATTAAACTGATATTTTTGTAGCATTTTTGTTCTCTATCTCGAGTAGCAGAAACAGAAAGCTTGAAAAGTTTCTTTCTGCGTAAGAAGAAAAAACAGCGCAGGAACACGGGATGCGAAAGAGTGCGAAAACAGTGAGTTGGGCCGTCGTGTTCTCTGTCGCCGCATGTTTGCACGCTGCTTTGAAGCGAAAAGCTTCACTACCCGCACCACAGCTGCGCTTCGCGCGAGCCGTCGGAGCCAGGATTTGCGACAGCTGCGCATGCGCGAAACCTAGTGATTTCACACGCGGCACAAATAAAACAAATAAAAAAGTCAAACAGCGCGCCAGGAAACTCTCATACCTCGGTGTACACCCGAACCGCGCCGTAAGAGAAGGAAAATGAAAAGAAAATTGGTTTTAAGGAAAGGAAACGACGCCTTTCTCTCTCATATCTCGGTGGATACCCGAGCCGCGCCGTAAGGGCCTTAATTAACCCTTTGAAGGTTTTTGCCGTATATGTACGGCGGCGGTTTTCTGTCCCGCAAGGTCTTTGCTGTACGGGTACGGTTTCGATCTTCCGTTTGAAATTTTGCGCCAAAAGAACAATGCGTGCTCACTGGGGGGTGCTGCCACCTCTTAGGACTTACAAGAAGTGTTTTAATTTTGTGCTGCCTTCTTACGGAGATAAGCAGAACTTATGTCTAGCTTTAGCGCGGCGGCACAGACTGCGGCAACACCCCTTTTGAAGTTTTGATTTCGCCGCGTGATCGCAATGGAGTCGCGCGAAATTTGAGTTTTCTTTTTGTCAGCACTATCTTGCAGGGGCTGCGGAAGTTGATTTCTATCTTTATTGGCGCTGCTCTTAGCTTGCTTATCACCGTTGCTCGCGAGGTGTTCTCGCCCTCTCTGGCAACGCGCCTACGCGGTTTCGATTCCGCCGCGGGATCGCAAAGGAGTCGTGCGAAACGTGTTTTCTCTTTGTGGGCACTGTTTTGCAGAGGCGGCGAAAGTTGATTTCTATCTTTATTGGTGCTGCTCTTAGCTTGCTTATCACCGTTGCTATTCTATTCTATTGAACATTTTCCAGTTGTGAGTGATGCTGTCACCAAAGTACTGTTCCTAATTTTTTTTTAATATTTATTCTCGATTATATACATATTGTAGATTCAAGATCCGCAATAAAGTAATTTGACCACCTGGGAAAGTTTTCTTCAAAATAATTCGACCCTTAAAGGGTTAAGGAAAATGAAATGAAATGAAAATTGGTTTTAAGGAAAGGAAATGCCTGTCTCTCATATCTTGGTGTACGCCTGAAAGGAATGGACACTACAGTCGATGTCTCCAAAGCAACGTTCTAAGACAGCACCGTATTCACTCCACGCGCGTCTCCTCCTCCGCCTCCGTACAGGCAGTGTGTGGACAGCCGAACGCCTCCACCGTTATCGTGGTGCTCCCAGTGCGCCAACTGATTGATTGATTGATAACTTTTATTTCCACCGATTTAGGAGGTCCCCTACTCCCCGTCCCTGGCACGCAGGCCAACTGCGACAGCCATGACGTCAAACCAAGCACAACTGCACCTTTTCGCTTGTAGATCCAGCCTTAACCAGAGCTAAGCCACTGCCTAATTTTTTCTTCTTAAAGGTGCAGTGAAAAGGAATCTGAACTCGTCTTTTTGCCGCGGGAACTCAATCTACACGTTCCGAGCATTCTTAGAAACTTCAGTTTAATGCCCTGTGTGGCCGATTTCCCTAATTAAATTGAATTAACGTCCGGCTCCCGCCTTTTTTTTTTGAATTCTCCCCGCACGGTGGGCGGAGTCGACCAACGCGTGGAGTGCCTTTCACACAGTCCCGTGGCGGTTGCCGCACTGCCATCGGCGGAGTAATACGTAGTAATCCGTAGAATCAAATAGTCCGCGCGTATTTTTATATATGTGGGCTTATTTTGAGGCTGTATTATCTGCGGATGAAACAATTTATTCACGAAAACCTAAAATACGAAAAAAAAAAGAGAAAGCAAAGCCTCCACGGAGCTGGCTGAAAGGCACTCCACGCGTTGGTCGACTCCGTCCACCGTACGGGAAGAATTCAAAAAATAAAGGTGAGAGCCGGACGTTAATTCGATTTAATTAGGAAAACCGGCCAGACAGGGCAATAAGTCGAAGTTTCTAAGAATGTTTGGAACGTGAAGATCGATTTCCCGCGGCGAAAAGACGAGTTCAGATTCCTCTTCAGTGCACCTTTAAGTGTGATATACCAACTGCCCCAAGTAGCCGCCTTAAAAGAGTTCTTTCTACACGTTACTCATTTTTTATCTCTAAGAAACAGGAGAATCCAAGTTGACTGCTGTGTCGTTTTCTCATATCCGTGTAGTTACCATGTTTTTGTTTGTTCGCGAAAAGTGGCGAATGAACATGGTTTATTCTCCCGGACCACATTAGCGTGTGTATAGTTTTATGTTGATTATACACCTCTGTGAAAGCCTCAGAGAAAGTATCTGACACCACGTTGAGTAGTATTATCGCCGATAGCTCCTGTACACTGATTTCATTCGGTTTCTTCAGGTCTATGGACGGTAAACGACTTTTAAGAGCCGATGTACCGGTCCTTTCTTTCCATGAGTATCGCACTCCTACTTGAGAACATGACAATCCGCACTAATCGAAAAGTCCTCCATTTTTATATGTTTTAGCAAACAATACAATCTGTTGTCTTACAGGAACCATCTTCTTTGCCCTACCTCCCCAAATTAAAAAAAAAAGATTTGTTCAGCTTGCATCCTGAAGACGAAATTAGACACAAGAGCACTGGCACCTTGGTACTGCTAATATGACGTACAGCTTTTCACCAGGAATGCGATCGGCCTTAATAATAATAATGAAGAAAGGTAATTAAACATAATTTACCGAGACAGGAGAATATATAATACGGCAAAATCACCGTTGGTGTTCAACTCCTCGGGAGAAATGTTTGTGGGGAGGCTCTCTGTCCTATTACGACCGAACTTGAGACCCGCGATGATAACGGTGGCGGATTCAACATCAAAAATTTCGAAAGGTCGTTTGACCCCCAAAATGACCCCACCAAAAAGAATGACTAGCTGGGAATTCGTAGATGGAGCTCTTCCCATGCTCGGCTCGGTGCCAACGACCTTACCTTCTAGAAGGACCGACGACAGGGGAAGAAAGGATGCTCCTCGTCTGAGAAGACCCGGAACGAATCAGGGGAAGCCAGCGCAGCTGCGGCTGCGACGTCATCATGCCACACCTGTGTTCGATGGACCCGAGCTGCCAACAGTATGGTTGCCTCGCAGTGCGAAAGAGCTGGAGACTTACGTTTCCTCCTCGCCAGTTCCCACGGGTGGACTCTACAACAGGTGTCTTCGTTTGCTGTGTTGTGTAGTGCCGATCTTTGTGTCGCGATGAATTGCCGCCTGGTGAAAGGGCGGATGGAGCCTTGGGCTATTTAACCTGCGCCCAAAGTGAGCACGAGGGCTCTAAACCTTAATAGGTTCATCCAGTGGCTCTGAGCTTTGGGTAATCGGCTCATCCAGACGCTCGACGCTATGAACTCTTAATTTTTGTTTCTTTGATTTTTTCTTCATTATGTAAATAAGTGTCTTTGTTTCTTGCCATTAAACCTGCTTGTTTTTCGTTCCCCAAATCCGAAGTCTGGGCCCCACAACAGTCCCCATAGCAAAACTGGGTTTTAAGTTCAGTATTTTCGCTGCATCTTCAACATCCTTTCAGTGCGCTCCATCATCACTTTTCATGATTTTGAAGCATATCAAAAAAAGTTAAGTGATTCAGACAACGACTGGCCTGAACTTGGGCGGGGTACTAAGGTGACGCAATTCCCTCCGTAATAAGACATAGGAGGATGCTGCTGATATGTTTTGAATTAAGGAGCTCATTGCAGGAAAAGATTCGACGTGATAAAATATACCGAGGCGGCGTACCCGTAAATAAACAATGCTTGTCTTTATCGTAGGCACAATTTCAAGACGTAGAAAACTATAAAAACTTACAACTCAGACAATACCGCGTGACTAGGGCAACAAATTGTCGTCCTGCAGCTCACACAGAGTGTGCGAACCTGGCGGTCAGAGCAGAATTCTAATGAGAGATCTTTGCAGAACAAGCACTTGTCTACAGACGAAGAAAAACATTCCTTGCGCAGCCTCCCCAGTTTTGTTTTCCTAGCCGCTTTTTCGCTTTCTATTCTATTGTCTGCTGTAAACTCCATTGAGAGTTAAAAAAAATTACAAGACCCGCTGTTTGTCAGCTCCTTCTTTCAAGACGAACGACAGCACTAAGGTCCGCATGACACATTTTTGTCATGACCGATGAACAGAAAAACGCTAGCGACTTCGTCTGCCACCGAATATTTGTTCTGTGTACCGCAAACATTCACGCTTGTCGCTGGCGTTGCGAGACCCTCCTCACAGACGGAGAAACGTCTCTGTTGGCCAGGACACGTCACTAGGAGAGACAGAAGCGGATTGTTTTGTCTAGCTCTCAATTTTTTAGTCTGGCCTGTAGTTGCGGCGCACTGGATGGACAAATAAGAGGACTAGCATAGCATCAGCACTCTCACCAAGATCGGTTGTTTTTTTTCTCCTCCAATAGTATGCAGCTCGCGTCTCCCGGCAATCTGAGAGGCCTTCTCTGGTAATGCCAATAGGACCTCTTGTAACTGCTTGGTCTGGAAACGCATCTTACTGGGAACTGTCGCTTCCTGGTACTGTAGTTTCCACACGTGCGAACCAAACCTTAAATGTTTTCTAGAGATGAGCGTTACTTACCTATATATAAAACTTGCATTTTTTTTCTCAAACTTGTGAACGTTTCTTCGTCGTAACACTTATAAAAGTAGTTAAACCGGCACACATGCATGCGCACAGAAAGAAAAATCATATTTTCTGTATGGTGGAACACATCAGTGGGAAAGACTCTCTACAGTGTGGACTGCAGGTGTGAGGTACATATGGAACCAAGAAATGTGCGCATGTTGAATTTATGGCAAATCTTCAATTTTTTGCTGCACATATTTGAGTAATAAAAAGCTTTGCCTTTGGACTTCATGACGTTTTTTGCGATGTATAATATATCTCATGTAAAACGCCCACAAAATGCCCGCACACTCCACACCTACTAAATATATGGTCTGAGAAGAGCCTTCACATGCGCAGAAAACAGCTCCCGGGATTTAATGCGTTGGGTGGCATAAATGACTCAGGAGACCTGGAAAATGGAAGAAAAGCAAGGTGGAGCAATAAAATAAGAAGTATTTAAGGTTCATAGATGAGCAGCCTACCCTGCACGCCTTGGTTTTTGGCTCACGCATCCATGCACGAATGGGAGAAAAAGTCTACCAACAACCACTTCAGCGCAAGTGCGAGAAAAGAATTAATTGAAGATTGGACCTCACAAAAAAAAAGGCTCCGCGAGGTCAGAGAAATGAATTGTGAAGTGCTTTGTTTTCCTAAATTCATGGCAGGTTTTTCATTTCGGGTGTATACGAGGTGCCTTCATTATTTCTCTAGAAATGGAAAAAAAGGAACTGCTCTTTCTCCAAAAAATGCTCTACACAGGCTTGAAGACCAACGCCTACGTCGCCCTCCTACAGTTTACCTACTTGCAGCGTTTTCTTGCCCATTTCTTATCACGAGCTCGACCGCTACAACCTGGACCCTAGAGAGTTTGTGCGCGTTACTAATTTAGTTATTTTGAATTGTTCTACCAAGGATCTCCCCGTCACGGAGCCTTTTTATCCTTGATTTTTCTTTAGCGTTATGAGCTTTTAGTCGTCTTTTTTTTTCTCTTCATTATGGTCTCCCGCTTTGATGAGTGCTGGGTGGTTTTTTAAGCACTCTGAGCGTGCTCTCAATGAGATCAGACAAGCCTTCCGACCGCAGGACCATAATGTCGCCACTCTCTATGACCCACGGCTGCACGCGATACCAAGGCTGATGACACGCATGCGCCTCCGAACTGCATTGGGGTTAATGCACTTAGTTTTAATGTTCAGCCTTTTTTTTTAGGTTATTTCGAGAATCTATTTTACTTCTGAAAAGGAAGGAGAAAAGTGTTTAGGGATAGAGGTGAAGGAAAAATGATGCTGAAGAAAGGTGCCAGGTGGTTCGGCCAAAGCATACGAAACGAAGATTGCAGCCTCCTGGGAACGGAAACGTGCAGCTAAGATGTCACTTTGAGGGCCCGATTCTTGAGAGGCGGTACTAACAAGAAGTCAGTTGAGGCCACGTGATTGCATGACTCTGGTTTATGACCTTCATTTGGCAATATCGCGTTCCACGACAAGCAAGAACCAGCGGCTGTAGACAGCGGTGAGCATGAGAAAAACGTTTTAAACGCTTCTTATTGGTACGCAGCGGGCGGCATATCAAAATAACTATTGCCGCCATTCATCACGTGCTATAATGTGCTTTCCAAAATTTAATGTATGAAATTTCCCAAAAACACCTGATGTGGGCAGCGTGCACCAGAAGAATAAAACAAATTGACACATGACTCTAATTACACCCTGCACTGAGCATCTTAACAAGAGTATGTGTTTTCTGTCTTCAATGCCAGGGGAAAGTTCTAGAGAGAAAAGGCAGAATGGCTTTTTCAAGTTTTAATTGCAATCAATATTTTAAAGTTCCACAGAAATATTTACTCTATTTCATTGTCTCTTTCCTGCCTTGAAATTCTTTCATCCGTCTCAAGCATTATTTTTTGAGAGCTTAGCTGTCTCGCCGGAACACCTCATTTCGCCGCAGGATTGTGAACGATATGGGTTGTCGATTGATAAAACATACTTCCGGACTAGGATCCCACACATCAGACCTTTTGCTGGTTTACCTTTCGCATCGCTAAGCGAAACCCGAGATGAAACGTCTTGTACAGGTTTTTTTTCCTTGCGTAGTGCAATACTCAGCCCGACTCGGTATCACTGAGCCTAATGGCATGCTGTCTTGGCAGTAAACGCGAGTCATTAATGTGTGGTTCCTTACTGAGCACGTGTTCGTATCCAAGGGCTAAATCGCCTTTCTCAATATCATCATATGACTCTTAGGCACCCAGCGTAACTTCTGCCGACAACGGCGTGGATAGAAGCCACTGTGTGCAGTGGCACTCGGTCCGGGAGCTGGAGCTAGGACTGAAGCGGCGTCGTATATCCGCTTTTCAATGAAACCTTCATGTGAGAACCACCGGAGTTTATTCGCTTAGACAGCTGTACATAACAAAAAAAAAGATTGGTCTAAATTATCAATAGAAGCTTTAGAAATATGTCTAACGATGCGTAACCTTTGATAAAATGCAGCCGTTACCTCCCGGACCATTTCCACGCCCAGCTCTTCCCAGCACGTCGAGGCAGTCAGCAGAAGTGGCTGCAGTGGTTAATACCAACTGAATGAAATCTTATTTCGACCAGTTGTTGAGTGTAGGGCAAAAAAAAGTGTTATGTACAGTTTCTCATTTCTAATAGGTGAAGGTTTACTACGCGTTCATTCGCTGAGTGGCGTTTTGTGAGTCGAGTGCTGTTGATAGCAATTTTGCGTGCATAGATTATTTAAATATATTAGTGGCTTTCCCTACCAAAGTAACTGACATGCAAAATTTTTTTCAACAATTGTGTGGGTATTTCGCAATTCCTTCTTTTTTTACTCCTGATTATTGTTAGCTGCAGACCGTCATTACCCTTATTTTTAGTTGGCGCTCAAGAACGCAAATGAAGCCAATGTTGCCATCTCAAATTGTTCGCGTTTCTCAGCTCTTGATTACTGAGAATGCTAACGAATACTGACAAGCAGAAAACGAGCAACCATGGAGCTTGCAATGAGCAATCTTTTTTAATCAACGCTTCGATATCCGGAGTTACCTCCTTACAACCTTGAAGACGTTATATGGAACGTGCGTATACAGTTGCTTTTTAGTTCCCAGCTCCTGCTGAAAGTGCGTGTATCAGGCTTCACTAAGCTTACCAACACGACAGCTGCTCACACTGTGGCAAACTTGCACGAAAATTAGCTTACTGACCAGCGCTGCAGAGCTCACACTGGTACTTTTCCGGACTTTTCACACCGACTTTCCGTCGGCAAGTCATTTGGCTCTTCACTAGCAAAGAGTAGCACTAGCTGCGTCGGTCAGCTTTCTAATGCTCTATTGTACCGTTCGTACGTTATCCACCTATTCTACCGCTGCCAAAAAACATACAGGATAGTGACTGTGTTTAATAAGCTAGGCTGGAAGTTGTGCTCAACGCAGCGGATGATTGAAAAGCTGCGACGCGTCGAGAATCCAAACAGCGAACAGTCGTTTATAAGGCTCAGCTATATACGTCGGGAACCCTTCTCTATGCGCGTGCTGTTGGTAGAAGGGATAAAGATTTATGCAGGCTACACCTTGCAAGACCAGGATTCTTAGAGGGATACACTCCACAACAAGCGCTGCCCTTCGCTCTTAATAACGTTGAAGATCCGAACATGATCAGGGCGCGAAAACGCGCACCTGGGGAATTTAGAGGCTTACTTGGGAGGGAAGCTAGGCTTCCAAAGCTTAAACCAGAGTTTTACATCAGGTTGTTAGAGCAGTAAAGACGCGTTGGAAACCACCTGAAGATGCGCACAGAGGAGAATTTTGGGCAATTTCCTCACTGGCGTCCCAGAACCCTCCTCGCAGCGCCGCCTCTCCTCCTCCGCTCTTTTCTCCCTTCTCCTCTTTTTTTCTTTCGCGGCTGTTGCGCTCTTCGGGCTATTCCTCCGGCGAGTCTGCCTCCGCGCACCGCCGCCGCGAATCTGCGCGTCTTCTGAACCGCGGCCTGGTCAGCGCGCCTCTCAATGTGCTGACGCATGAACACGTAGGTGGTGGTGGAAACGTTTATTGCCAATGATGTAAATCGTAGGGGGCGCCTGGTTTGCCGCAAAAGTTAGCATGATTACGAGAATTGGTCTGGGTATCGGGCATGCAGCAGTATTGGGTATTGAGCAGTCCGGGTTTGTAGTTGTCGCCAATGTGCAGCCTAGCTGCGTTATGGTGAGGGACGGAGTGAGGGGTGCGTATTCCCTTCTTTTGTCTCGGTAATACGAGAGAATATCACGGAAGGAGACCAGGTAGTGCGCGGGCCGCGGGCGAACGGACCGTCGTGTGAATCGCCCTTTAACGCCATTTTAAGTACGTGCGCAGTCGCCTTCTTTGCGTGAGGAACGTGGCGGCCACACAAATGGCTCGAAGGGCAACGCGAAAATCGCGAGCCGGCCGCCCTAGAAGCTCGCCAGGAGCAGAACAGCTGTGAAAGACAATACGAGCAGAATCGCTTTATTAAGGCGAAAGCCTTTAATGCCTCATACTGTCGTGAGCAGGGAATGCACTACCTGGTCTCCTTCCGTGATATTCTCTCGTATTACCGAGACAAAAGAAGGGAATATGCACCCCCGCTCCGTCCCTCACCATAGCGCAGGCTGCACATTGGCGACAACTACAAACCCGGACTGCTCAATACCCAATACTGCTGCATGCCCGATACCCAGACCAATGCTCGTAATCATGCAAACTTTTGCGGCAAACCAGGCGCCCCATACGATTTACATCATTGGCAATAAACGTTTCCACCACCACCTACGTGTTCATGCGTCAGCACATTGAGAGGCGCGCTGACCAGGCCGCGGTTCAGAAGACGCGCAGATTCGCGGCGGCGGTGCGCGGAGACACTCGCCAGAGGAATAGACCGAAGAGCGCAACAGCCGTGAAAGAAAAAAAGAGGAGAAGGGAGAAAAGAGCGGAGGAGGAGAGGCGGCGCTGCGAGGAGGGTTCTGGGACGCCAGTGAGGAAATTGCCGAATTTTGTTCATAAAAGCAGGCGGAAAAAGGTACAGAGCTTCTAACTTCTACGCTACCACTGTGAGAAAATAATAGGTTGACGGCTCCAGCGTCAATGCCTCCGCCGCTTTCGATATTGACGACCACTTGTGAGAGCAGTAAAAACTGCATGACCCGCGAAAAAAATTGTGTCTGATGGACGAGCAGGCTTTGGAGCCAGGGCAAGGCTGTAAGGGGAGAGGGAAGACTTGCATTACCGGGAACATACCAAAGACAGCGTATAAAACTAACTGAAGCATATCACTGTGCTTCGTATTTTTGCACCCCTTAGCAGTTTTAGACTCGAAACTTTATTTCTGTGAAAAATTCGCTTAACATTTTTTGCAAGCAACAATGTCATTTGCTTTCCTTTATGTCTTCGCATCTGAGCATCGGAATCAAACTGAAAACTTAGGTGCCGAACGCACCAACTCGCCCAAAACTCAGTCAAACTGGACATGAGTGCGAATTAACCCTCTACTCTGAAGCTTGCTAATTTTTTTTTTCGTGGAAACAGTAATTCGACGCGACGGACAACTGCTGCCTTTATGTTCAAAATAGTTTTATGCCACCGAAAGAAAGCACAAAGCTTTCCGTTATTTTTTTTTAAGCAGTGGGAGTTTAAGTAATCTCCTATTTTAACCTAAATATGTTAGAACGGGACGTCTGAAATGGCGTCACGCTGAAGAGTGCGAGCGTGAACACGGTTTCTGCGTTTCTGTCCTTCTGCCCTACCTTCTTTATGAGTATGATGCTTTCCCGCTGTGCATCTCAATACCACGGGGCAAGTCAGTAGAGTTTGCAAGTAATCAGAGGACACCAAATGCGCAACGGGACGAGTTTTCACCGAACGGCGGCCATTAAATAGGCACGTTTAGCATATCCTGTACAGTGCTACCGCTACCGTTACCAGAGTGCATGGAGCCCGCCCACCATCAGTGCGCACGCGCCCACTGGCCCCGACGCGGCAAGCGTTCGCCCAAATGCCAAATCAAGGTGATAAGCGCATGCGCACTGATGGCGTGCGGGCTCCCGGTAACACGGTAACGGTAACACGGTACACGATACGCGATAATCACCGCATTAATGAGGACAGGACAATGTAGGGTCCATCGTAATGCGAGAGAGCACATCTGGAATAAACCAAATATTCTCAGCGGTCACCATAGGCTAGACCAAATCACTAAGGACCCAAAAGAAATACTGATAGCCGGTTTCATAGAGTAGTTTGGAGCGATCTCAGGAAGCAGGAGAGTCAGCAGACTTCTTCAGCAAGATAGAGGATTTCGCCTATGCAGGGCTCATCCTAGGGAGAAAATTGGAGGATAATGTCAAAATTGTACTTTGATTGGCGATCATAAATAAGGAGTGACTGAAGCAAGTGCTCTCGTTCGTGTCGTGCTGAAGGTGGCCGTTATGAAAAGCTTGCCCAGTTATTCTTAGTGGAGTCCGGATACACTGATAATAACACAACTAACACTAGTCTAATCATTCTGTCGTTTTGGTTTAGGCTTCGCTACTCTAAGCGAAAAGAACAACTGCCCATTCTCTGACTTCTTTACGCCCCTGAGAAAGTGCAAAGGCTCAACACTGAAAAATTATTCACAGGGCAACCGCAAGAATTATGTTACAAACTTAGTAATTAAATTATTTGCTATACAAAGTTTCTAAGGCAGACTTTGAGGTAAAAAAAAAAAATGTGATTGCAGGATGCAAGAGTGCCACACCAGCACATGTTAAGTCTGAACAAGCTGCGTTAAACTCCTTGTTTTTGCATCTAGCCGCGAGCAGTGTGAATCAAAGCAATGCCAGCAGTGCTGCCAAACGGGCAAGATTTGCATAAAGTGTGAAGCATTGGCTTTGCTGCTGATTGAGTGCTTGTGAATAAGGGATAGCGCGTTTACCCATCGAAATAAGATGTGAATATGCAAATTTCTGAAGTTTTAACCTCTAAGCTGTTTTCGTACCCGTAGTATGCATCTTTGGAGTCATGGGACGCGGTCACCGTTGTCTGTTGAATAATGAAACAAAACACTACCGCAAAGCGTGAGGTCATCGTCTGTGAAATGGGTAAAACAAACGTAGTTACCGCGATAGAAACTACTTTTTCCGGGCTGAATTCGCATTCAAATTATTATTTCCTTCACCACCTGTCGCAATGGCAAAACTTTCGTGATACCCACTTTCCGTCGAGTGAATAACCACTCGGTAGCTGAAATTTGTCTTACTTTTTGTTTCTGTGGCCAGGTTCGCCCCGCAGGCGTGCACCTGAAAGTCTTCAATAAATAACCACAGAACTTCTCTAGATGGTAAAGTTGAGAGATGAAGCACACTGGGAAAATGTGAGGGAATAACTATGAAATGAGACCGGTGGCTACTGGACAGTAAACATTTGGGTGCAGCCAGACGGTACAGGATACAGCGGGTACAAACAGGACGATGTTTTGTAGGTCTTGTCTTCTCCCACTCTGCAGTATACCGCTTTGCCGTGGGCTAAAATATTCAACATGATCTATAACCATGTGACCAATATCTCACCCCTTCAAGTCGGTATAGCACATGCCATGCAGTAAACGAAAGGTGGACTAATCAACTAAGTCGAAGCACTTAGGCTTTGTTATTCACACTACCAATCATAGGTTGCGGTGGAAGCAAAAGCCAGATCAAGAATAAAGCGTCCATAGTACACTATAGTTCAGCGGGAAGCGATCTCAAATATCCTGGTGATTTACGATCACGACCCTCTACCGCGTTCTATAGACAGGCCGATCTAAAAATATTTTTCTTGCCGAAAAAAAATTCTTCAAGCCTACTCAGCTACTAGTAATGTTGCTGGCAAAGCAAGGTGTCTTTTTATGAAATAGCCG
Organism: Amblyomma mixtum; assembly: GCF_055824585.1. Taxonomy (NCBI): domain Eukaryota; kingdom Metazoa; phylum Arthropoda; class Arachnida; order Ixodida; family Ixodidae; genus Amblyomma; species Amblyomma mixtum. Next base: position 143,285,482 of record NC_143017.1, on the reverse strand, counting down.
CGTTTTAGTTCTCTTTGTATGCCCTGTCTTCTTTTAAATCATTCGAGCACACTGTACTCAGCCGATATGCGTAATTCTATAGTTACGCTTTTTTAATTCTCGAACAGGTTAATATCAGCACAGGAGTGTGTTTTAATTGTAACCTGCTGCTTGTGAGTATACTTTTTAGCGCACAGAAGTCTGCGCGTATTCTTCCAGTAAAAGTTTTACATGCCATGACAGCATATGGCCCTGCGGCGCAGCAGCCATGCTACCTTCCAGGGCTACGCACTCAGCGCCTAGCGTTTAGCTGACCACTAATCAAATATTCAGTAGGAATTCCTAAATTCAGTGTTTATGCGCTCTGTTAGCGCTTCTGGTACATTTGAATTTCAGCCGTTACCTTTCATACAACAATGGCTTAGTATGGTGGCCACATGTTTTCCTTCGACACGGTTAGCGGGTAAGTATGGCACTGTTCTAGCACTACGAGAACCTATACGCTATAGGCTTCTGACAATGAAGGTAAGCTCTAGCTATAGGAGAACCAGAGCTTACCAGGCGGCTTCATTGTCCAAAATAAATGGAAATCTTCTAGTCTTGGCGAAAGCTTGCATTCCGGGTAAAGCACTGCCCGAATAGAAGAAGCACTTTCTAACCCTAAGCAGCGTGCTTTCCCCGCAACGTCTGCACTTATCTGAAGATGAAATGGTGCGCAACAATGCAAGCAGCTTGACGGCGGTCAGCCTCTAGAAAGCTTCATTGTGGCGCTTTTAAACGCGATAGCATTAGAAGGCGGATGAGATCAAAAGGCCCCACCAGTCATAAATTCACGCATTGTATGAAGAGAAATGACTGTCGCAGACGGCACAAACAGCATGCTTAACTTAAGTAATGTGACCAGACCGGAAGTGTCGTCATTTCCAGTAAAGGCATTGACAGCTGTTAATGCTTGTTAATGTTTGTATTTTTGTGCCATGCCACAATGAAGCGAGTAGTTTTTGGTATAGAACCTTTGTTCCTTATCACCCTTCAGACGTAGACCATTCGGGAGGAGAACATTAAAATAAGAATTTCTATTTAATTTTAAAACATTGAACCCTTTTTATCATACAATAAGCCGACCTGTGTTAATATAGAAAGACGAGTGGCCTGGTCCTAATTTACGCATTTTAAAGCTTACAGTTAAGCAGCAAAGGCACGAGTAGCAGTTCACCACAAACTAAAAGGGTGAAACTGCAATGGTAAAAGAACTTACCATTTCCTGTACCAATCTAACAGCAAAGCGTGTAATTTGGCATATTGGTGTAAATGTGGCATTCCTGATAATCCCAGGCTATACGCTGCAATGGAGTTTGCATGTTTCTTGGTTATATAATGAATTTTAGAGATATTTTTGCCATAATAAAATATGTATGAAACAAAAGCAGGTCTCAAGACATGAGAAGGAAACAGACCACCAAACTGACCAAAGCAACATGTGAGCTCCCATGTTGGCCAAGTTTCCTGCGATTAGCTTCCCTTTCTGATCAGCGAGGCGTCGCTTTTTAATTGAGCGCCACCGAGCGTTGTCCATTAGTGGCGTGGTGGCTTACATCGCCTCCTAACTACGCCTCATTTTCATGTAAAGCGACGGGCTAGAGACTCTCTGAAGAGTCGTTAGCTGCACTACGCTCTGGACCCATAAAACAAGAATGTAAAAAAAATGGTAGAAACGTGAAGGGGCATGCGCTTTTTTTTTCCTTCTGCCCGGAATCTTTCCTTTTACCGTACACCGCACGTTTTTTTCTAATTTCAGTGATTCTATTGTAATGTCAAACTCGCTGGTTATGTAGCCTCCTAAAAGACGCCATAAAGCTTGTTGTGATCTTACATCTACTAATCCATAAGTTTTCAAGTCGTCGTGAAGGCGCTAGTGTTGATCAGTGTCTATGCTGTTGCGTGACGTCTTCCAAGCCTAGTGTGCTTTGCTGCTTCCATTGTGATGTAGGAAAGATGAAAAAATTGGTAGGGGTTTCACGTGGTTAAACCGCGAAGACATGCGAAAGCAGGTACTCATTCTTCAATTGTAGGTGGCACTTAAGCTACGCCTTAAGGGTATGACGTGATATCTTCAATGGGTTAATGCCCACATATGCGGAATCTGTCATTCTCCACTTAACATTCATACGAATCGGCGAGTCCTCATATACCACTACCAGCGCAGTGGCGCAGCGGTTAAAAGATGCGCCACTGTGCTGGCAGGTGACTGCTTCTATCACAGCCACCGGTGGGAATCGTGCGACCCACGTTGCTCTTCCCAAGCAGCCTCTTGCGCAGCTGGCGCGACGTCCCCGCTGGCCTCCAAACTTACCCGACCTTCCCGAGTTGCTACCCTAGCCTACCAGAGTTACAGCTCGGGTAGTAACTGGGGTTTCTAGGCAACAGCACAAGATCGCACATACGCACATACGGTGAACGTGCTTACGTACGTGCGTGTGGTGACAAGACTCTAGGTCGGTGTTGGTGAGCGTATTGGTGACGAAAAAAATTACTTCAAATCCATAAATTTCGAGCCCGACGTCTTTGCCATGATGTCTAAGTCGACCCAAGTGCGGGCACTGGTGACCAAAAAAAATTCTACAGCTCATAGAAATAAACCGCAGTGTTTTAAGCATTAAAGATAAAGCACAGCTCAAACAGTTCCACTTCAAGCGGAGGACTGCACTTCCAGACGGTGTAATTAGCCACAGAGTCAGAGGAAAGGGGATGTGCGCTGAGTTCTGTGTTTTCACCAAGCGCCAAGCGGTTTCCTAACGCAAATGGATCATTAGCAATTAAGCACGAATTGTTCGTTACCATAAGCTTCATTTAATGCGTGTATTGGATAGCTTCTTCCAGGTAGCAGCTACAGTGCTAGTGTCGACAACCGCATCGACAGGCTGCCGCAACCGAATCTGCCTTGTGACAAGCCTCTACTATATTTCCATGCTCTCTGAGGCAGGTTATTTGTCTTTTTAGATTTGCTTTCTCATTTTTATTATCTATTGAACGGAAGCACACGCACACGGTCGCCTTCAGAAAACCTAAAACTCTGTTCAACCTTGTTTTTACTTAATACAATAGCGAAATAAAGGTTTAAAATATAGTAGCGCCATTGCTAATGACAGTTAGACTACCCTTAAGAGCTGTGACACGGACGGGTCAAAAATTTTCAAGGCGAGCATTCAAAGCCGATCGTGCAAAGTAACGGTACTTAATCGACTTTTAGTTTCTTAATTGGCCTCGACCGCTCTGTATATCCAAGAGTAAAAGTCAACCACCTCTTCCATTGCATTTAATAGCTCTTTTGTGACGACGCGTACCGAATACGGCATGATGTGACCGAAAATACAAATATCCACCATGATTACTGCCAAAGTTATTGTAGGCATCGGTCATAACGCGATCAAATAAATTTACCTTATGTTTTGATTGTGTACATTGTTTGATTAGGCTTTCACTAGCTCGTTTCGTTTTCTGTAATTGTCAAAAGAAGATGGGGTGGCTATTTGCCAGCGGCTGTTGTTTTTATTTTCAGCCAATACATCTGCTTTTCGGCAGACATTCTCATGGCTAGGTTCGAGGTATGCATGCCCGCGTCCGAAATCGAAGTGGAAACGTTTCACTTCGAAACTAGCGATTCTGATGGATTTTTATGACGCAAACGTAGTCGCAGCCAAAACGTGCGAAGAACTTGTTGACTATGGCGTTAAACATGTCACTCAATTGCCAAAGATGCTTTTCTCAAAACATGAAGCACTTGTACGTGGTTTTCAGTCTAGTTCAGTTTCTGAAGCCCAAGTTCAAAATGTGCCGAAATAGTTCCTAACAGTTGCCACTAACGAAGATTTATTCCAGTAGGCACACTAAACAATTCAAACGGGCTACTACTGGGTCAAGCTACTTAAGACCACGTAAAAAAAAGGAATAACAGCAAAAGACAGGGACTTAATTAGGAACTCATTAGAAGATCTGAATTATGACAGGCGCTTTGCCAAAGGGAAAGCGAAAGTAGGCGTTACTGTTTAAAGTGCTCACAACTTGTAACAACAGTCCATGATGTCGCTAAAATTGTTGATTCATCTGGCCAAGCATCTTATCTTCCTCGACTTTAGCAAGGCCTTTGATCGTGTCCCTCACAGCAGGCTTTTGACTAAACTTTAGAATTTCGGTGTTCCTCCATTCATAATAAATTCTATAAATGCGCACCTGTCAAATCGAACCCTGTTTGTCGATATAAGAGGGTTTTCTTCTAATACGTTGCCAGTTTCATCGGAAGCTCCCCAGGGAAGTGTTTTAGGGCCTATTGTTTTCTTAATATACTACTGAAATTCATCCTGATGTTAACATCCGCCTATTTACAGATGACTGCCTTCTCTATAAGCATATAATATATGAAAATGATCAAAAAATCTAATGACCAGTTTGACCAAATTTAATGAATTGTGTACGAGGTCAGGTATACCATTAATCTCCGAAAAAACAGTGATGCTTCGTGTCACAAATAAAAAAACGTCCCTATCTCTTTTCATAACAAGTTAATGGCAACACTGTAAAGGAAGTTAAGGAACATAAATGCCTAGGAATTACGCTTACTAACACCCTTTAGTGGTCTACACTCACTAAAAACAGTTGCGCTTCAGCTCCACGAAAACTAGGCTTTCTACGAAGTAAGTTAAAACAGGCATCCTCGGAATTAAAACTTCAAGCCTATAAAGCATTTACTTTGTCAAAACACGAGTAAGATTCAGTGATATGGGATCTCTTCTACACAAAAGATAAGCAAAAGTTGGAAGTGAATCAAAGACGCGGAGTTCCTATCATATTTAATAAATATGGGGCTACGCATTCTATTCCAAAGGTCCTCGCAGACAGTAACATCCAAACACTAGAAAATCAGGCTGAAAATTGCACGATTTAAGTTTTTACATGCCATTTAGACAAAGCGCCAAAATCTTAACTCAAACACTTATATTATGCCATTTCCATCGCGTTCATCCAGGCATCGTCACGTCCACAATTTCCTCTCATATGCCGTGCGTACAAATTTGTTCAAGTCTTAATTCTTTCCATGAACTCTTGATGCACGCTTCAGCTTCATTTGGGATATAATTGTGATTCTTTTTGCGCAAGCACAGTTCCGTATTCAACTTTTTTACTCTGTTTATCGTTTTAGCACGTAAGCCTTTGTTACTAATGTATAATTTTATCATAATTTTATTCTGTTGATGTGCGTGTGCTATTTTTTGTGCTCTTGATAAGCCGTTGTGCATGTCATTTTTTTAACCATACCCACGTTTGAAGTATGCTTCTGAAAGCACTGCTACGTAAAACGTTGTATCTGTATACTCCCACCTGCTTAGTCTTCCGAGACAGCAGTATCTCCCAAAGATAAAATAATAAATACTTAAAATCGCATGGCACTGTTTTGTGAACTCAGCTGTAATGGAGAGAATTAGTATATTTGTTTCTTCCTTAAGGTTTCGCTCTGGTTGTAGAACACACAAAAAAAGGAGGTGGAACAATCACTGTTGTCGAAATTTTGCAGAAAAAATTACTTTTCGTTCAAAAATTTTGACATAACAGGTGATACCGAAGGAGGAAACAAGACTGACACAGGGGTGATTTTTAAATTCGAAGACTAGTAGTCTGCTAGGGATTTTATACACTCAGCGGATACTTAAATGTTGTAATGATAACCAGATTTTACATAGTAAGACATGATGTTCGGCTAGTCGGTTCATGGTTAAAGTGAAAGAAAACTGCGCGAAGACGACGGGACAAAAGAAAGGCACGAATACACACACACAAAGCGCAGACTTCCAACTGACTTTCTTTTGTAAAAGCAGGGTGCTTATAAAGTCTATCACAGCAAGCTAGGAGACAAGCAGAAGCAACTTGCGAACGGCAATGACAGTGTCAACAAGACCACGTGTGATTACGACCCATGAAAAATTCAGATGTGTCCATCTAAGAAATTGATATCTTGACTTGAAAGAGATAAAGAAGGGGCGCTAACACACTTATCACCCCTTTTAGAAATGAAATAGGCCTCGATAACTTCTCTTTCAATTTTTCTTTTGGCCTTAGAAAGGAACTTTGTTTTTTCCAGGTAAGGAGAACAGTTTTTGGTGTCGCAGACTCTTACAGTGCAAGAGTAGATTGCTGCCAGTGCCGCTGCTAAGGGATCGCCTGTGTTCTAAACCGCGCTCATTAAAACAATGGCCAGTCTGGCCTATGTAGGAACTACCGCATGACAGAGGTAGTTCGTAAACAACTTCGGAAACACATTTTGTGAACTTGTTCCGGTGGTTCTTCTTGCAAGTAGTGGGTTCCTTTCTTGTTCCAGCCAGTAGAGGGCACACTTTCTTCAGCTAGCAGGGAGCCGAAAAAACAACGCGTATCCCATACCTTTTTGCTACCTTCTTGTTGTTATGGGAAAGGCAATGAAAATACGGCATGACAAATGGTGGCTTGGGTTCCGAGCATCCTTTATCTTTTTCATGTGAAGATTTTAGCCTTTGAAGCAGGCTTTCGCAGGTGCCAAGAAGTAGATGACGGGGATAGCCAGCGGAAAGAAGGCGCTCAACTTGACAGTGAAAACTGGATGACATGGTGTGGGTACAGGATTTCTGCAGTGCAGAGAGGCAAGCAGACATGATGATGCCACGTTTGACTACCTTAGAATGAGCGCTTTTATAGGGTAATAGACTCTTGTTCGACCTTGGGCTATACGACCAGCAAACGTGGGCATTAGTGAAGTGCAGATTTAAGTCTAAAAACTGTATGCGGTTGTGCTTTGTCAGTTCATGAGTAAAAAGTAAGCCTTGCCCCTCAGAGGAGAAGGCGTTAAGAATGTTAGTGACAGCACTGTCAAGATCATAGTTAGAAGAACTGTCTAGAATCACTAGAAAGTTATCGACATAACGAAACACACGTGATACAGGGTGCTTTAAAAGCTCTTTTTCTAAGCGCCTGTCTAAAAAAGCCATAAAAATGTCACACAGCACTGGAGCAACCGAAGTCCCAATGAAAATTCCGGACTTTTGAACATAAAATTGTCCGTCGTAAAAAGTGGCTGTGGAACTCAGGTAAAAATGTAAAAGCTCTAAAAAATGCTCGCTACTGATGCCAGCCATATTGCGAAAAACTAGTTCACCATGCTCTTGAATGCAATCCCTCACAGCAGTGTACAACCCTTCATGCGGTACTTAATAGAAAAGATCTTGTACATCAACAGAAATAGCTGTGTAAGCGGAGGGAATTCCCTGTTCCAGAGCCAGCGCAAGGTCCTTGGAGCTACGGATGAGGAACGGATCACGACCCAAAACTTGGTCGAGGTGGCGTTTTAGGAAGCAGCTAACAGAACGTTGCCAGCTATCTCTCACGGACACAATCGCACGTAGCGGGCAGTCAAGCTTGTGCGTTTTGCCAGTGAAGAAAATTTCCAGAAAATCTCTGCCTGCTTATGACACCGAGTTTTTGACAGCGTCCTGATTCATCTTGTTGAGGAGCTTGACAGCTTGTTTCCGATGGGTAGAAGCACGGAAATCAACAGGTTTGAAATTCTTGAGCACTGCTTCTCGGGCCTTTTCTTCAAACATGCCTTGCGGCATGAAGACGAAGCGCCCCCTCCTTGTTAGCTTCCACAATAGACAGTCTGTGCTCCTTAAGGTATGAGACTGTTTTCTTGATCGGGGCTTTTGTAGAAGAAAGGCGGCTCACATTGCGTAGAATGCAGTCCACGCTGTCACTCAGGACGCGTTCCCTCGTCTGATCGGAGGCGTGAGAACCGACGCGTCGCACCGTGGCAAGAAGCTCCGAACGGCCCGACGGAGGTTCGAAGCAGAACTTCGGCCCTTTCTGCAGAGTTTGCTTGACAGACCAGGGGAGTGTAACCTTTCCCAGGACAGTGACACTGTTCCCCGTAGATGATGGACGTCGTGGCGCCTGAAGGGAGAGGGGCGTCCTCTGCCACAGAAACTCAGTTGTTTGCGCAGAGAGTCGCCGATATTCTTGAAGATGCTTGGCCGCAAGCCATTCGTCCGAACCTTCATAGATGACCACCTTAAGCCAGTCCGAGTAATGCCTGGCTCACCTCCAGGCTTCCGATTTCATAATCTTGCAACTCGGCGAACATATCCCCAGGAAGGATAAAGTTTTAGACTTAAATCTGCACTTCACTGATGCCCACGTTTGCTGGTCGTATAGCCCAAGGTCGAACAAGAGTCTATTACCCTATAAAAGCGCTCATTCTAAGCTAGTCAAACGTGGCATCATCATGTCTGCCAGCCTCTCTGACCTGCAGAAATGCTGTACCCACACCATGTCATCCAGTTTTCACTGTCAATTTGAGCGCCTTCTTTCCGCTGGCTATCCCGTCATCTACTTCTTGGCACCTGCGAAAGCCTGCTTCAAAGGCTACAATCTTCACATGAAAAAGATAAAGGATGCTCGGAAGCCAAGCCACCATTTGTCATGCCGTATTTTCATTGCCTTTCCCATAACATCAAGAAGGTAGCAGGAAGGTATGGGATACGCGTTGTTTTTTCGGCTCCCTGCAAGATGAAGAAAGTGTGCCCTCTACTGGCTGGAACAAGAAAGGAACCCACCACTTGCAAGATGAACCACCGGAACAAGTTCACAAAATGTGTTTTCGAAGTTGTTTACGAAGTACCTCTGTCATGCGGTCGTTCCTACATAGGCCAGACTGGCCGTTGTTTTAATGAGCGCGCTTTAGAACACAGGTGATCCCTTAGCAGCGGCACTGGCAGCAATCTACCCTTGCACTGTAAGATCTGCGGCACCAAAAACTGTTCTAAGCCGCCGCGGTGGCTCAGTGGCTATGGTGCTCGGCTGCTGGCCCGAAAGACGCGGGTTCGATCCCGGTCGTGGCGGTTGAATTTCTTTGGAGGAGAAATTCGAGGCCCGTGTACTGTGCGATGTCAGTGCACGTTAAAGAACCCCAGGTGGTCGAAATTTCAGGAGCCCTCCACTACGGTGTCTCTCATAGCATTAGTCGCTTTGGGACGTTAAACCCCATAAACCAACCAACCAAAAACTGTTCTCCTTACCTGGAAAAAACAAAGTTCCTTTCTAAGGCCAAAACAAAAACCGAAAGAGAAGTTATCGAGGCCTATTTCATTTCTAAAATGGGTGATAAGTGTGTTAGCGCCCTTCTTTATCTGTTTCAAGTCAAGAGACCAATTTCTTAGATGGACACATCCGAACATTTCATTGGTCGTAATGACACGTGGTCTTGTTGACATTGTCATTGCCGTTCGCACGTTGCTTCTGCTTGTCTCCTAGTTTGCTGTGATTGCCATTATAAGGACCCTGCTTTTACAAAATAAAGTCATTTGGAAGTCTGCGCTTTGTGTGTGTGTATTCGTGCCTTTCTTTTGTCCCGTCGTCTTCGTGCAGTTTTGTTTCGCTCTAACCATGAACCGACTAGCCCAATATCATGTCTTACTTCGATACATTTCTTCTACTCTGAGCTCTACCACTCTTCCTATGAGCAAGGGACAAGCGGCATCTACCTCTGTTAACCTCATCGCACTGTGAACGTGCCAGTCAAGAGTCTTGGGCTACTGCCTGAAGCGCAACATTGTGCCTCCCGAAATCCAGAGGCTCATCGGCGCCCCGGGTCCTTCGTGGAGACATGTTCGCCGAGTTTGCAAGATTATAAAATCGGAATCCTGGAGGAGAGTCAGGCATTACTCGGACTGGCTAAAGGTGGTCATCTACGTAGGTTCGGACGAATGGCTTGCGACCAAGCATCTTCAAGAATATCGGCGACCCTCTGCGCAAACGACTGAGGTTCTGTGGCAGAGGACCCGCCTCTCCCTTCAGGCGCCACGACGTCCATCATCTACGGGGAACACTGTCACTGTCCTGGGAAACGTTATACTCCCAGGGCCTGTCAAGTAAACTCTGCAGAAGGGGACGAAGTTCTGCTTCGAACCTCCGTCGGGCTGTTCGGCGCTTCTTGCCATGATGCGACGCATCGGTTCTCACGCCTCCGATCAGACGAGGGAACGCGTCGTGAGGGACAGCGTGGACTGCCTTCTACGCAATGTAAGTCGCCTTTCTTCTACAAAAGCCCCGATCAAGAAAACAGTCTCATACCTTAAGGAGCACAGACTGTCTATTGTGGAAGCTGACAAGGAGGGGGGCTTCGTCGTCATGCCGCAAGGCATGTTTGAAGAAAAGGCCCGAGAAGCTGTGCTCAAGAATTTCAAACCTGTTGATTTCCGTGCTTCTACCTAGCGGAAACAAGCTGTCAAGCTGCTCAACAAGATAAATCTGGACGCTGTCAAAAACTCGGTGTCAAAAGCAGGCAGAGATTTTCTGGAAATTTTCTTCACTGGCAAAACGCACAAGCTTGTCTGCCCGCTACGTGCGATTGTGTCCGAGAGAGACAGCTGGCAACTTTCTGTTAGCTCCTTACTAAAACGCCACCTCGACCAAGTTTTGGGTCGTGATCCGTTCCTCATCCGCAGCTCCAAGGACCTTGTGCTGGCTTTGGGACAGGGAATGCCCTCCGCTTACACAGCTATTTCCGTTGATGTACAAGATCTTTTCTATTCAGTACCGCATGAAGGGTTGTACACTGCTGTGAGGGATTGCATTCAAGAGCATGGTGAACTAGTTTTTCGCAATATGGCTGGCATCAGTACCGAGCATTTTTTAGAGCTTTTACAGTTTTACCTGAGTTCCAGAGCCACTTTTTACGACGGGCGATTTTATGTTCAAAAGTCCGGAATTTGCATTGGGACTTCGGTTGCTTCAGTGCTGTGTGACATTTTTATGGCTTTTTTAGACAGACGCTTTAGTAAAAGAGCTTTTAAAGCACCCTGTATCACGTGTGTTTCGTTATGTCGATGACTTTCTAGTGATTCTAGACAGTTCTTCTAACTATGATCTTGACAGTGCTGTCACTAACATTCTTAACGCCTTCTCCTCTGAGGGGCAAGGCTTACTTTTTACTCATGAACTGACAAGGCACAACCGCATACAGTTTTTAGACTTAAATCTGCACTTCACTAATGACCACGTTTGCTGGTCGCATACCCCAAGGTCGCACAAGAGTCTATTACCCTATAAAAGCGCTCATTCTAAGGTAGTCAAACGTGGCATCATTATGTCTGCCTGCCTCTCTGCCCTGCAGAAATCTGTACCCACACCATGTCATCCAGTTTTCACGGTCAAGTTGAGAGCCTTCTTTCCGCTCGCTATCCTCGTCATCTACTTCTTGGCACCTGCGAAAGCCTGCTTCAAAGGCTAAAATCTTCACATGAAAAAGATAAAGGATGCTCGGAACCCAAGCCACCATTTGTCATGCCGTATTTTCATTGCCTTTCCCATAACATCAAGAAGGTAGCAGAAAGGTATGGGATACGCGTCGTTTTTTCGGCTCCCTGCAACCTGAAAAAAGTGTGCCCTCTACTGGCTGGAACAAGAAAGGAACCCACTACTTGCAAGAAGAACCACCGGAACAAGTTCACAAAATGTGTTTCCGATGTTGTTTACGAAATACCTCTGTCATGCGGTCGATCCTACATAGGCCAGACTGGCCGTTGTTTTAATGAGCGCGCTTTAGAACACAGGCGATCCCTTAGCAGCGGCACTGGCAGCAATCTACTCTTGCACTGTAAGAGCTGCGACACCAAAAACTGTTCTCCTTACCTGGAAAAAACAAAGTTCCTTTCTAAGGCCAAAAGAAAAACGGAAAGAGAAGTTATCGAGGCCTATTTCATTTCTAAAAGGGGTGATAAGTGTGTTAGCGCCCCTTCTTTATCTCTTTCAAGTCAAGATATCAATTTCTTAGATGGACACATCCGACCTTTTCATGGGTCGTAATCACACGTGGTCTTGTTCACACTGTCATTGCCGTTCGCAAGTTGCTTCTGCTTGTCTCCTAGCTTGCTGTGATTGCCTTTATAAGCACCCTGCTTTTACAAAATAATGTCAGTTGGAAGTCTGCGCTTTGTGTGTGTGCATTCGTGCCTTTTTTTGTCCCGTCGTCTTCGCGCAGTTTTGTTTCGCTCTAACCAGATTTTACACATATAAACTCTATATCGATTCCCCGAATTCACTATTCCGTAGTCCCCCATTATCGCAGTCTATCACTTCTTTAGCGCTGACAGCCGACTTCTTCCAAGCCAGTCCTTTTAACAGGGAAGTTTTTATGGTTCACCGTCATATCTGAACGACCCAAAGGGCATCACTGTGACGGCCATAAAAGAGGTGCGCGGCAAAATAATCTAGAAGGGGGCACGAAGCCTCGTACTCCTCGCGTCATTTAAGTCTCTAAAACTGCGTGTTATGCGCCTTAAAGAAAAGATAAACTCTCAAACGCTGAAAAAGAAACTTATTTCTGCCCACAGCCGCACCGAGGCGCGTGGCACAAATGCGTCCTATGCAATCGTACTGATGGATCTGTGCATCCAGTGAAGGGGCGATGAGCTAGCCGCTCATGCTGGTGCTTTATGCGTGACAAAAAAAAAGATACAAACCTTAGCAGTTTCTTTCGCCTCTTTTTTCTTGCGCCTTTGTTTAGGCATCGTGTCCTTCGCGATATTTTTTTCGCGTAAACTCAGCGGAAGGCGCCGGCTTCTCGTGCCGAAAAATAAGAAGAATCGATTTCGCATACTGGCTTTATTGGCCATTGATTTTGGCGAAATCAATGACTGCACGAAAACGTGAAAAAAGGGCGTGTTCAAGGTCAGGTGAAGCCGAAATAATAAAGAAGACAAATTTACTGCCGCATGAGTCGACTTCTCCAACTGAGTTTTAAGCGAGTTAAAAGTGACAATGGACAGCGTGAGAACACGCTAACTGCATTGCCTAAGTATAATAAATAGATAGGAAAGAAACCGTGTACCGTAGAACGATGAAGTTATGAAGAAGGGCGCCTCTTCAGAAAGCTGAAATAGAAGATAGCAAAAATGAATAAAAGCAACCTAACGACTAACTTCAAGCCAGCAACCGTCGCAGTTCACGCCGAAGTGCGAATCCGCAAATATGTGCAACTTTCATGACTCTGTTGTGTTTTTCTTTTTTTTTTGTATTTTTTGAGTGCATGTTTGGGGGAAGTTGGCACTCCGATTCGGAGCGGAGTATACCAGTTATTTTTTTTTCTACACTTCATTTCATAACTTGCAATTCTTCATCAAACCAGCTCATTGCGCGCCTATATAAACTGGCCCTTGCGAGAGGGATACCCGATTTCATAACAGGCAGCTGAGTGCTCACGTTTGTGGTTTTCGCATCTGAACGCTCTTGACCATCTCCCCGCATCTTCGTCACAACACGAGCTCTGAATTTCTCAATACCACCGATAATAAGTGGCGCAATCGCCATAACTTTTAGCGGCGGCATAAAATTTCATGCTTCCGCGTAGTCATTCGAAAGACAACCCCGAGGTTCGGCAATATGCAAAGCGTGGACGGCAGTATAACAATGACGGGACACTAGTAAACGCGAATGCAACAACTAAATTCCATAGTGTCATGTCCTTCGAGTATTGAAGGCGCCGCGAAGTATGAACGGCGTTTTTTAATCAATCTCGACGCGTACTTGCGTGGCGTGTGCGACCCACTCTAGACGAGAAAGGCGTCGTAGTTAGCTAGACACATCACACATAGCTATCTTTAAAATCTATCGAAACGTCATCGAGAGACTTGGATATTTGCACTAACTGCCTGGAAGTTTTAGTTCGAGAATATTCCGATCTTGTTGCCCAATAATGACAGTGTTCCCTCCTGCAAACAGTTCCTTGGCCAGAAGCAACATCGCCACTAAGGGCGAGAATGATCTTCGTGCTAACTCACAGGCCAGCCGGTGCAGTCAAAATGGCGGTAAGAGATGAAAGACCTGCTAATGAATTCTGCATTTCAGGCTGGCACTACGATTGGTCAGCTGCCGAAAACTATATCGTCGAGCCCACTTACAACGAGCCTGACGGTCACGCAAATGGCGTTCGTTGCGCCAAAAGTTCGAAGTAAGTGCACTTCACATAATACAGCCAACAACACTATGTCAGACAAAAGTAGCACTTAATTATTTAAAACTGCTCTATGCGCGTCTACTATTTCAAAGCATACCCTACTGTGCCGCTTTTCCATGTCTCCAGCGCGCTCAGTTTATCCTCGACCACACCTTTGCTGCCGACAATCTGCTCTAGCGACGCAATTACTTGAAGTAATTACGGCAGCTAGGGCAAAATCGGGCATTGTACTATAACTTGGAATATCAGAGCCTGACCTATGCATGATCACTGCCGTGTACATCAAAACGTTTTTCTCAATAAAACCAAGGCTGTTGTCAATCTCGCCCGAGAGCACTAGGAGTGGACACTGCACTAAGCCCGTCAAAAAAGTTGCCGTGTGCTGTCTGCGTTTCCAATAGCTTCAGCAATACATTCATGGCGAGGAAAGCACATTTCACTTATGGAAGGAGGGCAGCGGTAAGATCCGCATCATTTCTTCCACTGCCACCGGGTAGCCAGCAAGCAATGGCTCTTGATGAAAATGGCGCGGCTGACGAAAGTAACAGCCCAAGGCAGCGGCGAAAGAGCTGCGTAAGAAGCGCCCGCAAGGACTAGCGAAGACAACAAGAGAAAAGTAACAAAAATACAGAAAGTCAGGCGTTATTGTTATAGAGACATTCAGCTGCCAATAACGCATTGGACCGAACAATTGGCCCTCGGCAGATTGGCAGGCTCCGCAATGTGCTAGCATAGATAGGATAATAAGAACTGAATGGAAGTCTCTATAGGCCTTCAGTTTTGTGATCGAGAACACGGGTGTTTATCGGGAATCATAATGCCTCCAGACATGTCAAAAAGGTGTGATACAAAATTTGGAATATTGAATTTCAAATGAGATGCTGCCGCATCAGAAGATGATATAATGGTGTTGAATTTTCTTGTTCATTCATTTAATGCACCTTGCGCGCAAAGTAATGAACTTTGCGCGCAAAGTTGTATCGATGTTAGACGTTCAGTACTTTGTTTATTTTCCTTGTTGTAATTTTGCAAAACCAGTCCTTTCCTTTACTTGGCAGCCCAAGTTTGTGCACTTCAATAAGTGAACGTCCTAGTAATGATATTAAAAAAATTATTACCACATTTTCGCCGCATTCGCGTCAAAAGGCTGAAGGTTGACGTTGTTTGCTTATACTGCACCGAGTTAGGTAGAGGTAGCTTTAGATTCTGAATCAGTTCAAGAGCCTTTTAATATTTTTGAAAGACTTATGCTGACGAACTCATGGCTTCGTAGGTGCCACTAAAAGAATGATGACAAGATGCCTCCTGTCTCTTAAATCACCAATTTTAAGCATTTAGAGAATTCTAGCTAACGCAGCTGCGTTAAGTTATGACAGCTGCAATGAATGCTAATAAAACTCTTTAGCTCGCGCTCCTTCCACTATTCGAGCAGCGAATAAGCTACGATTTATTACATCGTATGTGAAAATTTAACACCAAATCTCCTGTCCTAATGCAGAAGAAAGTATCTGCTCTGCCAACCTTTCTTGCCTCACCCCGTCTCAAAACAAGCGTTTTCATTTGCGCGGATTTCGATAGAAAGTTGAAGCAAAGAAATGAAGCTGACATTTAAGACTGCTCTTTAAGACAGCTAAGAAGACAGAACATTAACATCAAAAGAAGTCAGCCGACATACACCCATTTCTGCATCGTTAACCAGGTGGTAACTAGAGTTTATTAGCCCCTTGCAGGGACGTGGGGCATAGCGGACTTTATTGTCTTCATATTTTCTCCCACAGCAGAGAGTCTGGAGCCACATATTGCACAGGAATGAGTAGTTATAGGCATTATGGTAACGTCCATTTTATGGCCGTTTACAGTGAAAGGCTTTGGCTTGTCTGTCAAACTTTGTTTGCCTGAACTGAACTCATCGCACAAGGAAAACTCTAAAGTAGGCGCACGCCAAAACAAACACGCCTCTGAGGAGCATATAAAGACGGAGAGGCATACAGATATTATGGCAAAAAGAAGACATCTTGCGTTTTCGCGAGTTTATCTTGTTTCCACTGAGGGGAGCTGTCTGGCTGATGCAGTGTTTAAGCCAGAGCAAGAATTCTGTGATTTATTTTTGAGGCCTTGTCTGCCGTCTCATTCGCGCTTGTAAACACGAAGCATTTCGTTTGATTGCCAGAAGAAATACCCTCCGTAAGCTCCAGGTGAAGAATGCATGTTACACCTGACTCCAATGCTGCGGGCAAGCTGCAACCTAATTTGAAGCCTCCTTTCTATCATCACACCCTATCCAAGAGTCTTGGGCAGGCGGCAAACTTGATATAAGCCCGATGTGTGTTAAAGACTCCCACCAGTTTCAGCAAAAGAAAGGAGACTTTGAAAGCCTTTCTTTGGAGTGCCTCACCCATGCTGACTTAACGAGCCTTGACAACCAGTAAAATTCCGAATAATTAATCGCAAGTACATGTTTTCATAGCAGCAACAAGATAGAAAGTGCCTCCTTTCCCCCTCCCTTCGTCCGCTCCCCTGCCCGTACCTATTTTATAGCATCAGTGCGAATCGCGAGCTGCGCTACTAACAATGCTTTGAGAAGTGAGCAGAGCGAAATAACACAGGGACTTTGAAATATAGCACAACACAAGCGCTGACTCAAAACTGATGGATTATTAAGACCTTCTGCACGGTTTTCTGCGACCAGGGACTGGAGGTCTACCTATGCTAGGCTATGCGTAGCTGGGTTGTAGGCTTACGTTACGCGCACCAGACAGCATAAAATCCCTCCCTCTCGAAAGTAAGCAGCACGTTAAGACGACTACCGGCGAGTTCACGCCGAAGGTGAGCCTTATAAACGATCTTTCCTGGTTGCCTGGATTTCCCTTCTGCCTAATCTCGCTAAATTGCGCTTGCTTTCAAAGGAGCCTCTATATGAGTCGAAGAAGCACAGTTTCTATGGAGCCAGAAAACGGGCCACCTACCGGGCGGGGACATAAAGCTGATTGACAGGGAAGAAGCAGCAGCACAAGACGCACAAGAGAGCAGTGTATGAAGCACTATTGTCAGTCTTTCGCCCGAAAATAGGGCTTCATACACCGCTTGGACACAAGGACCTCATCATCACTCATTGCTCGATTTCATTAGATCAGCGAACCTTTTCATATTCATTTTGGGCATCCTCATCTATCATTACATATTGTTTTATGCCCTGAGGGAATCTCCATCGCTTTAAAAAAAAAAGCTCTACTCTGTTTCTTAGGTCATTAACCACCAGGAAGCTCGGACATCTATTTTAGCTGCATATCGTTAATATAGCTTTAAGTCCGGCTAACTTCAGGAAGACTGAAGTGTAATACAGAAAGAGATTGTAACATCGTGAAAAAAAGTAAATAAGCAAGCATTGCGCTTTGCTACGCAGCAACGAGACCAAAAAAATGCTCAAAACCTTTTTTGTGAGCAGAAGTGGCTTGGCGCCCGTTTTCTCCTCCCATTACATATGTCCGCTCTACCAAGAGCACATTTCATTGGCGCCTCACCGCGGTGAAGGCCCTTGGCGCCAGCTGTGAATACGATACGCGTCGCCCAAGAATACCTGCTATCCACAACGCATGCACTTTTCCAGTGGTTGTAAGGAGGACAGACTTTGAGTGCCGAGCGTTTCAGCCAAGCCACTGTGTCTATCGCCAGCTTTCAGTTATAAATTACTTTTTTACGCAATGTCCCTTGCGCGCGGCCCACTTACGAACGGGATTCAGTTATGTTGACAACCTCGAAACATCTTTTTATCGGCTGCCATTGAAGTGTTTCCTTTTAGTTTTTACTCAGTTGCTGTTGACGCCAAGTGAACGCGCGTCAAATGCTCAACTTCCAGCCATTTCTGAAAGCTTGGTTCCGAGAATAACGACTGTGGGGGTTCAGCCGCTCTAGTGATCAGTACATATACACAGGCTTCCATTCCCTATGAGCGTGTTGATGATGTGCTTTTGGTATTGGCTTCGACAGTGCCAAACACTAGCAGCCCATTATTAGTGGTGACGGCCAGCAAAGAAGGAATTTTCAGTGGTCTAATGGAAGGGCACACGTTCCCACGTGATTAACTGCAGAAAGAACACTTGTGGTGGTGGTTATGGCAGACTCTCATACCACAGGCATGCCTCGCTGGCACATAAGAAAAAATGTTATCAGGAATTAAGCACAGCTTCTAGCTAGCACCGCTAAACCTTGCGGCCAATGACAATTCGATGGGACAAGCCGCGTTCAACTTCTCGTACAGCTAGCGGACTGGGCTTTGTTGCAGGATCTAGGTTTCAGGTGATCTCCCGTACACTGCAAAGCCAGCGGCGTCTCGAGGCCTTCCATATCAATTGTTCCAAGGGCATTAAAACTTTAAACTATGGCCACCTATGCAAACAACGAATTTAGAGCCCTCTTAGACTGCAAAATCATGAATGTTGTAAAATCTACTGCTCCAATTGCTTTTTTTTTTTCGGCGTCTTCAAGTATATCAGGGAATGATCTTTACAGCCTCAGATTCCTTGTTTCTCCAAACAAAGATGAAAGTTGTCATGAGTTCTTGGCAACACGGTTAACCCATCTCTCGTTGTAGGTCTATAGGCTAATGCCTCCACACGCACCAACAGGTTACCTGCGCCGAAGCTTGCCGCGTCGATAGCAGCGTCGTAACACACAGCCAAGAAAGTGGAGCATGCTTTGTTTTTTTAGCGAATCCGTGGCGCTCTTTTACGGCACCTACCTGCGCAACGCCCCAGCTTCCCCGATCTGTCGAAGTCACACGTGGCATGCGTCAGCTACAGCTGGGCTAAGCCGACAGCATCTTGGCAAGTAAAGTTGTCAGCCTAAAGCGCACCTCTAATCGCTCAGTAGGGAGTCTCGTATTTGTTGGAGCCCAAGAAGAAGTTTTTAGGCCCACAGTCCAGCAACTATAAGACCGCCTGGGCACTGGAGTTTGCTAATACGTCGCACCGTAGCCGAGCGGTGTAACACTGCTTCTCCTGATATCGCATGTTTTGTTTTTTCTTCCTAAAAAAAAACATCAGGGGGTATTTTCCTGACACGCGCCGCGTGTTTGCAAAAGAACTGGACTAGTGAGCTCTTCGGAATTCCTAACAACAAAAAATAGAATGGAAACAATGGAAAAAATAGCGAAATGGTGTCCACTCAACAGCGGAAACAGATGCCGTACAAGCGGGTTCACTCCCACACTAAGCATTTTGCTCTTTATGCGACACGTGGCACTGAATGGTAGTTATTGTTGATGCATGCCCTGAAAGCACTATTTCTGTTTCACACGCGCTGTGCCTGCTCCTTTGATGCTTATTTTAATTTGTACGGAAAAACATGTCAATGAAATAGCAACGTGCAAACAAAAGATACGCCTTCTTTTAAACCAGGCTCCATGAAGTTTTCTTTTCTTTATTCCTGCCATTGACTCACCCCAGCCAGATCTCTTTTCACTGCACATTCGAGTCGAATAGATAAAACGCACTCTTTAATTTACGGCCCACAACGAATACGGGTGTACAGATGTTCTTTTTTACGCAGTATAGCACAAAGCTTCTGGCATTCATATCTTCTAAGCTTAAAAGGCATTTGCCTCCCTGAATGTGTGAACCATCCGGAGCGCTAGAACAAAGCAGTGAAACTAGCAGCCTTTCAACGGCGTGGGTTGTCTGAAAAAAGGCATCCTGAAGTTCGAAGTATACCAATCCGAATGCAGTATCTTCAAAAAAGATCGTTCTTTTCTTTTGATCACTTCAATGCAGTGCCGGGAAGAGGCTCCGCTTAGTTTTTATGACCGACTCAGACAATTATCATATTGTCCAATGATGTGAAAATGATCTTAGGTTTAACGCCTGTGAAGCTTTGGTGCACGCTAAAACATGCCTATTCGGAACTTGCGTATCCTTTGTTAAATCGCAAGATCGAGGTTTCAGCCAGTGGCAGGGTCCTCTAAATGAAACCCAAGCACTATGCATACGCAGAGCACTTCGTAGACCATTCTTAAGTGAAAACAGCGAAGAACCCATCAAACGACAAACATTTAAATTTTCGCAATTTTCGTGAGGTGTTCCAAGATGCGTTGTATGATTGAAACAGCGCAAGGCCGAAGGCCAAAAAAGAAAGCAGAGGAAGAAGGAAACGGACAACACAGCACTGAACTAACAACTGGCATTTATTTGGCACTTAGTAAAACACGTTGCGGGGCTAGTCGGTTATGCATTTTTCTTTCGTTAAAATTTAAGCAGCACTAACTTTTAGGACGAATACACAGAGAATATGACAGGACGGGCGCTGATTTGCCACGCTGCACGTATAAATACATTTAGGCACCAAAACAGAAAACAAAGCAAAGAGCTCATTCATGCACTCGGATTCTACACGCCAACACAAGCTAAGATGTGCAATTCAGGAAGCGAACTTCTTTTTGAGATAAAGATATAATGGAGCGTTTACACTTATGTCACCACACTTCTTGATATTCGAAGCCTCGATTATTTCACGGCACAGCTTATCTCTGTTCCTATCCACAACTGTGCAAAAATTAAACTGTGGGGTGCAATCGCACTCACGGCAATGCAAGCTGAGGTTACGGGACTCTCTATTATCAACATTGTTGCGGTGCTGCCTGAGCCTATCATTTAAGCACTGTCCTGTCTGGCCAATATAAAACCTATTACAAGTGAGAGGAATGGAATACGCGCCATTTTTTTTGACACTTCATGAATTTGCACTCATGATTTTTCGGGCAATCGGGGATAGTTTTCCCTGGGTTGTTGACACGCATGCGCAAGCTTGATAACTTAATGGGGGCCGAAAAAGCAAAATCCACTCCGACTCTTTTTCCAACACTTTTCAAATTATGTGATATCTTGTGGATATAGGGAATGGCTACTGCTCGCTTACTTGTTTGACATTCAGGACTTGGTGAGCATTTAAGTTTCTTCAACAAAACTTCGGCCACAGAAGAAAGCACGTGAAGCGGATAGCCACAAGCAGTAAGCCTCTCTACCTGGTTACTAAAGCTGCGTTCGGTTTCATGTTGACGGGATTTTGTAAGTGCACTCCTGAAGCTTGACATGACAATTCCTCTTTTAACAAGCTTGGAGTGCGCGGAACTATATGGTAGCAACGGTTTATTAGCCCTAGGCTCGAAAGACCACCACACACTGCAAGGTGAAAACTGCAGGCTCAAGTCTAGAAATCTGATTGTGTCCTCTACAGGACACAATCCAAATGGCCTTCAGCCTTGCGTTGTTTCATTTATACAATGTATAACCAACTCGCCCATCAGTTCGTGCTTTCAAGATGCGTTGCGCGGCTGAAAAATGTAGCACCATCTGTGTTTATCGTGATGCTTAAGCACCGACTGTGTCAGCATGCTGGCGGGCAGATTCCGAGGCGGGCAGGCTGTTTTTTTTCCTTCTCCATCATGTTCATATACCACACAGACATTACTTGCCTGGAGCGTGATGTGTTTGTGTTCTCACCAAGAGGAAACATGCACAGAGGTACATATTCTGCCCCATTTCTTCGGTTCTATAATCACCCACTCACACACACATAAAACCGCTGACTTCACTCGGCGCGCAATAGGACTAACGCCTGAATGCTTCGTCGCTAGCTGTGATAAGTGCGCGCTGCAGTTCTCAATCGGGTGGCACCTGAAGATTCTCTGCGCAATCATTTGTTGATGACATCAAGCGCAGTTTCGGCGGAGAACACTTTCGACGTCTAAAAGAGCGCACCGAATAAGGAAGCATACGTGCACGAAACGACACAGCCCACAGCGTGACTAAAACGGGCAAGCTATATCGTTTCCTAGGAGCAGCTTGGCTTTCCCCGACCGTTCTGCTCCGTCGCGAGACCACTGTACAGGCCTCCTTTATCTTGGGGGCATTGGCTAGTGGCGGCAGACTGGTTTGTTCTCAGTTCATTGCTACGGCGGTCGGGTCACTCTTGTGAGTTTTTTTTCCTTTGAGAAAAAGGTTATAAACTTCAAGATATGTTGTGTTAAAAAAAAATGCAAATAAACCCTTCGAAAACTTCGCGCTCTACTAAATTTTGCGCTACTACTTTGCGCTTTTGCGCTCTACTAAACGACGAAGACAGATCAAGAGTATTTTCAAAATCGCTAATACCGAAGTGTAATATATTTTTCCAACACTAAACCAATGTTTTACTCGGAGGTCGCAAACTCTAAAAATTGCTTTTCTTTTGTTTTAACAAAACAATGTGCCACCCGTTCCTACATCATAGAGCATTAATGTGCGAGGCATAGGTTAAACGGTAAATTCACAGAGAAGGCATCAGAGTGGCGCCAATTAAAGTACCGCATACAAGTAATTGCGACGGCTTTGATAAAAATCTGGCTAAAAGCATGCTTACAGGAAAGTAGTTCTATTGCTCTCTTCGCGCGAGCCGCAATCCCCGGCTGCACATTCTGCTCTAATATGAGCAAGGCAGAGAGTTCACACGGCTACAGCATCTATAAAGGTGTGAGATAAAGACTGGAATTATAAAAGCGCTAAGACAAATGCAGCGTAAAAAAACAGGCGATGGTTGAGTGCCGGTTGTACTTTGAATGCCACAAACCCCGATAAGAGTGCGTGTTCCATCCTTCTGTTGCCTCTGGCGTTCTCTTTCTTGCGTTCCTTTCTCTCTTTCTTGCGTTCCAGGCTACTGAGACTTCCCTGAATAGGCGCACCAGGCGGAGTCCAACTCGCAGAAAGTAGATGCTTGCGTGCTCACACTCCACCGACGCGAGACAACGAAGAAGAAAAGGGGATCAACACCGCAGGATCCCGACGAACACTGACGCACCCTCGCTTGAGAAGACAGCGATGACCACAATGCGCGGTGTGGTAATCCTCTGCTCGGACCGTATCGCTAGTTTCCCTCTATCAGTATCCCATCTGTCGTCTGGGCAGGCAACTGGTACGGTCGTTACGGTCTGTCTCCTGACGAGAAAGCTGCCGTTTACAAGCTCGCGTGGTGACGCGTCAGTGGGCGGGACCCTTAGCGATAGACACCATTGCTGTCGCTTTATGGGCGACGCGCATCCCGCGCTAAGAGCAAAAAAGACATGAAGAATACGACACGCATACTAGGAGAAAGCGACACGGCGCCTACTCGGTGTCAAAAGCCGGTATGATAATAAGAATAATAAAGAAAATGAAGTACTCACGTACACATTACTTCACATGAATGCTACTCCATCGAAGCTCTCGTTAGTTGTTCTTTCAGTAACGTAACAAAAACAAAAGTTGCAACCTGGCAAGGTTTCCTACGCTTGCGCATTGTTTAACCGATCAGAAGCTATGGTACATGAGGTTTGACGTCCTAAAGCGACATGGGTTACTGGGGACACTGTAGTTGAGGGCTACGGATTAGTTTATCTATTTTGGGTCCTTTAACGTGCACTAACATCGCACAGTACACGAGCCTCATGCGAGCCCCTTGCGGCCGTCGCGGACGGAATTGAACCTGCGTCCTGGTGCACAGCAGTCCAGCGCCACCACGGCGGGGCCAGCATATGAGAGCGGCAGACAACAGTGAAAGCGTTATCGAAAAAATGGCATAAACCAAGCCATTTTTTTTATACCGTGCTTGGGAAGTACGCAGTGCATGCATGCTGGGTTCGAAAGTCGATGTTTTAGTAGGAATAATCATACGCCGGCGAGCTTTTTCAGGCGCTGGTGGCTTATAAACGATGTGGTCTTCTCAATCGTTGCGTAGAATTTTGCCGAAAAAATCCATTCCTATGTCTCATGAATATCCGCGTGCAGATTTCCCAGTTATCTGCGCCACTGAATAATTAGTGTCCAAAATGCTTTATCTCAGGACAGTGGAAAAAACGCTAAATTTTGTTACTGTAGTGCAGCATGCCTACATATTCCTGCCATACAATTATTATTTATTTATATACCCTTTCTTCGCGCATCTGCGTGAATAATTAATGCACTCCAGGCCTTGCAGGCTAGATGTTCTTGGACCCTGTTTCACACAGCTGAGGTAGAAAACAAAAAAAAATGATGGAGTCTTAACGTAGTTCAATAGAGTAGACGCGCGAAAGTCAGTGTTTTGCCAGGCTGGCTCGTGGTTTTGTTTGATTGGTCGTCGCCACGTCTGGCGACGATATTAGACTCAAATTAAGCTGTGATCGAGGTTAAGCTGATCTCATCTGTTCGCGCAGCAGATGAAAGTTGAAGAAGGCTACAACGTTTAATGCACAACGTGACAGTGTGTAGCAGTTTAACATCAGACGTGTTCGGCTGCGGCGTCAGTCTACTGCACTCGCGCAGCGGCTTTCGGGTTCGACTCCCAGTCGTAGGTATCTATTTAGCTTCTTTTTACCTTAATATGGCATCGCTGTTGCTAGACAACGACACAAGAAAGATCGAGAAAGATTCATGGTGGGTGTTGGTGAGCGTATGGGTGCTTTCGCCCTAAAGGAATGTGCAGTCACCTTTATATGCGTACAGTGCATACTTTCCTGTATATATTGAACAAGCTATATGTGTTGTCTTAGTTAGCTTGGAACAACAAGATAAAAAAGTAGGAGGCCTAGAAAATATCCTCAATAAAATAGACGGAATACTGCGGGCAATCTCGGGGAGCTAATCAGTATTTCGAGTGTGTACTTGTTTCATTTTTTTTTTTTCAAAACTCGATGCTCGGTACTTTCCCCTTTGTTGCTGCAGAAACAGCTGGAGAATATGCGAGACTGGTGGAGATACGCGCAGCGTTCTTTGTCATTTTCCCTCCTTTGTCATGTGGTAACTCTTTCGTGACTTGGTTCTCATATTTGACTAAATTTATGCCACTCATTCT
This sequence comes from Amblyomma mixtum, assembly GCF_055824585.1. Lineage (NCBI taxonomy): Eukaryota > Metazoa > Arthropoda > Arachnida > Ixodida > Ixodidae > Amblyomma > Amblyomma mixtum. Next base: position 143,260,635 of record NC_143017.1, on the reverse strand, counting down.
CACCATCTGCTAAACAATTCGAGCCCTCGAGTTCAGGAGTAATATCAACCGTTTGGTTTCACTGCTTCTCGTGTTCATGGCCAATAAATTTCTACAAACTTCCGTTTCCGCTGTTTTCCTGAATCGGTGCGTAAAAACCTTCATGTCATTTTAAAACCCGAGCGTGCATTATTCTCGAGCTCGGTTCGGCCCACAGAGCGGCAATGCTAACTACAAGTACAGGATGCAGGTTGAAAGTACGGAGAAAAAAATTCAGGTAATCATACAAAGAGGATGTCGCCCCCACCAGGCAAAAAAAAAAGAAAGCGAAGCCGCAATTCCTCCTAACACCGTCACCAGTATAATGGATTTAAAGCAAGAGCTGGAAAAGAATTCGGAATATTTTTAAGTGCAAAGTGCTCCCAGCGACCAAAGATACGGTAAGAGTGGACGCACTGTACTCGCCTACAAAGGGCCCCAGAGTAAGACATGTGTCCTATAAAAGGGGCTCACGAAGAGGAGAGGAGAGGTGAAATAAAAGGAATGTCTACTGCCGAATAAGGAAGTATAGCTCAGAACCAGCATGAACTAAACGGGGTTCCGCGCCTCAAACACAAGGAACGATTTCTTGGATATTGTGGTTTCTCTACAGTGGTTTCCCTGCGGTGTAACCATTGCCCAAGTGACCATGTTTGGTCAGTCTATGTCGAATCAAAGACGCTGTGCACTGTGCGGTATTTTTTAGTGAGTAACGAAAGGAAGAGCTAACGGAACATGAAAGGAAAAAGGGACTGGAAACCCATCGCGGGCCTGAGACCACTGCGCCTGCTTGTGGTCGGAATGAAGCCTCTTCTTATGATTTGCACTATTCCTTTGCCGGTATTTTTTTTTTTTTTTTGGGGGGGGGGGGACGTTGTTCTGGCGTTTAATAGAAGCTTCAACGAATTCACTAGAGCTTCCAAAGAACTCAACGGTGGAATTCAAGAAGGTGGAGATGGAGAAACAACTGCGAGCTCTTCAACACTGTACATCATTTAAATTGCTTTCTTATTTCAAAAAATACTAAATAAACATCGACACTCAATGAAAACGCTATTAAAAAGGCTCTGAAAGATCTGTGTCCAATTTTAAACTAAACCGTAATGCTATGAATGTTAGCGTCGATGCCAGGCCGGATGCCACGGCTTGTTCGATAATGATTACTTTCTATTTACCCTGTATTATATGTTGGACAAGAAACTACGGACATTTATTGGCTATCAAGCGTACAGTAGTGGAGGGCTTTGAATTATTTCGCATTACCTATTTTATTTTTCAGGAGATATAATTTCTTTGTTGCGTTAGATTGTCTATTAAATGACCGGAAGAGTCGCGGTGGCTTCGAAGCCAAATGGAATCGTGAGACCCCGACGTAGACTCACAGTAAAAGGATATGACTTTCTCCAAGTACGGAATTTCCCCTTAATGCAGGTTAGGCTCCAAGACGGCTGCAGTTGTACTTACGACAAACATCGCGTACTTCAGACAAAGCAGCGTTATGTGAGGATATTTATGTTCGCACAGACTTACTCAGCCCATTGTTAAAGGCTGAAGCGGCAAAACAGAACGTTTTGTTAAGTCCTGCACGACCCAATTTTGAAGAAGTTTGAGGCTGAAGAGATAGTAAAAAAATATTACTTCGCTCTTTTTTTTCTCTCGACAAAGAGAACCGCATTCAGCCACCCACATGCACACACACACTGACACACACGTGGGCCTAAAATGGCGAGAGTTATAGGATTTCATGGCCTTTATATTCAAGGCCTCTTCAGTGCTTTTTCTAGCAACGTATTTCTGCTGTCATTTATCTTGCACGTTACAGAGCGTGTTGGGATGTTCTTCACTCACCTGCAATTTCGTAGTACGAAATTTAACCATCCTAATTATTAGCGGAATTCAATACTATAAAATGGTGATGACCTCTTTCTTTTGATGGCGTTTCATTGTGTGGTCATGTTAGGGAGCCGACAGTACACTTACGCCAAGGTTCAGGTCTAAGCAAGTATTGATTATAACGCAAACAAGGCCAGAACATTTCCCTATCTACCTTCCTTCCGCAGCCTTTTCAAGGTAATGCTATTTCATTTTGAGGGCACCACTGCTCAATGTATACCGTTGCCAGAGGCTGTCGTGAAGTCTTCAATATGCTCTCGCATAACTTGCCGTGCACCCTTTCAAAATGAGAAGTCCTAATAAAGAGGCAGCGCGTGGCGATGAAGACACGCTTATACTTTCAACTGCGCAAAAAAACACGGACACAAGGTAGAAGGCACGACACGAGCGCAGTCAACTAAATTTTTATTTCAGGAAGCAGGTGCTTATAAACGCTCAAAAAACCCAGGGTACAGACGCATAGAAACAAACGCAACACAATCAAGAACTTTGGCGCGTGCACAGTCAATTACTTCAACAAAACAAAAACCCGAAAAAAACAAGCAAAAACCAACAGGTGGCATCCGGTCAGGCCAACGTTCCGTACTTCCTCGTGCAGAGATAATTGCGTAGAAAAGGTATCTCCTCATCCAGCAGGCCAACGGAAGGCGAAGCGACGCATGTATCTCCTTTTTTCTTGATGAGATATGCTTCCACTATCTCCCTGCATATCTGGTCTCGGTGTCTAAATAAGATTGTGGTCTGAGCCACCGCGGCGGCGCAAATTCTCAAGAGCTACGTTTTCTGGCTTGCGTATAATCCAAAAATTATTTCTATAGTGAAGTTCTATCCAGCCGAAAACAACAATTTTAACGCAGCTTTCAACATAAATATTTTCGATAAATTTCTGACCATAGCACTCCTTGTAAGGAAAAGGTAATCCCACTCAAAAATATTCGTGAAAGTATTTATGAGCTCTAACCACATCGCCAAAACATTCATGCCAGTCGAGAAAGCGCATCGTTTTTGACAGTGCCGGTTCAAGTCAGCTTGTCAGTCCTCGATAGCAAGAATGGCTAACTGCGTTGCTTGCGTGCTAACATCCACACCATCTTTACCAATTCTTTTCACACGGTTATCCCTCTGTTCACGAAAAAATCTGTTTAAAAAATCATGAAAAATCATTCAAAAACAAACACGCTTAACCTTGCAACTTAAATCAAAACAACATCATAAAACCTATTTAAATATAGTTATCTACGCTGTGTTTTGTCGAGGTGAAAAGAGAAATAATTAAATGTACACGTTTCGCACTGCTAAGCTTTCCGATTCAATTCCTCTGAAGCCCCATACTTTGATATGTTATTGGCCCCCTTTAGGTACATGCTTGGAACGAACGGAATTTGAAATCGCTTTACTTTAAGCTCTGAACTATAACGCAGGCAAACCTTTCGAGCTGCCCCTCTGCCAGAACTATGCTGGAGAGGACACCGAGCTAAATGAAAGATCTGCGCTGAACGGAAGACTTGGAGTAGAAAAAAATGCCATGCCGTTCACTCAAATCAATGGGGTAAAAGGGAAGAAAGCGTACATATCAAAGAACAATGAAAAGGGCGAAATGTAAACGAGATTTCTGAAAGCCAGCTACCAGTGCACCCAGTTCCAGGAAACAAGAACAAAACCGTGCATAGGAAAAGAACGATACGTAGGAAAAAATAAGGAACAAGAACTGAAAAAAACATGAGCAGAGCCTGGTCCAGTATTGCGGGGAAAAAAAACAACGGTCTGCAGCAGCGGTGGCGAATCCGCTCCCGAGCTTTCCATTTTTACAATATGCAAATTAATGCTTCCTTAGTGTCAGGGCGAAATTTCGCTTCCAATTACATTGCTGAAGGCTAATTAATTTTTCAGGTGCGCCGCTCCTCTCCGTACGCCAACAGCGATGGCTTTCGATCCTCTTTTCTTTTTTGCTTTTTCTTAGATTTTCCTCAGATTCTAAGTATATATCGCTTCAAGAAAGGGTGTAGATGGCGAAAACCGAATAAACTGCTTGGCCTTCCTTTCCGTCATTGATATGTGAATTCTCAACTTTCTTTTTCGACAGTTTTCCCGGGCAACCTTTCTCGCCGCCTTGGTGCTGTTTTAGTATATCGATTCGGTCTTATTTCTATTCTGAATATCTCCTGTTTGGGTTGGAATTTTTCCTTTTACCGGCATAGCCCACCCTCTCGTCAGTCTGCTACTGTGTTTACCTTGCTTTTGTGCTGATGCTCACTCGGCGGGCGCCGCAATATGTAAGCGCCTCCGGACACTGATAAAAGCAATAAGGAAGAAAAAGGAAATTCGTTTTCTTAAAAAGCGCAATGCTCACTTGTCCTTTGCGTGTTAGGCCACTGTAGGCAATGAGAGTGCAACGAGAGGACTGGGTGTGGTGTTCCTGGAACGAAAAGAAAGCAAGCAAGCAAAATAACACCAAACTTTTTCTAAAATGCAAATTTCGTTTGCTTAAGAGTGCCCAATAGGAGCAGGAATAGCTATTTTCCTAAATTTCTGATGCGAGCTAAGTCTGATAGCAAACATTGGCCCTCTTTCCAGAGATGCAGAACAAAGGTTTATTTGATACCATTAATTATTCGTCTCCGCCATTGCTGTCTAAGTAACCATTCTCTGACGAAGTATCGAAAACAGAAAGGTAATGACATGACATTCTGTCTAAGTATAACAAATGCATCTGCAAAAATACATGCCCGTTTAATACGCATATAAGTTACAAATTAGACCACATAATCATGGAGACAGTGAAAGAGAGAGAGACTGAAAAATATGAACGGAAAGGCAGAGAGATTAACTAGGCGACGCCAAGTATCCTAGCCTACACGTGGGAAAGAGCAAGGAGAGAGAGGTAGGAAGAGGACAGAGAAGAGACAGTTAAAGAGATGGTATAAATCGTCCCACCTGACTTACCTCTTATTCTTTTCGTATCTCCTCAAAAAACAGGTAGCATACTCTTAGAACATGCCCAATCTTTTTTGATACGTAATCAGGTACACAGCAATCCAGGACTGCTGTGCTAAATTAACATAAAACACTGCTTGAGTGTGTCACCACTAACTTAATTTTCAACGAAGAATGAGAGCAATAGCTCTACATCTGGCGTTCAATGTGGGCCTCACATGAAAAGCCGAGTGAGCGCTAAGCAATGGTTGTAATAGACCTTGCCATAACGTGCAGCTGTTGACAGCCAATGTATTGACATTTTTGGATCTGCTGTCGTGATTCCAGTTTAATGCAACAGACGCTTAGTGAAGAATGAATAGGACGATTTGAAATATCCAGTGGTGGGGAATAAATGCCTGTGATTTAATTAATTTGAAATATGCGTTGCAATGAAGCTTCTAATGAGTATGAAGAAGAATTATAGAGTTTAAGGACACCATAGTAAACGTTTGGAGGAGGGAGGAGGAGGAGAATAAAAGGTGGTGTGGTCAACCGGGACAAGAAACTGGTTTGGTACCTTGCACTAGGTGAAGCGAATCGTTGTTTAAAGGTAAAGGAGAAATGGGAGTTAGATTGAAATGGAGCCTGTAAGCAAAAAGCTTGCGGCAAAGGCAAGGCCTAGATATTTTCAGCTTACATAGGTTTATAAAGAAGCCAGCAGCCTCTTAGGAAACGGGGGATAAAAGTAATTGTTACGTTTTTTTTCAGCGGTAGTGTTAAAGGCCCTGTTACTTAGAAAATCTGGCATCGGCGTTGTCGGCATTGTGAGCAGAAAGTAGGGTAGCGTAAGGTGGCCTGGGTGTCCACCCGCCAGAGGAGCAACCGTGGTTGGCCACCTAGGTCACGTGACTTCGGGGCATCACCACAGTCTGCCCCCCTCCCGACCGGACTGTGATTAAACTGACCACCGCGGCAGGTGGCTGGTAAATATGAGTCGCACAATCCCCACCGGTGGAAGCGCCTGTCATAGCAGGGAAGTGGTGCATCCCTTAACCGCTGGCCATTGTGGAAGGAGTGGTGTCAGGACTCACAGGGGCCTATGAATGAAAAGTTGAGAATGACCAATTCTGCGTATATGGGCATTAACTCATTAACACTACCACGTCATACCCTTAAGGCGGCGCTTAAGTGTCCACTCCAATTTTTTCAATCACGTCTTTTCTTTATGAAATATACGTAACCAGGAAGTCTTCTAGATACGAAATAACTTTGAAGAACTAGAACAAAACACAGCCGCATGCCTCCGCTGAGATCATAAAAAGACCGCCACATCTTGCGCACGGTACTGTATCAACTGAGCAACGGTGGCGGCTTTCTCGCCTTCTACTTTCGAAGGTATTTACGATAGATATAAGCTAACCTTGAGTATGTCAACCAAGGCCGCACACAACCATAGTGGCGAATGTGAGACGCCCTTTTAAACGGCAGGTGCCTTGTCGAACGCGATAAAAAGTGCTTGGCATCAACTGCGCGAAATACCTGTGTATCATGACGGCCTGAACAGAGTTCCTCGCTGTGCTAAGAGCAGACAAGAATAAGTGAGATGAGAGCCCCGTTAAAATATGTTGAGATAGAACAGCCTTTGTGGCTACGGTAGGCATACGGGAATAACCCTTTTTGTTACGGGCTTTTATGGGAGATACTCAATGGACGATAATAAGTTCATTGTTCAAGAGAGAAAACTGATTCTCTCTCATAAAGAAGAATCGTAAATAAAAATAATAGTGCTTATGCCAACCTCGGCCTCAAAGACTTCGCTCCTTTATTATTTGTGTGGATTAATTTATAATGTAACATTATCCCTTCCCAAACTTTATCTACAGTAATTTATCAGTCTTTTAAAACCGATTAGACACGTCCAATTCCGACGGTTGATTTCAAGATCAACTTTTGTTTTCTACAACATCAAGTTTTTCTGTCTTTATTCTTGCTTTCTCTAGTGCAAATAGCGCAATTCTATTTTTTATATTCCCATGGCCTTGCGCCATGCCTCAAGAGCGGTGACTTTTTTTCCGCTTACTTTTTAACTACTAGCGAAACAGTTGGCACTTTGCCCAGAATGGATACAGCAGTACGTGTTGTACTGCAGCTACGCTGTGCCAAAGGCCTCAAGCTAGAGCTACTGAAGACTACGAGCTACAGAAAGTCGGTGGCCCGAAAAATGTTCAGTCTTTCAAAGAAGCGTTTGAAATCTGCGATAACTTTTCGCCACCTAAGTGTAAAATTGCTACAAAAAGATGGCGATCGTCGGTGGCAGTAACGAGCAAGCGTGTTCCAGTGAAAAGGTCTCAGTACTGAAGAGGGTGTTCGTCTTTCGATCTTCATCGTACGTAGATAGAGGAACTGCTTCTTCCTTTTTGGTTTTGCAGTGCATCTTGCGCGCACTTACACAACAAGTATGGAAAAGAAAATCTGATAATGATACGAAAACGCCGCAGACGCGGCTGTGAACATGTAGTCTCCACTTTAGAAGGGCAGAGTTGAGAAGAACCATTTCTGCCCGTCAGAGCAGTTTTGCCAGTGAAGCTGCTGGCCGCTAGAGAATCTCATCTTTTTCTCACGCAGTTTATACGCCCTCTCTTCTTTTTCAATGTTATTCTTGTTTGGTATTTATGTTCGTGTCATCGTCGGTTCCACCTGACGCAAGGTGACATGCCCCTCTGATGCTGTAGCAGAAACTAACAAAAAATATACCTGCAAGAACAGTTCCACTTACCTGAAAAGCTTTCACTGCTGCTTTATTTCTTTAATCATCCGCGTCGGCAGCCGTCCGATCACTTGTTTGTCCCCCGTCGGCTTCAAGAAAATGCGCCGCTTTCAACGATGCCGACACAATGAAAAGAGAGTGTGTTGTAAATTGAACTTTGTCTTCCCTACTGCTGTTCTTGACTTGCATTAGAAGCAGAAGGAGGGAAAATACGCTGTGAGACAAAGTTTAGCTAGAAGGTTTCAAATGAGAATAATGAATCAGAATACTCGAACGACGTCTGTGTCCTCTAGTGTTTTAGTTATAAGGTTTATCTCAAAACGCGCTTAAACACCCTGCTTAGGTATGGCGTAATAACGTTACTAAGAATATGTCTGCACATCGTCTAGATATGATCCTGTGTCCAGATGCGGCAGCGTTCAGATATATTAGCATGTTCTTAGCACTTTGGGCACGATATGCTCAGACAGGCGCCCTCTACACGGTTTACGTTCGAACGGAATAAATCATGAATGTGAATTTTTGTAATCGCGTCGTGGCGCAATAGTAAAATGCGATTTTTTTGTCGAAGTGGAAGGTTTTATATTCTAAGAAAATTCTCACTCACTTCTTCGTTTGATAACTACCGTATTGAAGAGAATATATAGGTTTGAAGGGGTGAGCAAATAGGATTAGGGAACATTTGGTTTTGTTTTACACGTTTAATGGCCGAAATCCACTCAGGCTATGAGGGACGCTGTAGTGGAGTGCTCGGGATAACTGCGACCCTTTGGGGTTCTTCACGTGCACAGACATTGCACAGTACACGGTCCTCTAGCATTTTGCCTCCATCGAAATGCGATAGCCGCGGGCGGGATCGAACCCGCGACATGTACCCTGTGCGATGCCATAGCAAGGTAAAGAACGCCAGGTGGTCGAAATTATCCGGAGCCCTCCACTACGGCATTCCTAATAGCCTGATGTGCTTTGCGACGTTGAACCTACAAAACCAAACCGAATGTGTCATAGTCCTATTTGCTGACCCATTCAAGCATATAAGCATGTGGCTAGAGTAAATTCTGGCCAATTCGCAACCTCAGGAACCCCGGAGCAGCATTTCAAATAACTCTCCACTAAGAGATTCGGCGACAGTTATTTTACATGAAAAATCGAGAACATCAGTACTGATACATACGCTTGATAACACATGATTAAAATATACTGCGAACAGAATCTACACTGAAGATACGCAGTGACCTCTTTGTGTTTGGAGAGCACTGCGGTTTAGTTAAACATATGTAGAAATTTTGTGTCCGAACTTTGACCTCTGTGGGACAGCAAGGCACTGAACTTCGGAAACCTACTTAGCAAAGCTCATCAGTCGAAGTACTGTGCCAGAAAAAACAGCAGCGTACAAAGCCGTGGCAGCATGACCTCTGTACACACAGCATATTAACTTCGAGTGCAGCAGCTGCCAATACTGTACTCCTAAAAGACCAGGATGTCTCCTTTCTATTGAGCAACTAAAATACGTTTTTTTACGACCAAGACAGTAAACCACGATGGCCGTTCGAAGAAATGACCTGAAACGAGTCCACTGAGCTCCACGGCCTGGAAGTGAACAGAGTTTCTTTCATCCATTAAGCAGCAGCTGCGTAGCACTGATGCACCGCTGACCCGTAAAAAGGATGATCTTCCTGCGAATCGCTGGCCTTATTCAAATTGTTACATGCTCGAAAGAGTCAAATTCTCTTTTCTGAGCACTGAGAAAAAATTACCAAGGAAATTAAAGCTTGTTGTTTTTTTCTTAATCGTACAAATGATGCGAATGCAATATGACGAACGCCTAATTAGGCACAGTAAAAGTCCTCTAGTTTACATGAAAACTTCCAAAAACTTTCCAGTTGTAGCAACCGCTCCCAACAAAACAAGAGGTAGTTTTATTAGGCTAAGTGAAGTAACTTTAAGGTTTTTTTTTTCATTTGCACGCTTGTTGCTGACAGCATGAAAACGACACATGTTCTGGTTTGTTTTCAAAATTTTGTGGCCGTCTGTTTTGTGTCCCCATTGGCCTAAAATGTTAAATATTTTGGCCGCTCAAAAGCTGAATGATGCTCTATGATTTCCCAGGTAAAGAAAACACGTTTCTAACAAGGTAAACAGTAGGACAGGTTGGTGCATGATCTTTTTCGTGAAACCAGCAGTTACACAGGACGAAGCACATAGGGACACAAGACGACGCAAACAACCACGTTTTATTGCACGGTCGACATGAGCAGGTGTAGTTGTTAGAGCCCGTATATGGGCTGGGAAGCATGCATAGCCTACTTCCGTACACCTCTGCGCATTCCAAGGCAATCAAGTGGGAAATAATTAAAGCAAAATTAATAGCGGTCATGAAAAGATCCTTCTCCCATTAACTTCAAGCCAGTTCTCATGCCCAGATATTCCTGCTGAAAGCAGGAGGAGGCTTGTCTACACGGCTGATATCCATTGCCGCAGAGGGGCTACAGCACTTCGCAGCGAAGGCTGTAGTTCTTTTCTCACTTTTAGCAACTGTTTGTTTGTTGCAATCTTTGGTGAGTATAAAGACAAGCAACTACAGCAAAATTTGTAGTGCGGAAATCTCTTTATATTAAGTTTGTTATCAGTTTCTTGTGAAATAGAAACTGTCTTATCCAGAGCTACGGTATGTTTTACGTATTTGAGAAGAATAAGAAGATAAGTTTTGCAATTGTAAGCTTGTCAACCGCGTAACCGAAGGTTGTGAAAAAAAATTTCCTGCTTAGTTTGCTAAACTTATTTGACAGGTCTGCCTTGCAAAGCTCACTCCTTACGACTCGGCCTGAAGTATTCCCTATAATAAAAATAATAGTTTTATTTCGGCCCAAAATATAGTTACATGGTAGCATAGTACCTATAGTAAAACCTCTTGTACAACCTAACACGGCTATTTACACCCACCTGTTAGTTTTATTGCAAAAAAGTGGGGCACACTGACTAATTACCATACATATGTGTTACACAATACTATTATAATAGTGTGTAAGCAGCTCAACTTTTTCTTGTTTTTATGGGTCCTAAAACGATCTCACACACTTTCTTTCACTTGTTAGGCTCGTGAATTGCCAAAATGCTCACCTCCCTGCGACGCGATGCTTAGTTCCTACGTGTTAACTTTAACATCGCGCCCTCAAGCCTTATATGCACCCGGTGAACTCTACGCAGGAAAAATCACGTGAGCGCCTAGTTCAATAAACTATTATTCGAAGGGCCTTCGTAAGGATATTTTAGAAACTATGGCGCTTGGGAAACCAGTTTTTCGTTTCAATAAAAGGAAGCATCATGCGGAAGATTTTATTTGGTCCAAGCTTATAATTCAGTCTCACAGTAGAGCAAACATGTCTTTTGAGCTTGAATTAATGGAATTACTTTTACTACATTTATTCTTGGCAGCCCCAAAACGTAGTACGTGCGAATAAACCCGTAGTTTGAATAAGTCGAATTTCAGTTAATGAAAGTACACTTAGAAGAAAACAGGTATTCTAGTTTAGCGTATCACTCCTGTCTCCTTGGAGGTTAACTTAACACCACTGCGGCCTACTGAAAGAAAGGCGAAACTACACCAAATATCTACCGAGAGTTGCTTAATAAAACACACTCTTATAAACATCTTGTCTCTGTTCTGGTACGGTAACTTTGAATCCCGTCTACCGTGAGTTGATCATTAACTGTAGCCTAGCAAGCAAGGCGCCGAACAATGGGAGCTCAAAAATGAGGTCGGTGCATGAGGACGCTGCGATTTCACAGCAGTGTCTGTTGTCTGTTTGCTTCAAGTTTTTTGTTCACCTAGGAGGAATTCCTTCGGAGCATTTTTTTACAGTTAACGTTCATATGGCTACTAAGACGTGATGGACGCTTCACGAACAGCGCACTCTGCCGTCATCAAGAACGACGCGGGCTTCACAGAGGCGCTGGCTGTTGTAGAATTGGACGCCAGACTGTCTAATTAAAAGATTTCTTTTCTTTTTCAGTTGACGGAGAGTAAGTGACAAATATTTTACGTCGTGAGGAGGAAAAGTAAGACGTTATATTGTCCCTAGTTAATAGAGTGCTAAATAAAGCCGCTATTTCTATTTTAGTGCAGCAGTCGCGCTGTCTCCGTGGTTATGACTATGGCTGCTGACCCGAAAGACGCGGGTTCGATCTCGCCCACGGCGGTCGCATTTCGATGGAGACTAAATTCAAGAGGCTCGTGCACTGCGTGGTGTCGGGGCACGTTAAATAACCACAGGTGGTCGAAATTTCCGGAGCCGTTGACTACGGCGTCCCTCACAGCCCGAGTCGCTTTGGGACGTTAAACCCCCATAAACCTAAGTCTATTTTAATATGTTTAAAATATATCGGTACTGAATTCTTACCCAAAACTGAGTTCACACAATTCTTACGGCTTTCCTAATACTGGTTCACAGTTCAGATTAGGACTGTCTTAGAAAAATGCTGGCCCACAAGTGGATTTCAGCCCCGCGCCTCTTACAGCCGGCAGTAAAAACCTACACTTTTGGGAACATCCATGCGGATCAGCATCACAGCAGAGTCGTATAATTCTTTACGAGTAGGTAATAAAAAATAGCCCTAACGGACAGACGTCGTCACCCGAAGAAAATTACTCGTGTGCGGCACTTATCACTGTGATTGGCTTTTTATCCCCAAAGCAAGGTCGCCCCACCCAACCTTCGCTGTAGCTTCCCTTAGAGTGCACGCAGAGCCTCGGAAATAGCCCAGTCGCGTGCATTTCGTTTCTTTTCGTGTTTTTTTTTCGTACGCAACCTTTATACTTCTATTCTTTTTGCCCGGAGGAATACCATGAGAACCTCTCGCCTGATCTAAATAAATGTGAAACGTTCTTCGACTCATTACTTCTTTATAAGCACGCCGCCGTAAGAACACGATTTTTTTTTGCACTTAATATCACTGCACTTTATCGCCTTCAGTGAAAAAGCGACGAGTAGATTTCGACAAACGGGAAGACCCGTGCTGTTTTGCTGGAGGTCCGCTCCTGAAAACCAATGATGTGCGACGCTAGAGTTAGATTTACACAGTTGAGGCGACACTAATGGTCAATTGAAGTGGGTCAGCAGTGACGAAGTATCGCATTCTAAAGACAAAGAGGCTAGTTTAACCGAAAAGAGCGCATTTATACGCTAGAAAATGTCAAAAGAAATCTACAGGCACGTTCGACAGGAGATCTACGTAGCAGTCGGGATGACGAACCCAAAAATAAATGGTTTTAAAAATGAGAAATTACATTTATATCGCTAAAATAGGGCAAAGTAAATCTACAGGTACATTGGACAAGAGATACATAGCATTTAGGATGATTACGCAATAAACCGCTCATTTTTAAAATGAGAAATGAAAACGCAATGCTTTCAAACATTTCGAGTGATATTTGATATTTCGGATGGGCATAGTGTCCATAAGACGTCAAAATTGTGTTGCAGAAGAAAATTCACGCAGGCATGTTACGAGCCAAAGTAATCTCATATAGGAAGACTGAACTGCGCAAAGGGGTACTTATCCACAGTCTGTATCAGGATTGGAGCTAAGGGGGACATGATCACGATTTCGATATTTTTTCTCGAAGAATAGTGGTAGCATTTTCTGTTCTCGGAGAATAGAATTTAAAAAGCAACAGGCCTCTCGCACAATTCCTCAGTGTTTTCTGTTAACACAGACTACTCAAGCTTTTTTATTTTTTTATTTATTAATAGTATAAGCCTTGACAGGCTCATACAGGAGTAGGAACAAAAAAAAGACACACATTTCTAGAAATACTACACATTCAAACAATTCATATAAAGGTAAACAAAATACAAAAATATTAACAGTACAAACTAACAGAAAAGGGTACATGTTCTTCACATCTAGTTAACAAAATGCACTACGAGCGGCATTCACAGGAAAAAGTACACTGCTTTTTGGCCACAATAAATGTTTTTTTGTTTTTTTTTTACAAAGACGCATCCGCCGCCGCGGTGGCTCAGTGGTTATGGTGCTCGACTGCTAACCCGAAAGACGCGGGTTCGATCCCGCCCGCGTCGGTTGAATTTCTTTGGAGGAGAAATTCTAGAGGCCCGTGTACTGTGCGATGTCAGTGCACGTTAAAGGACCCCAGGTGGTCGAAATTTCCGGAGCCCTCCACTACGGCGTCTCTCATAGCCTTAGTCGCTGTGGTGCGCTAAACACCATAAACCAACCAACAAAGACGCATCTTGGCCTTGAAAGAAACTTTCAATCTTAACGACAAATGCATCTGCAGATACCGAGGTCGCGAAGTCGCGTGACAGTTTATTCCATAATTTTATGACTGATGGAAAGAAAGAATACTTGAATGTGCTACAGTGGGAAATGAATGGTCCGATACTCTTGTCGTGGTTTGTTCTGGCGGAGCGCTGGTATGGCGGTTTTGGGTACTCGTCTTTGTTGACATGAATGCAGTCATGATACAGTAGGAAAAGAAACTTTAAGGCAGCAACGCGTTGCCGGATCGCCAAAGATTTACTCTCAGCTCTGTTGCGTAGCGCGGTTATGCTGTCGTTGCGTTGGGTTATTTGTTGATTCATTGCCTCTCCCATTTTTAAAATGAATTTCCTGCTTTATCTATGAGTGCACGCCAGCGTGTACGCGCCTGTGTGTGCTTAAAGTAGGTTCTCCATTTATCGTAAAGATAATGGCCCGAACCTGAAGTGGTAAAAGCAAAATTCTTTATCTTATATAATGAGAGCTTTCCAGCTTAAATTTCTTGGTTTGCAAAACATCATGTTTGTTTGACTCTAAAAGCAACGTCAGTGCTAATTAATGATCAACAAAGATTATCACCTTTTTTCTCAACTATAGTATGTTTGGACACACAAACCACGCAAAAAATCTCGCGAAAGTCTCAAACAAAGGGAAATGCAACCGCTAAGAAAAACTCGAACTTTGATTTAACTTGAGAAGTTCACTCAATATCAGAAAAGAATCATCGTAATTAGCGTTACCTCAGTAGAACACCAATTGACTTCGACGCCGTTTTGACGAATTTCTTTTTAATATTTTAATTGTGCATGTATTCCATAATTTAGGCACATGAAAGATCTTGCTTAAAAATAAAAAATAAACACTGACTGGCGGCCATGCAGTGTGATGGCCAAATCTGTGTTAATAGTTCCTTTTTGATTTTCGCTTTTATAATTTGGCTCTTGCATCTTTTTGCTTTTTAATGAGGTGATTCGCCTTGCGGTAGGTACGCTCGGCGAGCACACTAGGCTACTGCTCCGTAATTAAGGTGCGCAGCGTGTTCGAGGTGTATACTGAGAAGTGAGGTAGTTTGTGTGCATTTAGTTTCCTTCAAATCAATTTTTCTCTTAGCGGCCTTCGCTAACCTGCGCGGCGCACAGCGATAATGATGAAGGTGACAATGTCACAAGCGCAGCACGAGAGTCTGCCAGTTAAAGAGGCGGCATTACAGGCTATGAATAGAGCATTATTTCCCTGTGATTGATATCAGACTTAAAAATTGTGGCAATGGCCGAAAGGCCAAAAGCGGTCCGAAAAGAAGCGGATCTGTTTGCGCCACCGACAGTTCGAATCTCGCTCGGGGCTATTGGTATGGTAAGCTTTCTTCCCGCCTCCATTTCGTTTTCTCCACCCAATCCTTCGCTCATGTTCTGACTTCGAACATAGGCCGGACGCAGGAATTTTGGCAAATACAACTTCTACTGCTAACTCACTAAAAAAAAAATATTCTAACCTAGAGGCACTGTGGTGTGTTTGTGCGTTGCCTGCAGGCCCCAGCCATAGATGAGAAACAGTAAATTTGAAAAACTTCAATTGAGGAAAGACGTCCCCAATCAAAGCACAATCTCAAACCCACTCCTTCTGTCAAAGCAAAATGCCCTCTTATAAGAAGAGACGTTGACGCGACACGGCAAAAAAATGCCATGAGCCGACAGGTGGTGTGCACAAAAGGGAAGAGCATGGAACGGAATTCACCGAGGATTTCTAGCCGCAAAATAAATGTATACAAACAAAAAAGAATACTTCTCTTGTTCGTGGAGACCAAAGACAAAGCAAACAGTGCTACGCTGCGGGCTTAAGGAATAATTCGCAGACTTCCCATTACGGCGCCATGCAAATTGATGCTAATTTCAGAACTCGTGCCGAATCGTCGCCCAAAATCGCTTCGTTCGGCAACTGCTTTCTTAACGCGAGCCGCGTTTCCTCATTTGACAAGCACCATCCTTTTCACATTGTCATCTTGTTTTGTTTCACCCGTTATTTCTTCCTTCCATTTTGGTTGTACAACTCTCCATCGAATTGTGCAGCTACGAAAAAGCTGGATGAATAAATCCGGTCTTTGACCTTCCTTAATTTCTTCGATTTATTTTTCTCCAAGAAACAAGGGCGTCTGCGCTTCTAAGGCCTCCGAGTTTCCACGGCAGTTGTGCTTGCGGCTGTGTTTGGGTCTTTGATGTAATTCCGATCTGAGCTCTTCTTATGCGAAATGGCTTTCTGTTTATACTTGCAAAACTCAGCTAAACTGTTTTCTACATATACTTAATGCCATCTTTTAGTTGTTAGTGTGTGTACCAGCAGCCCGTTTCTTTCAATAAAACTCGGATCTAACACTCGGAAAAGCATAACGCATAGAATAAACATAAATCAAGTACAACGACTATCATTTGGTTCACCCAACACAGATGTCGTGCTTGTTTAACGTGCAAACCCTTTAATGGTGTCAGTGTTGTATCATTGCACAAAAGCAAAAGTGTATAGTACATATTCAGCCATGGAGTACAGTGCACTAAAGTACACTTATTTCAAAAACGCAGGCGGGCTACGGTTGAGACTGCAGACGGAAAAAAAGTTACAATGTTTTTCAGGTACTAGTGTTATAATTGTTGTCGCTTTTAGTTTACAGTCGTCCACAGACCTGTCCGGAGCACTTGAACGGCGCACCGAGGAGCACACTTTCTTCATTTACGAGTGGCTCTAGGTCTCGAAACAAGACCTTATTGCTCATGTTCAGTGCCATCGATTGTGTTTAACTCCTCGGGTCCTTCAAACCTATACTGGGACCGCCATGCTGCGGCGACTATCATAAATGCAAAGGACAGCACTCCGTTCTAGTGCTCTAGAAAGGCGTGTAGACGACTGTACTACCAACCATACAACAGCGTAGAGCGTCTCTCAACGAATTATCGCAATAGCACTTGAGCAACGGGTCCAACTCGGCAATGTTGGACAGCATCACGATCAAGATTACAAACGCGATCGGGCTCTCTGTGCCTACGTGGGAGCTGCCCTCTACACCTGGCGCCTAGCCGAGTGTCCTTCAGGACCCCTACTGTGGGAAATAAAGTTTTACCACCACCACCACTTGAGTCATAATGCGAAGTCAATGTCGTACGTTTCACCTAAATGTTGAGAAAGAGCTGCAGGCTCCTGTACCCGAAATCACTATTAACCATGCTTACTCGAAGTTATTTCGTGATTAGCGTGCTGCAGTTATTGCTGCACCGGCTGGTTATTGTTTCCGTTTGTCGGCCAGCATTCATAACTGGTACATTCCGCGCTTTCGGACTAATTATAAACATCAGTCACTAAAACATAATCTCCCTTCGGTTCTAAACACGTACATATTTCCTACTAAGCCTACGATAAACCAGTTGAGGCAGCAATTTCTTAACACATTATGACAAAGTTTTAAACACTACCTTGAATGTTTTTCACTTCAAAAATGTTGGTTTTGTTATGTCTAATGTAGTTGTTGCTTTTGAAATTAAAGATGCGTAAGCTGGTTTTTCTTTTCTTTATTATTTCTTCTTATACATGCTGTATGTTTTCCTTTATGTGCCACATTATAAAATGTCTGACTTCGTATTGTAATTAGTATAATAATGAACTTTGAAAATATTGTCTCTCCTGCATCTAGAATGTACACTGAACATCTAATGTAATACGCTCATTGATGACTGACTGCACTATTGCAATACTAACTGCTTGTCTACCTACTTGATTTGTATTGCGTGTCCTCATGTATGAACATGTCAGCTTCGATTTTATATTTGTTTTCTCCCTTGGTGTTTGTATTGCCACGCTGGCCTGCCTTGTTGTGGTCTCTTGGGCCCTGTCAAGCTGCCTCGAGCAGCTTTTTGCCCAAGAGTTCCTACCATGCATATGGTGAAATAAACGAATTGAATTATGTGGATCGAGTTCCCGCGGCAAAAAGACATGTTCAGAATCCTCTTCAGTGCACCTTTAAATGTAGGTGGCTTCTAGTGAAGATCGCGATTAATGAATACTCTTCCTAG
This sequence comes from Amblyomma mixtum, assembly GCF_055824585.1. Lineage (NCBI taxonomy): Eukaryota > Metazoa > Arthropoda > Arachnida > Ixodida > Ixodidae > Amblyomma > Amblyomma mixtum. Next base: position 143,242,704 of record NC_143017.1, on the reverse strand, counting down.
AGTTGTTTTCTTTACCAATGCGGGTCTAGATAAGAAGCGGCATGTTTCGAGAGCTTGCCGTAAAAGCGCTGTGTTGAGCGCGGTCACGATGCTATCATACCTCTAAGAGTTAGAGATAAAACGTGATACCTTATTTTGGACACATTTTATTTTATCAGTGTAATGGAATCAGGATCCCAGACTGCGGCAGCTTACTCTAGAAGGGAACGAACACAAGTAATTTAAAGTTTCCTTAGCGTCACGAGGGGCAGTCCTGAAATTTCTTTTGATGAAATTCAGTACCCGGCAAACTCTCACAGTCACATATTTCACGTGTTTATCTATCTAAGGTTTGAAGAAAAAACGATAACAAGGTGTTTAACGTCATCAAGCAAAATTATACTCTGGGATCTAGGTAATACGCTGTCTCCACCTTCGTGCGCTTTCTACTGAACCGCATATTATTGCATTATTAAAGTGGTGAAGTTCTCAGAAATCACCGATCATCACAAGCTGCACTGGCTTAGGACAGGGTGCCATGAAAAAAAAATGCTGAGGCTCAGCTTGGCTAAGACTTGGGAATGCGAAGCATCCCACGGCGACGGCGCGAGGTGGAGGCCGGCTCTCTCATCCGATGTCACGTGGTGTGACGTCACGGTGTCACGTGGCGTGACGGCTCGGGGTCCCACGGCGACGGCGCGAGGTGGAGGCCGACTCTCTCATCCGATGTCATGTGGTGTGACGTCGCGGTGTCACGTGGTGTGACGTCACGGTGTCACGTGGTGTGACGGCTAGGGGTCCCACGGCGACGGCGCGAGGTGGAGGCCGGCTCTCTCATCCGATGTCACGTGGTGTGACGTCACGGTGTCACGTGGTTTCACGGCTAGGGGTCCCACGGCGACGGCGTGAGTGGTAGCTCTAGCAATATGCTTCGCATAAAAGGCTTGCTCTTACGGGAACGACAGACTCGCACAACCGCGGTTTGGAGCACAAATGTAAATTACCCAATATTTTGCTTGAGAATCGCCGTCATCTGGAGTTCGCACGCCAAAACCATTTATGTTTTCATTGTAAACTGCTTAGGAAACAGCTTTGCTTCAAATATTAGAAGATAACGTAAAAGTAACAGGCTCAGGTGTTTTCATAAGAATCAGCAACACAAGTACTGCAGCGGCAGCTCAGTTTCCCTAGCAGGTCTTTTGCTAACAAAAGCCGTCTACCTTGACAAAAGCCGAGCGGTAAGATCACAGCAAAAAATGGACGCTGCGTACCAACCTGCGAAACAGGTTGCAATAATGTTGCACACATCCAGGATGTCAACCTAGTATCTTTTTGCTGATGTGTGCGCTAATGTGGTCCTTAGACAGGCATGCCAAAACCAGATATTTTTTCCCTTCAGACAGAAACGCCTGCCATACGCCACGCAAGAAACTTTCACCTTGCATCATAAATCATCTTTCTTTTCTCTCTCTTGTCAGCACAATGCCAGCAGTGTTCGGTTTTCTTCACCACACAAGCGGAACTTTGTCGGTGTCTGCGGGGAACATTGTTTGCCGTTCACTCGTGTTGATATGTTCACTGATGATGTCTAAGCTTGGGAAGTGTGACACCGTAAGGAAAACGTAAGGAGTAAAACGCAAAATAAAGATAAAATTTACATAACGTTCCCGCTACTCATCCTAGCCAGAGCGCAAAAAGATCAATATCAGCATATTCGGATACCGGCTAATGAGGTCCCCCTTCACCGCTCGCTTCAAAAAAATTACAGCCGGACGAACGCGAGCATTTTTATCAGATTATACTTGCGTCTCTTCTGCATTACATACTGAAACATAATTATGTCACCAGAAGTGCTACCTCCTTCCTTCCGTTTTTGTGACATGTACGCTGCAATAGGAACGATAAACGTGCCGCAATGGCGCCTCCAGAACACAAGGCAGACGCCCCGGAAATTGCCGGCGGATCGGAGACTGCTGATACACTATGTGTATCACCGTTTTGCATGGTCTTGTCTTGCACAGTCGATACCGCACATAAAACACAGTGGATCATAACCTTATTTTTCCAATTTATTTTTCCAACCTTATTATTTGTAGATTTCGGATGAGCCGAATAATCCTAAGGATGGATGAGGCCTAGTAACTCGACTAAACATCGCAGTCCATTCTCGCTACAGCTCGCGTAGAAGACAGCAATGCAAAAAAAATATAACGCGAAAGCGTAAAGCTGCCGCGTCGCAGAAAAACCGGTGTCGCCGTTGCCAGGAATCACGGCGAAACACAGGGAGAAAATTAAGCCGAAATTGAAGTAAACCTCGCGAAACTTGCCGTCCGAACGGTAGTCAGCGCGTCAGGATAGGAAGAGCGCAGTGAGGTATTTCGCAGCTAATGCTAACATGGCTAAGATCGAGTCATCGGAGGTGACGCTGTAACACAGGATGCACTGCAGCAATTGCATCTCGTGATAGCGACTTCACTCATCACTCACAAACGATAAGACGCGAGGTGTCGATTAAAAAAAAATAAAGTGGGAAGTAGTGAAGGACACGGCAGAGGGATAGTCCGAAGAGTGCGCACACTGACATCAGGTGCGCGCCGCAACTTTTATGTATGTGTTTGACTACAGGCCTGTGCCGTTGACTCGTAGGCCCATCAGCATCTGCTTCGTTCTACTCTTCATTGAGACCGGCGCCAGAAATGTTATATGGTGTGGTGCGGCGTGTAATATGACCTGGACAAGACCCATTTCAATGTGGAAGCTACGGGGTGGAAGACAAGAGGCGCTACCACCCATGCACGCAACCCATGACTCAAGCCTTGCGCACAACAGGAGGTATGCGCGGTAGTAAAACACGCCAAACGCTTCGTGACGCCGCCTGGCGCTGCGCGTAGGAGGTAGGCCAAAGACCGCAAACATGTGGCGGGTAAAACACGAGGAGCATGTTCTCTCGGAACTCTACCAGCAAACGCGCGGCCAGATAAAATTCGCAAGTCTGTGCTCGCACATTTTATACATAAAAATAATCACAGCGTTCGCGCTATGTTGGAAATGCATGTAGTTAAGCGATAGCGGTATCGTCTGTCCACGGTGGTGAAAATTCACATTTGAATTGTATCACAGCTCCAGTCATGAGTCACCTTTTTCAGCCGATGTCACAGAGCGCTTGTCTGTTTAGAAGTTGAAAGTAGTTATAAGCAATGAAAATACGCGGTAGCATGTATTACAGTGGGTGGACACCTGGGCAACACAGCGAAGGTGTGAAAGGAGCACAGACTTAAAAGATTGTCGAGTATGCATGCTAACGCCGAATTTTCGCCGTTTATGCAAAGAAAGTAAACGTTTTTGTCTTTTTCCGTTCTCTCTCTCCTCCGACGCAGTATGTTCTGTAATAGCTGACAAGTAAGCTCACGCGTAATCGCTCACGTGAATGTTCGCTGGCACTATATTCTCTTTTTTTTTTTCGCCTAGCCAGGTTCTACACGACACACTAGGTTTTAACTGCGTGTGCACATAAGACCCTTTAAACAGGATATCAAGGCTGATAAGAACCCCGAAAAGGGGAGGCCAAGTAACCTGACAACAACTGGGTGCTTTGTTAGAAGAGGAAAAAAGTGGGAAGAACCATACAAAGCGAATTACAGATATGCAGATGACGGCAAGTGCTCTCAGGAGCACGAAATTTTCCATGCGACCTGAACAGGCAGAGCAAGACAAAAAAAAATTCTGTCGGCATGAGGAAGATGGGATGAGAATCTCGTTCTTGCGTCTAATTGGAAGCCACGACATTCGGGATCATTATGTAGGTGCCTTTACTGACAAGAATGGGTAGCTGCGCTCTCAAAAGGAGGGTGAGGAGTTTCCTCGGCGTCATTATCGGACATCGGCATGTAATGACGGCCTCGGAGAGATACAGACAGATGGGGAGGAGGGAGGGACCAAAAGATGATAGAGCTGAGTGAAGCCAGAGCAACGAAGTTCAGCTTGCTTTGAGTTAGCCCTTTCCCTTAATGATAAAGAAGCCATCATTTTTTCGTCGAAATACCTTCCGTCTAGTGTGAAAGATCTTGATGGTTTTTTAAACAACATAGAAAGCACGTGAGAATGATTGTGCTGGTGCTGGTGAATGAAAGAAGCGAACAAGCTGATGGTTGCGAGAATTAATGACAACGTTAGAAACAAGGGAGGAAGCCAAAGAAAAGACTTGAGACGTTATTGTTGCTTTTCGCTGCGCCGTCGATGGTCGCTGTAGTGCGGTGACATGGCAAGCGGTCTGCCAAAATAACCTAGTCTAGGGGGTATTATGTCTGCGCTTGTCAAGACTGACAGCGCCATTTGTCGAAAGGAAACACTTGTGTTGACAGACACACGTCTATAAAGTGGGAAATTTTCATCATAAGCGGAAAGATAGGACATTTGCGATATCTATGAAGAATGCCATTCTCGTACTCTCAACCGCTGTGTACACTGCATTATGAAATTGAAGACGAACACTCCAAAAGTTTGCTTGAATCTATAATTTTTTTCAATTTCTGCAGCTCGCACTGTAGTTGATGATGATGATGATGTCCTCAGGCTTAATTGCACATACCCACGGCGGGGGACTGGCCAGGGTGCATAGCGGATAGAAACGCACTCATGTACAAGGATTGGGTGTTTAGATAATTTGGAGACTTAAAGCTAGAATTTGTGCAAAAGAAAAAATGCGGAAAAGCAATTGTCTCTGAAGACTCACAAAACTGGGTCTATTCTTCTTTCTTTGGAAAATAAACGAGGGCGCAAAAAACACCAGGGCAATGATTTCTCGGGATTTTGAAGGTTGCTTGAAAAAATCTGAAACCCTTGAGCATCCGCGGTGGCCTTTCGGATTTGTAACAGGCAGAATCACGTTGAAAGACGTGAAGAGCGGGTACACGGCGACTGTACTGAAAATAAATAACATTTTATCTCTGAAATAAATTCGCAGGTAGCTACATTTAGGCACGGTAATACAGCTGTGCCGACCGGACCTCTGCAATTTCCCAAATCTGGACAACATCTTTTGAGTACGAATAGGTACCGGAAGCAAACGACCCGTCTGTACAGAAGAAATATCGATCTCTTAAAATGTAAAAAGCCGGTCGAAGCTCCTCTAGTTGGTTTAGAAGACTGCTTGTTCAGCACTATCATATGCTTTGTAATGACCAATGTGACTAAACCTCTGACTTCAATTTCCTGCTCTTTTTCCTGCCCTTGCTACTCTCTTCGCGTTCTTATCTGCAGAACTTCTTTTTACGTTTTTGTGTACAACACTTTTCTTTACGTTTTAGAGTGCAGAACTTACGTTTACATTTTCGTCGGTCGAACTTTCACCTCCGTTTTCGTCTACACTTTTTTTTTACATTTCCGTCTCCACAACTTCTCTTGGCATTTCCATGTGCATAGCTTCTATTTACGCTTTCGCCTGCAAAACTCCTGTTTTACGCTTTTGTATCCAAGTATTTTTTTTTACGTTTTCGAAAGTCTGCACTTGTTTTTACTGTTTCGTGTCCACAACTTCTCGCAATATTTTTTTATTCGCCATTTCTGTTTACCTTTTCATCTGTACTATTACTTTTCACGTTTTCCTCTTGAAGCCTTCTGTTTACGCTTTCCACTGCACAGCTTTTCTGCGCGTTTTCGATTGGTCTACTTTTTGTCCCGTTTTCATCTGCACTAGTTTTTACTTTTCTGTCTCCACAACTTTTCATTAGGCTATTAAGCTTCGGTTTCGGCTTCGGCTATTGTTAGGCTTCGGCTATTGTGGACGTTAATATGACGTCAAATAAGACATGAAAAGTTCCAAATGCACATGCATTGCGATTTAATGTTCCCAATTAAACTTCAACTGTGCAAAAATAAATATATTCTTGAATACAGGCCAATGAAACGGAATTCACAGGGACGGATCACTACCGCCTTATCTCCGCGTTAAAACTCCGCATTTGAAGTTCCTTTTCTCCGTTTCGTTTTGTGAGCTTCATTATGTTGCTCACATTTTTTTCCGTCTCACAAATGTCATTTTTTTTCTTCACACACCTTGTTTTCATTTTCACAGGGTGCTTTTCTGGTGTATTCTTAATTTCTTTCTACGACTTATTGAACATCTCGTCCATCTTTGCGGGCACATGAAGCGTTGATTTCAAAAAGTTTGATAAGGAATCAAACGAAGATGAAGAAAAGTTTGGCAGATTTTTATTCTCTAGATTTAAATGTACTCCATTCCCTGTATATGAGTGCGTTTGTATCCGCTATGCACCCTGGCCAATCCCCCGCCGTGGGTATGTGCCATTCAGCCCGAGGACATCATCATCATCATCATCATCAGAAGTGACACCCATTATTAGACTTCAGTCTCCAGCGTTCAGGACGAGATGGCACATAGAGGGTCAAGAGAGGTACTAAATCACGGACTATGTCTCACACAAAATGACGAATGTAAAATAGACGACGTGGTTATAGGGCTTGTGTATAAGATACGAGCACCACAGCAAAACCATGGTTTTCATTAGACGATATAACAATCAAAGACGCGGTACAATATACCATGTCTCCTCCCATTACCTTCATCATGTTTTTTTTTCCCAATGCAATACAAATGTCCAGAAAAAATTCATTAGTTATGCATGTGTAAAAGGGGCGTTTGTTCGTCCACAATTTGAATTTGCATCGCTTGTCTGATCATTTCACATAGCATACCTAACACATTGTCTTGAATCCATGCAGAATCGGGCCGCAGATTTCATCGCTCGCGGATATAAACGTAGTGCCAGCGTGTGATTAACATCAAGTTATATATATCACTTCCGTTTTTAGAATCACCTAGAAGAATCGCACTGTTTTGCTTCTTTCATAAAATAGTGTTCAGTCAGCACCGAAACCCACTGCTTTTGCCACAGCCATGTCGCACATTACATTGCCTTCGTAATCGCAGGGGCTTTATGTGTATTTTGGGGCGTTTCAAAGCGTTTGATATATCTGCTATATCTGCCCTGCGACGTGCCATAAGCCGCAGGAATAGTCTTGCTGGGGCATTATTTTACATAAAAAATGCTGCCGCATTTTGATGTACAATTATCGCAGTATTTGTTTGACCGCTTGGTTCAACAGGTTTTTAGCAAAAACGAGTTTTACTCTGCATAAATTGCCTGCAGTTTTGTTCTTCTTTATTTGTTTCCTAATTTCGGATCCGTTTTCATCTAGTCAAAATTGAAACATTGTACAACGAATTCTTCCAATTTCAGGGTATCCCCTATAAGAACGTTCTTGCAAACTAGTTCCTTCAATTCCCGAGCCCGTGGTATCGGTTTCGTTTCTAAGTCTCCTGTTATGTATGATTCGTGCAATCCTACTTTCTTTAGAAACGTACACTGTTTATTATTCCTGCTAACCAATGTGTAACAATTTTCTCTAGTCCGTTTTTGTTCTTATGTTTGATAATCGCATGCATGTCGAACTCACAAAAAACTATTGTGTGGGCGGAAAGGTATTTGAATAAAAAGAAAATACGGTGAACAGACAAAACTGGTATGACCAGTCAACTACCCCAAAAGAGTGTTGGTTGGCTAGTATGAATGAATGAATTTGGTGTCGGGCTCTAGAGTCTAGCCCTAAAGGACGAACAAGTTTCCTACCCTCTTCACTTTACTGCCGTAGGCGGCCGAATCAGGAATACAAATCAACAAATGCGAAGCCAAGCTAAAAAGTCACGTCTTTGCTACATGTTTTCTGCTTTTCATGATTCAGCTCACACCGTATGAGTTAAAAGAAAAGAACGACTACGGCAAACACTGCACTTGGTTAAAAAAAATTTTATTCCTCTATTTTACTCAAGGTTTGCCGTCATTTCGAAGTGCGAAACTAGAAGTGCAAAAGCTCTGCATAAATTGCATCTGAGAGACCCAAAAGCAACTGCTGTTGGAGCTTCCTTATAATTTTACCAGGAGACAAAAAGGCAGAAAAAGTAAACATGAAATCACTTCAAAAGACTAAATGAATACTGTGAGCTAAGAACGATCACTTCCGTTTTTCCCAAAGTTAAACGCTCTAAAGCGATAGCACTAGGAAGTGTTATCGCTTACGATGGTGCTTATCTTGCTTTGTCAGAGTTTTCTTCCTTTAGAAATTTCAAGCTGTAGGCAAAACTCGGAGAGCGCAGGCTCTTGAAAGAGCTGACTGTAAAGGACTATATGGATCACTTTCGGTTGAAAGGAAATGCCGAGATAAATGACGGTGAGATGATACCATGGCTTGGCTGAATAGCGCGTTTTATCGCCAAGATTATCAGAAGGAATATGATCGGTCAGGGTCTCTTCCAGTGAAAAGTGTGTGCTTAACGAACTTCTCCAGACAATGAATTCCTCGATAAGCTATTTCGGCCGCTTTCAGGAACAGTCCTTTCTGAACCAGCCGTAAAAAGCCCATTTTTTGCGCTAGTGATCGGCACTAGACAATACCTGTGTACCGCGGCCAGGGCCGCTGCCATTTTTCATTTCTTTCTTGCAATGCAAAAATATTAACACCGGCCTCACTCTGTCTTAAGAACCTCCTTCTTTTACACTCAAAAAGTATAGAGCACAGAGATGGAGAAAGATGCACCTTAATGAATTAAAACAGATTATACCCGGCGCATGAAAAGCGCTGCCATGCTATTTTCTGTTATGGATGGGCTGTGCCAGAGAAAAGGTGTGAAAGAAGGGTGTAGAAAATGGTTTAATCGAAAAACTGAAAACAGTGAAAGTAGGTGGTCGTTGAATTTGGCTGAATACATGCAGAAAGAGAATGAAAGGTTTATGCAGAATGCAGGATTATGTATAATTATTATTCAAAAATGAGTTACCTTTAGTTCAAAAGGAAACAGTTTAAAGGATTTCAGACGGCATGCGGAAGAGTGAGACCTAAAATATTCATTCAGCTTAAATTATCATTTTTTCAGTGCCTCTAGGACAAGGATGAGAATAAGGTTGATCCGGCTGCTGACTACTCAATGCGACTACAACGGAAACACAGCAGAGCTTTTGCAACATTTGACGGAGGATTTTACCAAAAAATTCACGTGACTTACTCGACAGAAACTTTCTGTGGCGGATTTTGTCTGATTTAATACTTTTATCGCATTCATACCTAACGGAGCTCATCTACAGGGCATTTGAACCTTGTCATTTGAACCTAGAATCCCGAAGGAAGGTTAGTCGCCTCATCTTGCTTCATCACTGCCTGCAAGAAAAAATAAAAATGACGTTGCCTAATTGCGTCAAAGCTCATTGTACGAGAAGAACCAGACATACGCAGGAACACTCACTGGCACCAATTTTCGCCCGCACAAACACATTTAAAAATAGTTACTTCCCTAGAACTGTATCCGAATGGAATGCATTACCTTCTCATATTTTTCTGTCCAGCAATTTTGTAGCCTAGTTGGAACGTCATCTCTTTATTTCATGAGTTTTGTTTGTTTTGTGTTGCGATGCCTGTCTATATATTCAATTCTGATTGATTGTCTGACATTTTTTTTTCTCTATGCATATGCTTGTCATTTTTTGTATTGAAAAATGTTTGAATGTGCCCCTCCTGCTAGGACCATGCATGGTCCGCAGTATTTCAAATAAATAAATAAAATAAAAAGTTATCTATTCCCTGCAAGTAAGCGCGCTAAAAACTTATGTAAAGAGCACTCCTACAGCTTCAGTGTTCCAGCACTTTGAAGAAGCCTCGGAAGCACAAGTTCTGCCACAACTTTCGTATGCAGGCGATCCGCTTTTACAATGCTCGATAATATATCCTTGGCTCACTTCCACTTCATTCCTATGCAGGCGTTTCCAGATGCCTGCATAGAGTTTGGGACAGTACTACAAGCCGTTGTGATCGAAATGAAGTTTGTTTATATATATATATATATATATATATATATATATATATATATATATATATATATATATATATATATATATATATATATATATATATATATATATATATATATATATATATATAGTTGCAGCAGGTCTTGTTCAATGGGCCAGGAATACTTGTAGAAGAAGGGGTCACAACATTGCAATTATCTTCATTTAATACCGACAGTTTCGAACGGAGGACCGTCCTTCCTCAGGGTATACACACGAAAGACCACAATTTCTCATTTTCTAGGCACCGTACGCAAAAGGGAGAGGCGAAACCACTCTCTATCCCGTTAGACGAAAGGGACGCAAAGTCGGTATAAGACGCAAGTGCTCCAGTCCATTTAGGGGGAAGAGGGTGAGGGTTGCGAAGGACAGGGAAGGGGAAAAAACATTTATACATAAAAATATAAAAATAAAGGAAGCAAAAGTAACATTGAAAAATAAAAACTAAATATAAGTATAGGAAGGCAACGTGAGAGGCTTGGGTAACAAAGCTATAGAAACAGATAGGGAGGGAACTAGTTGCTTCTCAGAAGGCGCCAGAAGAATGTTTGGAGAGAAGCTCCCTTCGGTGTGGGTGGTGAACCCAGCAGAATGAACAAAAACAATATTCTAACAAGGAAAGTACAAAGCAAAACCACAAAGAAAACAAAAACGAAACACAAAAGGAAAAAAATGGCTGAGACTTAGCTAAGGTTAAGCATAGTCAGATGCGAAGCATATTGATGGCTAGGCTTGGTAATACATGGCTTTCCTTGGTTGACGTTCATCGCGCTCTTCATCGGTCTGTGGCACGCTGAAGCTTTCGCTTCTCGTTCAAATCAGCCCTGCTTCTAGGCGGCATCCCAACACCTGGCCGCCTCGTAAGTGCCCGGAGAGCGAGGCAAGCTCAGCTTTATACCGCTGCTGTAGCGTCACGTGGTCAGCTGCAGCGCCTCTGATGTGGAGCCTCCACCGCCGCGGCCGACCGCGCGAGCCGGCAGCCCATCTCTCCTCTGCTGTGACGTCATGTTGTCACGTGGTGTCACGTGGTCACGCTAAAGGTCAATGGTAGCTCCACCGCCGCACTCGACGGGCTGTAGTGTAGCTCTAGTAATATGCTTCGCATAAAACAACCACACGCCACCGATGGGAACCGAACCCACGACCTCCGAATTACGCGTCCGGTGCTCTACCCCTCAGCACGGCGACGGCTGTCAAATATTCTGCTTTCGGGGGTATTTAAGTTTACAAGTAACCTAACCTTGAGAGTGTTCATCAGCGCCACCCACGTTCGTAAGCGGCGGACGTAGTACGACCTGAGTTACCGCAGGTGTGACGTGGAACGTCATCGAACGACGAGGGTGGAAGCTGTGTGAGAACCCTCTTATGCTTCCTATGGCGTCAAGGCTGCCAGAACCGAGGCCCTGGCTAAGAAATTAAGCAAACAAAGGAAGGGGAATGAGGGGCTCGTTATAAATATGAGAGAAGCCAACAGCCACAGAAACCAAGGGACACAGAGGATTTTTAATATTTAATTTGTGGTGTTCATCAATTTAGAATATTACTGAATATGTTATCGCTTAAAGCTAATTGATTACAAAAGCAGAAGAAAAAATTGCTGAGGCTCAGCTTGGCTAAGCCTGGGGAATGCGAAGCATATTAGTGGCTAGGCTTGGTAATACATGGCTTTCCTTGGTTGAATACTTGGTCATTTTAATACAACCACTAGAAGCCTTCGTCGTGGGGGAAGACAACGGCATGGCTACAGCGGAACGCCGACTAACCCCGAGACGCGCATTGGGTGAGCGCCTGGATTGCCACGGAAGCCGCGTCTGCCTGCCCGGTGGAGCGAGCGTTTCACCTACACCGAGTGTGAACGCGCGTTCGAAATGCGCGGGAATGCGCAGGTGTGACGGCTAGGGGTCCCACGGCGACGGCGCGAGGTGGAGGCCGGCTCTCTCATCCGATGTAACGTGGTGTGACGTCACGGTGTCACGTGGGGGTCCCACGGCGACGGCGTGAGTGGTAGCTCTAGCAATATGCTTCGCATAAAAACAACCACATGCCGCCGGTGGGAACTGAACCCACGACCTCCGAATTACGCGTCCGGTGCTCTACATCTGAGCTACGGCGACGGCTGTCAAAACTTCTGCTTTCGGGGGTATTTATGTTTACATGTAACCTAACCTTGAGAGTGTTCATCAATTGAGAAAAAAAGTGCTATTTTATCTCAAAAAGGCTATTTTTAAGAATTGCTGAAACTAATGTAAGATTCACTGTGAATTAAGAATTAAAAATAACTCGACATTACAAATCTGAGGACCTCTCTGTGGCGTTTTTACGTCTACTGTAAATAGTAGGCACTAATATCACTGAACTTATGAAGCACCAACAACCCCCTCTAATTGCCTATCTAGACTTAACTCGACTGCATCCAAAACATTTTATTTAATGCATGCACAAAAGGGGGGGGGGAGCGGGCAGAACCCGAAGTTCATAGCAAGGTACTAATATGCAACAGTCGATAAAAAAAAAAGAAAAGAAACAAGTACAAATATAGGTTTCAACATAAAAGAAAAGTCCGGCAGCAGCTAATCGCCGCCCTTCAGGAGCGTGAGCCATTCTTGAAGTATCCAGGCAAATTTTGTCTTGAAAACAAAGCAACGATTGTGCTAGCTCTCACTGTTACAGTTTCATACCCTTATTACGGAATGTTTCCTTCCGTCCTTTGAAAATGCTTCTGAACAGCCTGTGATCAACTGCAAAGCTCTGATGTGAATGAACAAAGGCAGATTACCATGAAGGACAAATGATACGTTTTTAATAAAAGGTACGAAAGCTGCGACGAGCAATTATTGGAAGCAGTTTGGATGTTTCAACAAAAAATCAACTAGTGCCGATGAAAAACAAACTGTTTTCTTGATTACCTTCGACAGTTTTTTTGCTTTCGGCCTTTCCCTTACAAAAATGACTTTTGAGCTTCAGTTGACGCCTTGTTGAGCTCCTGTTGAATCAAGTGGAAACCCACATGAACTCAATGTATGTTGAGCCTACACAACACCTGCTACACGGAATTTTTGTTGAGCGTAGTCAAGAGATTTACTATTGAGCAATTTCTGTTGAACTTAAGTTGAATCATCTCAAGACAGACGTTTCTAAGCCTAACTAAATGAAATCATTTCGACATGCATCGTGTAAACAGAACCTGATCACATTACACGTATTAAGAACGCACGCAACACCCGTCAAAACTCTCATAAACCGCTCAAAGTCATTTTCTTGCATAAAAAAAAGTGCAATATGCTCATTCAGGCATACCTACTTTGGATGATTCGTATGTGCTCTCATAAAAAAGGGCGCTTATTTATGCTTTATTTAAGTTGTTTATGAATGAATCAAGGTCGTCAAATAATAGACCGTTGCATATGAACTTCATTACTTCTACTACACATAAAATAAATAAATATTAATAGTAGTAACTGACATAACTTTGCTGATCGGCAGTCTACAACCTGCGCGGGTCCGGACACCCCTAAGTAGGACTATATAAGGGCGAAGCCGAGGTTGCACTTAAGATAGTAAGATGAACTCTGTCAGTTCTTTCTATAGCCTCGTGTGCAGTACTGTCCCATGCTCTTTATCTGATGGATGTGTAGGGCTAAGGTGTATGTATGTATATATATTGATGTACATACGTGTTTGTGCGTATGTGAGGAGCACTACGTCACAGGGGATGACGGCTTCACGTTAACGAGAAATTGCAGCATTAAATATGAATATAGCGCCGAAAATTGCACTGGTAGTCGGTCCATCTGGCGCAATGCGAATGTATTCCCAGGATTGTTTTTGCTTTTTTTACCCCAGCCATGATTCAGAATGGCGTGTTGATTCACTCCCGTAATTCCAACATGAATTCAACATGAACGCAAAGCAGAAATTTCATTGAGAATGCTCAACTCTAGCACAGTGGCCACTTTTCCAATGAGTTTCAACTCGGCCTCAACAATTCACCAACACTAGCCCATCCTGGTCACAACAAAAATTCAACATGGCGTGTTGAGTCTGCTCATGAGAACTTCAACACTGTCTCAAGAACCCTCCGAACACTTAGTCGCTGGTTGCGTCAAAGGAAATTATTTAATGTCTGTGCCCACGCACAACCAAACTATTGTATATTTCTCAAAAATTTTAACGAGCGCACGAGAATGTAACGAGGACTGAAAAAAGACAAACACCACAAAGCGCCGTTTGAACTGGCGGGCTAGTTGGTTACACATCTCAAAAATTTTAACGAGCGCACGAGAATGAAACGAGGACTGAAAGAAGACACACACCACAAAGCGCACGGCGCTTTCTGGTGTGTGTCTTCTTTCAGTCCTCGTTTCATTCTCGTGCGCTCGTTAAAATTTTTGAGATGTGTAACCAACTAGCCCGCCAGTTCGTCCTGAACAAATTCATTATATTGTATATTTGCTGCCTTTGCTGTGGCAACACGCCTGATGCATTTGAGGCCCCGAAAGTTTTAAGGGTTGAAGATATACGATTACGAGCAAAGGAGACCCTGATTTTGAACCTCTTTCATCCGCTCTCTTGAGCAGTTATCCTGTGAAGTTATCTTGAGCACTTATCTCTCTAGTGCTGGTCGTTATGAGTTACGGTATTTGAGCACTGTTAGCTGCCGGACAATAGTTCTGTTTGATTTAAAGTTTCCATCAAAAATTTATGTAAGAAGCTCATAAATGATGTTCCGACGTTCAGTCCCATCGCGCGCATCTTTCAGCGCAACGATAATTTGGAAGCCACCAAATGCGGCCATGTTTGATTCTGTTGGCTGTAAATGCTAGCGACAACAAAGATTTACTAAATGCAGTAAGGAACATTTCGAGAAGGGCACAGCACTTCGTGTTGCAATGTTGCATTTTCGCAATCTTTTTTCAAGGTCATCCTCACATGCTGAATGCCCCAAGTCCTGACGGAGCTTCGCAGCTATCGTATCAGTTGCGTGGTTTTACCGACCAACGTGAAGGTCGTGCTCCGCAAACAAGTACTAATGCGCCTGTAGCAGTGGGAACAGTCTGACAACTCTTTTACGCTGTCTGTAGACATTACAAGCTTTGTTCATGATATTTTTTTTTACTTTCTCGCTTTCATCTTGGGCGCATGGTTCGCAGCTCTTGCATCCCGATGCGGACAAGCTTAAGCGACGGGCAGTGTTTCGTCGAATATAAAGAGGTGCAGTCCAGTTACGTCAAGCATGAAGCCTGCGCCTCATTAGGGGAAGCAAACCAGTGAAATAATGCTAACATTAAAAATGAATTAGCTGGAAAGATTTCCGACCGGAGTAATCCTCTTTACACGAGTGTATAGTTGCGAAACGTGGCCGTCCTCCAACAACGCTAATTTTTATGACAAAGTCCCATAGTATGTTCTAAAGGCTTCGTTCTCTGTTTATTTACCTTTATTTGCCAGTGGCAATGATACAAAAGAAGTTCTTAACACTCTCACGTAATCCGGATCACGTGGCCTCAGCGTAAAAGTGTTCGGTCTAGGGGAAGTGCAGGCGGTAGTTGTATACTAGAAGCCACAAAAACCAATCCTTTGTTGTAGAGGAAATGAGCGTACTCATGCTCCATCTTCATCGGAAACCACAAAACGTAAATGATGCTGTGCACTAACGGTAAGAATCGCATGCTTGGGCAGGTTCCTTACACAGAGAGTGCGTTACGATGCCCTAAATGAAATGGCTTACAGAAAAATATGAGTTCATTAAATAATAAAAATGCCATGCAACATCTGAAGCATGGAAACAGCACCACAAACAAAAAAACGAATCCGAGGCCTTGCAAAAGTGGTGCGCTCACTGAACGGGTTTTTAATTGGGCGTCATGCAAACCGGCACCTAAGAAACACGTAACGAGTCGAGATGAGCAGTTTTCTCGGGCAGAAAATTATTCCAAATTTTGCGCACCAGATTTTCGCCCCCTTTTTGTCCGCATCATTGAGCTCATCTAAATTATGGCGCACAATTAACATGACCTGCGTAATTATGCCCACCGTCCATGTCATAAAAAGCACACAGTGTATACATGACCACGTGTAACACACACCGTACAGACAGCCACGAGAAGGTTGGTTGCCGATACTATCATGGTGAGCCCGAAAGAAGAGACATCAAGTAGAGACAGAAGTAGTAGACAAAAGAGATAGGCTCGTTAGAACGTCTATGTACCTGTATTTACCTGTTTGGTCACATATGACTGTCAAGAGAAGTTCCCGTTACGCTGCTAGCTTCATGCGTGTCGCTTTAATTCTTGTATTGTAGCTCCGGCTCATATAGTTCCAGCTGCGCAGCGCTCATGGTTTGCCCATTGGATAACAACATGCCCCCCCCCCCCCCCCCCCCACCCCCCCCGATATTAAAGAACGTATTTCAACCCATAATCAATCAATGATTGTATTCCACTTACAAAAGTATTTTATTAGTTTAAATTGGCATCAAACTCCATCTGGTCAATAAAATCTTCTAATAATACTTAACTGATCCGGTATTGAGGTTTTCTTTTTAGTCGTCGTAACAAATTTGGCTCTCCGTTCAAATCGAAACACATACAGAGTGGCAGTTCAGGCTGAGAAGAGCTCACTCGATACGCTCTTTTGAATGGAAACTGCACGTGCACACCACCAGAATGTTATAAAATTATTTAAAAATAAAAACTAACCAGTCCGCCGTGCACTCACCGTTCTGGAACCTCCCGCATACGTACTCAACCACTCTGGATCATCACGCATACACTCCAGAGATGCAAGAACAAATGCAAGAACAAAACACATGTGCGCAACTTTCTCTCCTACAATATTTTATAACCGAAACCACCAAGTTTTACGCCAAATATTCGCGGCCAGATCTCTAGAAGCAGCGAATAACAAGCTTGGAGTGATTAAATTACAAGATTTGAAGAGAGCGTTATTGGACCGTTGTCTCAAAAGGGACAAGCGCCCTCGGTTGTACAAAGCTGCAGTGCGGCGACTGATCTCGCCCGATACAAAATTGTCGCCTGACACACAAAGATACAGAACCGCGACTACTGTCGCCCGACACACAAAAATGTTACCGAATGGCGAATATTGTCGCCCGCTACAAAAAAGAACGAAAAACATGGGGCCAAATTTTGTTTTTAGTACACCTGGTCGCCACGGTGCGGTGCTTGCAAGCGTGCAGTTTAAAGGCACTACTGGCCATCGAAACACACAGTCGCTTTTATGCGGGATGCATTTTCAAACCATCAAACCAGAACATGTTATGGCTCAAGCAGAAATCACGCGAAAATTCAGGGGGGGGGGGGGGGGGGCACATTGTTGACCTAAAGTGCAGCGAGGCGGAAGCCTTAAGCGCAAAGTTGCTGCTTGTGTCTCTGATGTGTTGTTAAGACGTTAGGCTTCGCCTCTAAGAGTGAAACGCGACAGCGTCTTGCAACGCTGCCAGGGAGTCCATAGAACGCCATCGCCCGTTCGGTTCTACACCTTGCGCGTCGGTAAATTGGTTTTTGAGGAAATGTATCTGTCTCGCATATCTCGGTGGACACCTGAACCTCGCCGTAACGGGAAGGGAGGAAGATGGGAGTGAACGAAGACATCGTATTCACTAGACGCGCCTTTGTTCATTCCAAACCATCGAGTTGTTCATCTAAGAGACGTGTATGCCCAGACTGAGTACGAACCGGAGTGGCACTCACTATTAGTGATGTGCTCTGCATTGCCCCTTTTCTAGTGCATGGTCTTTTGAATATCTATTGTTTACCACTGTTTTCATAATGGCTTGTATATAGCTCATGTACATAGAACATTACATCACTGTAATAAATACCATGTTGAAGAAAAAAAAAGCTGCAATGGCGGAGTGGTTAGCATGCTCGTCTCGCACTCCGGAGACCGGGGTTCGATTTCTGAACGCGACCAATTTTCTATTCCGTTTTATTTATCTATCTGGCCTGACTAGAAAGGCTAATTAGGCTAATTGGGTAATTAAGCATTGTATTAAACTCAGTCCCACTTACTAGGAGCATCACTATTGCATGGTTACTAGCCAAAGTACAATTGCCTCGTTTGAAGTTCGCGCACTGTGACGTCACGACCGTTTCGACCAATTGAAAAGCGTGACATTTCTGTCGACAGCTCCTCCTTACAATGATGAGGCATTAAAGGCTTCCGCCTTAACACAAGTGTCCCACTAAAGTTCGTAAGAGTCCAAAAAAACGCAAGGGAAGCACGGGGAAAAACTCTAGCTATCACTCCGCGCACAAACATCGCGAACAACACCGGCGAGCATCACTTAATACGGCAGGAGCCGCACCATCACACGGCCCTCGCTGGCGACGATGAAGCGGGTGCTACACCGACGCAGAAACTCGTCTTCCGGTAGCGATTGATTGATTCATTACAAACATCTATTTCTTCAATATTCTCAGAAAATGTGGGTGGGCCGCCTAGTCCGGTAGTCCACTGGCTGCTGCTGCTGCGCTGGCCCTCCCCACCAGCCAGTGCTGACGGTCAGGATCATCGCTGTGCAGAATAGCCTCCCACTGCTCCTCCGAGGGGTTGGGAATGGGGTCAACTAAGGGATTATATTGGCATGCCCACACCATATGGTAGAGGTTAGCTACCTCTCCACAATGTGGACACTGCGGAGAGTATAGTGTAGGGTACCACTGGTGTAGTTTAGCTGGTGTTGGGTATGTGTTGGTTTGTAGACTCCTACGAGTGTTCTCTTCTAACTTACTGAGGGATTTGTGTGGTGTTGGGTACTCTTTTCTGGCTGTTCCGTATGGCGCGAGATTGTCAGCATGTACTGCTAAACCTATTAGGTCGCGGCACCCTTCATGGTCATCAGGGGGAGACGCCCGGTATAGAAGAGCTCGGGCATGCCTGTGGGCGGCTTCGTTTCCTCCTGGTAGTTCCAGGTGACCGGGGAACCAGATGACTGAGACTTGGTTGGGTGGATGCTTAGTCAGCAATGACAACCCTGACTTGTGAATTAATCCGTTATTGAAGTTGCGACAGGCGTTCTGGGAATCAGCGAGCACAACGGCGTTGGGGTTAGATCCTACAGCTAATGCAATAGCTGCCTCCTCTGCGTGAGTGGGGTTAGATGTTTTCACCGAGGCGCAGTTCACCATCGACCCTGAAGGAGCTGAGACCACAATAGTCATCACTCCATACTTTGGTCCTGGTGCGTCCACGTAAAGGGTGTTAATTTGCTTGTCCCATTTCTTCTGCAGGGCTTCACCTCTTGCTTTCGTCCTCTCGATGTTATATGCGGGATGCATATTCCGCGGAATGGGGTGCACGTTGATGCGTCTTCTCACATCGCGTGGGACCTCTTCCCTTTGGTCAATTGTATAGGGTTGATTAACATAGATTTTTTCGAGCAGTTCTCTGCCGGGATTTGTAAGTGCGAGCCTATTGAGTTGTGAGAGCCATTGCGCTTCCCACATCTCTTTGAGGGTATTATGTACCCCTAGAGCCATGAGCTTTGTCGTTGGCGTGGAGTTCGGTAGCCCCAGTGCCGTCTTGTTGGCTTTCCTGATGAGTACCTCCAACTTTTCGATTTCCGACCTGGAGAGGTTAAGGAATACCGTCCCGTACATTATCCGAGAGATCACGAAAGCTTGCACTAAGCGGATGGTGTCCCTTTCCTTCATGCCATGGTGTTTATTTCTGATGCGATGTATCATCCGGAGGATTTGCTCGGTGGATGTTGTAAGCTTCTTCATAGTGGTGGTGTTCTGTCGCCCCTGCAGGATATACTGCCCTAGGATCTTGATCTCCGTGGGATCTCTATACACACCGAGATGTTCTGCGCTAGGGGTGTCCTCGGGTTCTTCAGGATTAGCAACTCGGACTTTTCCGGCGCACACTGGAGGCCTCTCTCCCTGGCGCACCGGTCCACCGTGTCGGCTGCTGCTTGAAGACGCTCCTCGATCTTGGCGTCACTTCCCGAGTTGCACCAGACAGTGATATCATCCGCATACAATGTGTGTTTGATGCCGGGGATTTCGGAAAGAAGGCCTGGTAGATCTTTCATAGCGAGAGCCAGTCTAAGCTTGCCTGCTCAGACACGCGCGCTCGCACGCGCTGCAGCAGGGAGTACATGGCCCGTTGTGGACGGCCCTTCAAAGACGCGACGCCCCTCTGGCGCCACAACACAAAAGCACCTACACACAATGACAGGCGCACAAGTGTCTCGCACGGCCTGGTGCGGGAATCCAGGAAACGAAAAACATACGCGACCCCAGTCACCAAAATCTCCTCGACACCACGCACTCGAACATTGCGTGCTCTAGGGTCTCAGTCTCACCGCACAGAGGACACCACGAGGAAGGTGCGGTGCCCCACGCTGCGATGCGGACTCCCGTCGGTAAGACCCTCCAGCATCGCAGACAGCCGAAGTCGTGGACGTCTGGTGGAAGAATGTTAGACGTCAAATCTCGCCACCGCACCCGCCTGTTACGCTCTAGCTGTTCCGGTGTAGCCTTCTGGGTGGCAAGGAGCTCGCAAGCGAGGAAGGCCTGCGTCTGAGAGACGTCGACCTCGGGCAGGGTAGCGGTGAAAAGCATAAACATGCGATACAAAAACATTCACCTGCCTCAAACTGTCACGTTAATGCTAATATTCACTATGAAGGGCGTACTATCTAGTGTTAGCGGTGGGTTGAAAATAACAGCAGGTTTAAAATACAATTTCAGCGCAAATGACCAAACCTGCAGTGGCACTAACCATGAAGTTTAACCACAAAATATTGATGTGGAAGTGAGTTGTTAGTGCATTATCAGGGAAAAAAATTACAATGTCATTCCTGAAATTGATGCTTTGCATGCACCTGTACTTGACTGGAACGTTTCTTTTCTCCTGTTGCAAGAATTTATCAGTGCTTGAAGTCAATGCTCTAAAATAATGCTGAATACTACTGATCGGTTTTTATAGGACGTTGCAGGAAAAAAATTTAAGCTGTAGGGAAAAAATTGCCGAAAGAAAAAGCAAACTTAGATTAAATGATGCGCCTGCAATTTGGTTCCTTTTGACTCCTATTAAATTGCGACTCAGCTGACCCTTCCTCTTGCTCGCATTAAAATAAGAGTCAAGTGAGCTGTAGGCAGTTGATTTCTTGTTGACTCTTATTAGTATAGAACGTTTTTACACCTTACACAACCAGTCCAGTAAAGTGTGAGGTTTTATTGAAATGTTACAGACTTTTCAAAGACTCAACATGCTGTGTTTTGAGTCTCAATGGCAATGTTCGATGGCTTTTCCGCTCACTTCAGTATCTCCGGTTCCCGCGTCCAACTTTCATTAGTAGTTTTCGAAGCTTTAGTTTGTACATTTTTCTTTCAGTCAACCAAACCGTGCATAAAGAACTCACCATGATAGCAGTTGGTATGTCTGCAGCGCTATGGCGCAAGGAATCTACTGCAGAGAGGCAAAGCTGTTGCAGATTGCACTAGCATAACCTCGAGTTGCGGTCCCCGAGGAACGGCCTCTCACAGGCTGAACTGATATAAGTATATGGTCCTATCATCTGTGCTTTCTGAACCAGAGCAAACACTTCCCCTCCCATTGGCATAATCCAAGCTGCAGACTCGTATTCTAGCGACAGCCGCTCCAGAAACCTTTCGGATGTGCTGATGATGTAACGGGAAAACACGCCGCTTGGGACACGCAAGGCGCCAGCAAGGGGCACAATGGCGGTGCATTACAGTCGAGCGTGTCCGCACTTGCTATGGATTTTGTTGAACGAATTTGTAGTTTTGTTGTGTGTGTGCCATCACGCCTCTTTGACGTCATACTCTAGACTGCAATTACGTGACTATAACGCTAACCACTTGGTACGAAGGAAAGCGACTGAAATAGCAACGTCAGGAGGCTCAAAGCGTTCTTTTGATTGAAGTAAAACCAGTATAACCATGGTATCCATCCACTGGTGCTCGTATTTGAATTTTTTTTTTCACATAACCCTTGGCACCAGTCCTGAATGCGAGCTGTGGAAAGATGCCGTGGGGAAAAATTTTTTTTCACACCTTGTGAAAAATAAATTGTCCCTAATACATCTTTGTACAGCTCGCATTCAGGACTGGTGCCAAGGGTGTGCTAAAATAGCTTCGGTTGCCATCATCCGGTCACAGGTAATAAGTTATGCTTAGTTTGGTGTTCTTGGTGATATGATACGGCTAGTTTTTTTCGTGTCCTGTAGTGGGCACCTTTAGTTAAACAGGTTAAAGTTGTTGCTGTCTTTCTCTGCCATATTTGTCTGCACTCGAGTCGGCATAGATTCTATGTGAGTAGCTATTAACAGAACAAAACCTGTTTTCAACATGCTGTGCCTGTGTGCTTAGGTGAACACGAACATCTGCGAACCTGGATAAAATTATGGGCTCCCAAAAGGAACTGCGTATGCCGGCGGCGGAAACATATCTTTAAAAACCAGAATTATATGTATCTGCGATTCACATATTCTCCCAGTCAATTTCAGTAGACTCCTGCAATAAAACATTTTGACCAAAGGTTGTGCATGTCACTACGCAAGTTGTTTAGATAGGCGCAATCATGAATGAAAGCAGCTGAGCACAACGCATAGGAATAAGATGGGCATCTATACGTGCCGCGAACACACTCGTATGACTTAGCGGCCAGGTGTAATAGGAAAGCTAACTCATGAAAAGGTTTGTGAATTACCCTATATCTCTTTTGTTTTTATTTGCCACTCGTCCTTAAAGTTATGGTTCACGCAGACAGGAACACTGTGAGCTTAACACTGGATGTCATGCATTCAAAATCAGTATATGCTTTATCTCAGTTTTTTCTTGCCGCGCTTCCAAAGCTGTCAGCGTGCAGAGGAAACTTTGTGGCGCTATGAGATGTAGTACCAGAAAAAGTATCCTCTTTATTTGCGGAATCAGGACACGTTATAATGTAATGTTCTTATAATGTAATTGATAGGCCTCTAAATGCAAGCAGAAAACAGGTTCAGGCGATCTGACGTTAAATTTAAGATATTTATCATTCAATAGGAGTAAAATTTGTTTGCTTTCTGCCCTGTATCCCAGTAAACAACGCCATGAAAACTACTTCATTTAATACATACTTCAGAGTAGTGTTTAGGTTTCACGAGAGGAAAACTAAGAGCGCGTTTCCAAAAGAGCAACCACCAAATGCTCCAAGCACACAGGAAGGCTGCGGAAGCGCAGTGCTTTAGTTTTAAAGAGTTACGTTTGATCGCTTTCATCGCTTTCACGTACGATGTAGAATGCGGTACGCACGCCTGGATGCTCTAAACTCAAGCATTTAGTGAAACATTATGCAGTATGTCAAATCAGCTCATTTAGGCAGACACAACGTTATCACTAGACGCACAGTGGCGCCAAATATTTTTATAAAGTGAACCAGTTCGGTCAAAAAGCTGACGTCTCTCATTAGGCAAAACAGCTGCCGAATCACCAAGTGAAGCAACAAAAAAGGGTATTTTTTACTCATCAATTATTTCATAGCCGAGGTAAGACGAACCGCACTTCCACTAGTGGCGGGCCGCGGTGTTTGTATAGGCGCGTATAGTCTCCGCGATCATACGAAAAGCAGACGACGAGGCGTGCATCAACATATTTGAAAATCCTGCATCCCTCATAGTCCTCTATCTCTCATAGTGCTGCTAGTTAGAGTTCACAAGTACAGTGCAGTCGTGCGACGAGTCGTGAGGAGGAAATGGCTGTTTGCCGCCGCATAAAGGCGATAAATGCGACTTTAGTGATACTCTGCTAGAGGCTGTTAGGAGAAGGTAAGTGACGCCAACCAAGTAAAATACAGAAAAACACTACGTTTCGGGACCGGCTCGGCCCCTTCTTCACAGTGGCCGAACACTGGGAAGGGTGTGACCACCCAATTGACTTCGACAGCACCATTGTATTGGAAACGGAAGCTAACCCACGCAGGAGGCTTCTACTCGAGTCGTGGCACATTCAGCAAACACGAGAGAATGTTAATCGTTCCCTAGGGACACTCCCCTCATCCTACGTCCATGGGCTGCGGCCATTGACCCGGGGGTCCTTCACGCAGGGGCTTAAAAAGCCAAGCTGCGCTCGCCCGTAGTCACACCGTGAAGAAGGGGCCGAGCCGGTCCCGAAACGACGTTTTTCTGTATTTTACTTGGTTGACGTCACTTACGTTCTCCTAACATTAAATTTCCCAACCAGACAGACTTCTGTCGAATGTTTTCTTTTGAGTCTGCTAGAGGCTATTTTGAATGTTTCTGGTTAACATCCCTGCCTTTCCCTCTCTCTCTCTCTCTCTCAACGAAATAACAAAATGTCATGGCCTAAATGATTCTTTTCAGTTTTAGTTACTATAATCGTAAACCATCTATTTGATCTTTATTAACCAGGGCAAAGAGGATTGCGAGAATTTCCTCGAGTTTCACAGCAACGACACAACACCCCAGGGAAGCCGCCATTGTTGCCGCCTGTCTAATAAGTGAGTTGGGATTGTGCCTTGACCAAACCAATATGAATTTCCTTTGTCGTGCCAACCACGGATGAAATCCCAGGGGGTTCTGGGGAGTGCACTATCCGAAGTCCGTGGCGTTCGAACCGAGAGCAGGGGCTGCTTGATCAACATTTCTTGGCCCCTCATTGACTGCAACCAAAGGAAGCAGGTCTCTTGCCTCGGTGTTGTGAAGCATTACTGCAGAAACAAAGACAAAACTCTCTAAGGACGCATTGTAACCAGAACTGCTGATGTGCTCAGGAAAATCATAACGAAGTTTTAAAAATATAGCTTTCCTTTTCCTCCCGCAAGCACGTTTTTACAACGACGTTATGGTCAATATTGCTTATCGAAGACATCTTTGGTTCTCAGCACCACTTCCTGTTGGATGTTATTAGATGTTACTGTTAATATTACGTGTTTTTGTGACCTAAATTTTATTGCTCGTGCCGATGAAACTCGAAATGTCGGCGTAGTAATCGTCTGCTCTGGAGGCCTGTCAGGCATTGTTTTGTTTACTAAGAGCATCGCGCAAGCTTGATAGGCTCTGGCTAAGGAAGCTTGTAAAGCCAGCTATGAAGAAAACATGTTGGGAATTCACATGCGCTGAGAACGAAGGAAACGGTGGCGAGTTGTGCATTGCGTTCCCCAAGCGTGTGCTCCCACGAAAATGTCCTGCATTTCAGGCTCTATCTTCCGAACTGTGCAATAAACACCACTGAATCGTTGTTTACATGAAGACGACAGTTGCTTTTATTATACTACAAGTTTTAATTGCAACTTCTTCCGCTTTGATAGGGCCTCAAAATCTTGATAAATACCATCGTTTTAATAATTAGGCAGCCGAAATAGAAAAAAAAATATTCGATTTAAACTAGTGACTCTTGAACTGCCGACATTCTTTAAGAGAAAAAAAATGTTGCAATGTATATCGTCTTTGCCAAAAGTAACCAAGCAGCCGCGACGGCAACGGGAGCGGGTTCTTAGCCAAGCGGCGGCGCTGCGGTCCCCGGCGCTGTGCAGATGACACATGACACATGTGCAGTGTGTGGTAGATCTGTGGAAACAATTGAACACCTCATAATCAAATGTGATGGTATCCATCCGGATGTCGATGCAGGCACAGTCACTCTTTCTGAGGCCCTAGGGTTTAAAGATAACAATGGTCATGTAAATAAATCTGCAGTGGAAGTCAGCAAAAAGCGATTGGAGGATTGGTGGCTGAAAAGCAGAGATGTGGAATAAGGTTAGAATAGTAGGAAACCGTAGGCAAAGTTGATGGAGAATCTTAATGAGAATTGCCAACACAGTAAACAAAAAAAATAAATAAAGAAAAGCTGAGCATGGTGGCAATTGCCACCACCCCGTTTCAAAGGGGGCGCTCCTATCCATCCATCCATCCATCCATCCTGGCCGCTGCTACCCGGCTGCGAGTGTAAACTGGTTTACTTTAAATCGCACTCTCGCTCTGCTTCCTTGCATGATAAGAAGTACTTAGTTATTATGCGCGGTGAACAATTTCGCGTCTTTGGAGGGTTGTCATACTGAGCGAGAGCGCAGGCTTACGTCAGCCAGTTAACAGGCAGCAGCTGCCAGCTGTCGCTCGGCTACAAGCCCCTCGGCTGCTCGGTTACTTTTGGTAAAGGCGGTGCACAGTAGCTTGTAGAGATTTCCTTCTTTTTTACTGCTTTCTGGTTAGCCAAGGCTCGCTTCGGGGTTTTTAGACGGCTTGGGGAAGTCCAACAATGTCACCCTAACGATAAGTTGCAGTGCGTGCGTGGCGGATAACTTCCGCGAAGTAATTGAAATAATTTGATTGCCAGTTCATGAGATAACAAGCGCTAAATAATAAAAGATGGCTGAGAAGTTTCAGAGCTGTGATCTTAGAATAGCTGCTTTTCGTTGCCATCAGAATGGGGGCAAGACACAAGGTCATCAACAAAGACATAAAAAAGGTTGGGGGTTCTCATCGCTTGGGTGGCGGAGCATAAGCAAAAAATTATTTTTGTTGACGAAGTTACATGCCTTACTACATCCATGCATTCTAATAATAAGGCTTTCTTACCGCCTTATCAATGTTCACGTCAGAGGCATGTATGAACAGGTTTGTAATGCGTCTGAAGATTTTCGGATGAAAAATTAAGTGTGGCTGCTATTTTCCGGTACCTACTTACTGAAAGAAATTTCAAAATAAAAACGGTTTTCACGAGGTGACTTAAAACGTTTGCTAATGCTTAACGCCTGGAGCATTTATGTTGTTCTTGTGACCATGTCATGCAGGTAAACAAGACGTTACATGGAATAGAACATGTCATAGCTTTGATAACAATACTCCGGAGTGTTTATTTCATCTTTTTATGAATTCTGCTTTTTCCATATTTTATTTGAACAAAATATATGTAGAAAAATGGCTACAGAGCCAACTTTCTAATTCTTACATTTTCAGAAAGAAAAACTGTCTCAGTATTGCAGGTGCTGTGGTTTAAATGTACGCACACTTATACACTTATAAGGTTAAAGTGCCTGAAGCCTGGTTGGCATGCACAGTACACCCTAATTTGACAACGTATGTAACAAGAGATTACTGAGTGTGACTCATTGCTGGTTTCAATTCAAGTTTATTTGCATCTATACATGTACGGATGACGGGAGTGCAGACAAAAATACTGGTCAAAATACTGAAAACAAAGAACTTTATGTGCAAAAGCTACAACATACTTAACATTTCTTCCGAAGCAGCCATTAACCACGACTACAGTCCTCGAAACCTCTTTCGCCCGAAACAAAAAAAAAAAGAATTCAGCAGACAAGGAAATGGAAAGAGGTGCTCGTTATGGCGTACACGACGAAAGCCAACAGTCACCCAAACCAAAGAGAGCAAGAGATATTCTCTACGTATCATTTAATGCTATTTGTTTTGCTAACACAGTGTGTTTGCACAGGGCTCAGATGATGTCTTCGAGTCATCTAAGTGCACTCTCAAGCTGTCACGAGTATTTTATTTGTGTACCTAGTTCAACAACACCGCACTTAGTAATTGGGTGTTTTGGCAGCTCAATTAAATTTATCGTATGTGGTCACGGCAACGCTCGGGTAATTTGAGCACAAATCAGCGAAAGAGGCGTACACATGCGAAACAGCCATGATTTCTCGCGCTAACGCCCTACTTTTAGAGACTTGCTACAGAGAACAGGATAATAAAATTGTTAACCTGTTTTAACAGGAGGACGCTAAGCTTTGCCGAAATGAAACATTTTAAGAGAATAAATTTTATGAATGCTTTCTTTCTGCGGACAATGTGTTCGGATCATGTATTAGTGTCTCGACATTCGACATCAACGTGCTTTCACCGGCAGAAGGAAGACATATATGGTCCGATAATTTGGATAGCACTGCTGTTGTGATTTTCCTGTTAGAGTGAGCATTCTTTATGTCTCAGTAATTGAAGCAATTGGATTTTTCTTGTTTTTTGTTTGCGACATGTTAGGTTTCGCGCCCATGTAATTTTTCGGAATATAAGTCCTGAACGCTCCTAATCTACTGATCAGCTCAACAGCAACACTCGTATTTGGATGCGCGAATGAAAGTCATGCCGGTGACATGCTGCTGCGGGATGGTTATCGCACTCTAGCGCTAAAATTTTTCAGACACAGTGTAGACGTCTCACTGCTCTCATAAGTTATGCGCGGGTTGTCGCTGACCACTGCATTTTATCAAGAGCCATGACTTTGAGGGTCGATTTGGGACTCAAGTATCTCATTTAGGCCGGCATCTGAAAGACTAACAAAAGCGCTAACGAGAAAACAAACGCTAAACTTAGTTTATAGGACGATCGTAAAGCACTCACTCCTTCAGCTTTGACACATTTAGCGCTTTACTGCCATGACAAGTTGGAAGAACGTATCGAGGTCATATATATCGCCAAGTATAACAAACGAGAAAGCAAACACAATATAGTAGCAATAATAACCAAACACCGTTCGTCCGCATCCGTATGTAGAGCCTAATAGCATTACACATATATGAACGACCATATGCTTTCATGTTTTTCACCTCAGGCGCCATGTATGAACGCGGTGCGCGAATAAAGGCGCCGCCCTAATGGCATTCATCCGTCATCCTCCTTCAGAAATCTGCTCGCCGCCTTCCATTAGCTCGTCGCGACGACAGCCTGCGATCGCCAGATTTCACGCCACCTGGGGACATCAGCCGAGTGTCTGGTCTCTCAAGGGTCTCGTTTGCGGACGTGTATCGTATGTGATTAGTGGAGTGGTTGCTGCGAAGTTCAAAGTGGTAGCGATTGGCTTGCAGGCTATTTCGGATGATCTTTAATTGCGAATGCAGCTTGTTGGTGCGGGAGATCAACCTTTTCGTCAAAGTACTGATGCGGTCTTCAGTATCTCGACGGCGGACCTTCCTTGAACTTCTTCGCTAGGTATTGCATTATTTTCGGATCATTGCGCTGCCGCAAACTTGTTTTCTGTTTTTATTTGGCTAAGCTTGCTAGAAAGGAGCCGTTCGCTTTAGCTATAAATGGCACAAGCCCACTGCTTCTAGCAAACAGTATTAACTCGATGGGAGGAAAGAGGAATAAATGCACGATTTATACAGACTGTCTGCTGATCGGTCCGAAGAAAGGGGGGTCAATACAGAGCCATATGTACTGTGTCATTTCGTAACCGAAATGAAAGCCTGCCTTTTCCGGCATGGAGCATTTTTCACGCAGTCAAAAATGGGTTTGCGCATGGTGATGATGAGTGCGTAATGCTTCCTGGCATGCAAAAGTGCGCAGAAAGCGTGGCCTATCAAATTAACGCCAACGCATTGCCGCACATTATCCCCCCTCTCCCACAGCGACTTTACACGAGTGCGCTCATTCTGAACAAGTAGTGAAAATCTGCGTCGTATTGATGCTTACTTCAAGTGATCAATTTCAAAATGCGTCATCTCAGGTCGGCGAGTAAAAGTGCCAGCAAAAAAGTGTGCTATTATATAAACTGCTTTAGCAAAATAAATCAGTGATGTTAAAGATCGTCTTATTGAATAATAAATATGGCATTTGCGGGACAGTAATACCAACAGTGTGAGCATCAGAGAGCTTACGAACCATTCTCACCAGCATTCGGCTAACGGAATTCTAAGGAACAACTTTAGGCCGCTGTTTAGCTTATTCGATTTCTCTGCCTCCACTGAGGTACCCTCCATTCTTCCTTAACTGAAACAAGCCCTGAAAAGATAAAGCTAGTTTCAGAACCTTCCTTAGCGGCTCCTTCGCTAGGAATCCGCTCAGAGTGACGAGCAACCCATTATATGCCTCCGGTACTGAAAATATGCGGCCAATATTTAATACACAATTATTCGAATTGAAAAAAAAAAAAACAAGCACATAATCTTCGTACTTATTTAGAGGTACCCGCACCTGTGTGCGCTAGCTTTGCATTTTACGCCTATTGTTTAAATCTCTAAATGGCATGACGTCAAAACAGTTTGCGTGGCACCGAAAAATTGTTTACGATCCAACAGCAGCCGCAAATGCTTGAACTTTGAATGTGTGGCAGAAATGCGTTGAGTAAAAACGCGACGAGACAGGACTGAACGAAGATGCGCTTCGTCCAGTCCTGTCTCGTCTCGTTTTTACTCAGCGCATTTCTGCCACACATTTAAAGATGAAACGCCAACTAGCCCCACTTGTCGCTGTGTTTGAGCATTACTGTCGGGGACAGGTATGCGTATGCATTACCATATTCAAGTTAAGATACATGCAAAAAAAATCTGGTGAAGTCGTAGAACCTGCAGGCTCCAGATAAAAAGTCAAGCATGTACGAAGCCACCATTGGGAACTCGTGGTTCACCGCAGCCGCCAGTGTCACCCTTATGCGCAAAAGGAAAGAGAGTAGTTTATTTTTTATTTATTGTACCCTCAGGGCCAAAGGCATTACAGAGGGGAGTGGGTTAATTAGGATAAAGAACAATGAATATAATACAGTGAAAACAGGTAGTACAAAATAAATTTTCTCCAGATAAACAACATTCAAAAAGCGTAGATAACATAAAATCAATGTACATAACACAGTGGAAACAGATATAACACATGATCAACTTCTTTCAGAATAAACAATGTTAGTTAATGCGTCGTGAAAGGTTTTGTTATCTGCAGTTATCAGTTGTGCAGTGAAGCAAGCGTTGAGGTAAACGAGCGCGGTTTAGAAGCCTGCAGAAAACATTGTGCCTACCTCAAGGAAAGGACCATCCAAAGGAAGCCTCGCTAAGGTCTCCTTGGAGAGACGTGTTTTAAAAGTACAATAAGGAAAGTGATAGGAGCTTATGGCGTCCTTAATGGGGCAGGGAGTGTTCTTGAATTCGGCCATGAGAGTCAACATTCCAGCTTTTGCAGTCAGGAGCATAGTTGCAAATAGACGCTTGTAGCCGAGCGTTAGTGATATTCGCACGTTTATTTTTTTAGAATTTCAAAAACACAGAATGATTTTCACCGCACACAACTGCTAAATTAAAGTAAAAAGTACAGGACACTTCTGCAGGTGTCTTCACGCACTCCGCACAACAGCACTTTTATACGTGTATCAGTTAAGTACAAGACATTGGCGTCTGCCTTTCTCGTCACTTTACCTAACCTTATAATTCGCGGCGTTTTCGTGTCCATTGTTTCCTTTTCCTGTGATTGTTTCAACTTGAGACCCTCGAGGCATCGGTGAGACGGCTAAACCTTTCTCCTTCCGGAGACAATTTACGACTGCCCATTCAGCCCGGTCACGTGGCAGGGCAGCAGAGAAGGAAAATAAAAGAAGAAACGAGATCGCAGGCGCAGGCTGCCCGATACGAGTGTCAAGCCTGGATATGGCGGCGCAGGGAGCAGAGCGCCCACAATGCATCGTAGGAGTCTCGAAGAAAACTTACGACGCCATAAACACAAGGGCGCGCAATGGAGGCATGGAAATTAAGCTACAGTTGCCACAAGGCGGGACGAGAGAAAAGGAAGGGCGGAACCTCACGACCCCAAAACCCGATTCCTACGTTGAGAAAGCCTTAGAAGGTGACCGCTCAGAGGCTTTATTATTTTTGGTCCATGCAAAGAACAACACAACAGAACACATGATCGAGTAAAACGGCAGCTGAACTACTCCAGCAGTGAAGGGGCCAACCGTCTGGCAATTCACGGTGGAAACAGGTTACTCGATCTGGGTAACCTGTTTCCCAGATCCCAGATGTATCGTTTTTCATTTTATTGTATTGCTTTATGTTTTGTTGTATTAACGTATTATTCTCAGTTGCATTTGCTTTGTCCCCCCCCTTATGTAATGCCTCAACAGAGGCCTTTAGGGGTAAAAAAAAAAATGATGGGTGCAGGTGGTTCAGCTGTATTAGCACGCAAATGAAGTAAAAGCGTTGTCTTGAGAAATAGAATCATCTCCATGACAGAGACACTAACCACAGTGCGCTTGCTGTTGTACTGATTCCCTGACAACTAACACTTCTGTTCAGTAATGATAATTATCAAAACAACATTTTCAGTGAGATGAGTTCCCATATAACAGTAGTGTGACAGCCGGCTAATGAGACTGCTCTAGGACTCAGGCTAACATTTATATTTACTTTTGGTGCAAAGCAAACTTTTTGTGGTAATAAACTACTTAAAAATGTCATATCAACATAGTAATGTTGTAACAATGTCCGAGAGTCGGGCAGGTGCTAGTGGTCTTTAAGCAGAAAAATACTCAGTGAACACGATTTGATTTTCGCCTCTCTATGTCTGATGAGCCACCGAGCTCTAATGATGCCTGTAGAGGGGTGACGACAGTTAGGAAAGGTTGTGACAGTTTTAGCGAAACATACAATTCATATAATGGTAAGCCCTGCCATAGCCATTGATACTGATTT
Source organism: Amblyomma mixtum (assembly GCF_055824585.1). Lineage (NCBI taxonomy): Eukaryota > Metazoa > Arthropoda > Arachnida > Ixodida > Ixodidae > Amblyomma > Amblyomma mixtum. The sequence goes on along the minus strand of NC_143017.1, from coordinate 143,210,407 downwards.
CGACATTTAAAAGCAATGACTTTTAAATGACTGGAACTCTAAACGCGTGCGAACCAAATGTCGTCAGGAAGGTAGTATATTTGTTGATAATAAATGCAATCATTAGGGTTATTTTTATTTCGTTATTAATGTACTTTCAATTACTTTGAACAGCAAACAACATGACTTTACAAACTGAATTCACGCCCCTTAGTGATAGTGGGTTGCATTTTTTTTTCTAATGAGGCGCTGGGTTTGGAGGGTGTCGCTGGTCCTTGCTTTTTCTCGCTTCGCATAGAAAGACTGTCTTCCCTGGCAGCCTTACAAACGACTTACAATTTTTCGCTTGCACGCGTCTCAAGCCTTGATGACTAGAGGGAAAGCAAACATACACTATGACCTTTTTTTGCTAAAGTATTCACTCGTTGTCTGAACTAGCTCTTTCTCAATTTTCAGTAAAACGCTACCCCAGTGTCCTTAACGGTACAAAATTGGCGGGGTTTAGCTTTGGTTAAGCCTGTTAGGTTGCGAAAGCAGGTGTTTTATACTGCATATGCAGCGCCTCTAGCGGGAGGAGCGCGGCGCGCTGTGCCAAGCGGCCGCCGTTACCCGCTGAGCCGAGTTGGTAGCCCGTCTCTCGCTCCTGGTATGACGTCACGCAATAACGTCACTAGCGCCTTTAGCGGGAGGAGCGTGGTGCGCCGTGCCAAGCGGCCGCCGTTACCCGACGAGCCGAGTTTGTAGCCCGTCTCTCGCTCCTAGTATGACGTCACGATGTGGTGACACTAGGCATGGTATGACGTCAGGGGTCATCATCATCATCATTTATTTACCCTTAAGGGCCCCAGGGGGCATTACATAAGGGGGGGGGGGTCGAACAGTAATCAAGTCACAAAAAACAAAGAACAAAGTTGGAACATAAACTTAGACATATGTAGATACAGCTGTGAACACTTCAAAAGAAAAACAAGCGAGTAAGTAGGTCATTCTAAAGGTCAAACATGCCAAGTAGCCGCCGGTACGCGAAAGGCCGTTCTTGGGAGTAGTATTGCTTTCGCAATAAAAAGCTTACATAGCAGTTGCTTTCTTATTTCTGTCAAACATATATGAATGTAAAAGGATTGTTCCACAACATCTCGATTACAATGTCCTGCTTACTTTCTTTTAGTTCTGACTTCAGTATTTTTTGAGACGGGATGGGACTACAAAAAAGGATTTGAGGGCCTTTTTTCTTCAGCGCTCAGATTTAGAGTTTCCAAATGAACTGCGTGACCTTCCGTTCATTCTATAACTGCAGATACGATTAGCTGAAAATAATTATGTCCAACAATAAGAAACTGGTACAGGCTTTCGAAAGCTGCACGCATGCGTCAGGAATTATAATACAAAGCATCACGCGTAAGCCGACTTTGTACGCACAGTATATTCATTTCTTGAACGTGTAGGACTGAATTCTCGTAAATGTGCCCATGAATTATATATTAAAGTAGCAAATTTTTCAGAATAAAGATTCAATGTCGATATTTATTACATAGTGTTAGGTTATGTAGGAACTAAAATTATCAATACAATTTGCATTCATTCTTCCATGATGTCGTCATAACGAATTTCCTTTCATTTTGCAAATCTCTGAAGTTTCACAAGATAATCATACAGAAGAGCACATTTCTGCGCACTGACATGTCAACACCCAAACAGCCCAATATTGTAAATGTATTGGTCCTACAAAGAACCAGAGGGAAGCCGTCCATTTCTAATATTTGGCCGATGACCTGTGCTGCTTGGGCATGACAGGGTTCGATCCCCTGTGCCGCCAGGTAACCACCATTGATACAATGGATACAAGCTTTTTTCTGGCTTGGTGCTCTGCTTCTCTTGGCTGAAATGCTTTCAAAATCGGTCTGCGACCCCATCTTGACAGAGTTTGCCGATATACGTGGGTTGCGTAGTTTGTAATGCGGAGTCAGTGGAGTATTCATCACAGATTCTATTTCAAAAAGTCAGCCGTTGAAGACTTACCGACGCCAAGGCTTCTCGAAAAATTTATCTCAAAGTTGTCATGTCCAACATATTTGGAGAAAAACATTGAAAATTGAAAAACTGCAAGAAAATGTTATGGAAGTATTGAAGGCATATCCATTCGTGTGATATGTAAGGGATCTTTCTTTAATGCGTTTTCATCGATCGCAGTCGAACAGTTAAGACTGCCATAGAAAACGATTGGGGAACGCTTTCTCACGATAGCAAAAAGGTTAATAGAAAAAAAATACGATTGCCGTCGGTTTATCTCCAAGTATATTGATTATTACAGTGAAATCTTGCATTATATGAAAAAAAAAAAATGCGTTCATCCAAAGTTACCCGCTCAAAGAGCTATATTCCACAATTGTTTGGTATGTTTGAGGCTGAATATGAAGTTGGAGCAGCGTATGTGACCGTGGAATACTTTCGAGACATCAGCGGTGGCGAACAGTAATTGAATTCCAGCCACGCTATATTAGGGAAGTTCTGCAGTGACTCAAAAGCTTTTGCTATTTTTTTGGGCTCTTCTTCAAGTGCTTGACAAAATATATCAATTTACGCCGTTTTAATTTCGTCGCTTTGATGACAAGGTCCTTGCAGTGAACACGGCAGCCAATATCTGCAGGCAAGGACTGCTACCACTTTCTTGGCTGACAGCTATTTTTCTTCTACCTTTCTGCTGAAAAAAATATTTCGCGAAGCTTCATCGCTTTCAGAAAGGAAGCCAACTTGATTGGTTCTGTAAGAACCTCCTAAAACCCTAGGCAGGAAAAAATGCGCATCAAGGGTAACTTGGGTAGCCTTATAAAAATGACCTTTAAAAGGCCTCCACACCAAACAGCTTCCTGCGCCACAATCTTTGTTGCATTACTGCTCAGTGCATTTTTTATAAAATATATCACACTTTTTACTCTTAGTCGCTCCGCCACCAAAAAAATAAAGACAAGCCCGCTGTGCCACGAGATAACAGACGTCACAATCTCGATGGTGCCGTCTACCCGGGCCTCATGCGTCTTACAGGCGTCACTTGTAAGATGAGTAAATGAACGTAGGACTTAGACATAGTCCCAAATATTACACTCCGAAGAAAAGCTCTCATCCAGCTATTCCTGTAAACCAACACGAATTTCAGACGTCCAACACGGATTTACTACCTTTATTCCAGCGGGACAAGCGCATCAGACCACGTAGCTATGCAGGACGCCATTCTTCTTGGCAAAGGCGGAATAACACGCTAATAGTTTTCTACACACATGGCATATGAACTTTTTTGCTCCTTTTTTCCTCAAGAATGAACAGCAGGCTGACGTGGAATGCCTCCCTTCATATTACAAACACTGTCTTCAGACTTCCGGCTAAAGGAGACAACCCAAAATTGACGACATTCAAGGCAAATGCCCTTGCGCAGCAGGCCTGCGCTCTTTTCTTAGACATGGACAAATGCGGGCTGCGGACATCCGGCAAAGAAGGCTCGAGGTGCTTCAAATGCCTTTTCATCGGGCTCACTTCTAACCGTCACGTTCTGGGCATTTCTCTACAGACGCGACAACTTTTCTTGTTCAATCTTCACTCATCTATGGCTGTTCCTCGAGCTACAGCTTGCAGCAGCCGCTCGAGTGTGCTCGCTTCGGACGCGTGCAACAATTGCGCTGACCGCGGAAATCACAGAAGGAGGAATCGCTTCCCGAGTAAAACTTGAGCTCTTTTTTGCTCAAAGAACTCGTCAAATTTATTTAGTTCTACGTAATGCTCTGAAAAGGAGACGTGTGCAAAGATAACCTCAATTTCTTCCTCTACCCCTTTTTTTTCTGCATTGCTGTTCTTTGAAATGGTTTCCAATGATAACTGCAAAATTAAGTTCTGAAAATAAATGACAGCGTGAGACACACGCTTGGGGTGTTCGATAAAGTTCAAACAGCCCTTTCATTATATTCCCCTTTTTCTTACGTGGAAGCGCATCAAGCTGATGTAATTAAACAAAGAAAGATTCGGATTGCGCTAAAGTTCAGAAACTTCTTGTTTACATGCATGAAGTATGCTTTGATGGAAGACTGCCGCGGAAGTGCCTTCATCGCAGTCTTTGGCTGTTACTTCCGAAACCAGGTTTTTTTGGGGTTTCGGTTCTTCGCAGTGCCTTTTCGTGCTTACTGGGCTTCGGCATAACTTACTATGCTTCCTTGTCTGCTTACCTTTGGATATCGGAAAAAGAAGCAGCCCACTGGCATGCAACAGACTGAGGAATAACGTTTAATTCTGGGTTTGCTGGAATTATTTTTTTTTTTCAGGTTTGTGGGACCGCTCACACCTGTTTCAGTTCTTCGTGAAATAAAGAACAACCTAATATGCAATTAGTCGTTAAGGTAATCTATTAAAGTGCGGGGCGGGCACGCTTTAATGATTAATAGAAATGTCTGCTAGTTAGTCAACGTTGCAGGCTACTCCAGGTGAGGGTGAAGGCAGGAGAAAACGAAGTATAGGCTACACCTAATTACGCTGCGCGCTGCGAATGCGACAGAATTTAAAAAAAATATCTGCTTGCCACCGTTCCCCCCTCCGTAACTGCTGCTCACCGCTACGCTGTGCCTATGCAGCCGCCGATACTCCATCTTAAGCGAGGTGCTTCCGTAGTCGCACTCTCCATCTATGGGGATTTTCAACTGCGGTAAACATACCCGAAGAATATAACCAACCTCTATATATATCGTTCATTGATTATTAGAAAGGATTTAGATACGTCCAAACGCCTCAAAAGAATAGATTTACATTTTTGGGTAAGCCATAATAACACAGCTCTCACTTCATGCTGTCTGCCAGCGCAGCTGTTAAACTCAAGAAACTTAAAGTGGCGGTCGAATTTTGATGGAGGCGAAATTCTAGAGGCCCATGTACTGTGCGATGTCAGGGCACGTTAAAGAATCCCAGCTGGTCGAAATTTCTGGAGCCCTTTCACTACGGCATCATTCATAGCATGAGTTGATTTGGGAAGTTAAACCACAATAAATCAAACCAAACGATCATAGGCACATTTCTTCCTTCGTGTCATCAAAAATTGGGCATCAGCTACGTAATTATTCCTCGTCGTTGCTCCCCGAACCTGTTTTTCTGATCACAGTCTTCATTTCAAATTTGTGGTCAACTTTATGCACATTGCGCAATATCGTGTGCTTAACATACGAAACGGGGAGCAGCAAAGTTTGTGTGAAGCACTTGTGGGTCATTTCAGTTGGAAAGAACATGACCAAATATTTGCCTCTCAGATATGTGCGTCTTTCGAAGACTTTACTCTTTTACCGTTGGAACGGTGACGTTGTCGTGTGTGCTAGTGCATAACCACTTCTCGGGTACGAGGCAATGGGCGAGTCCGGCTTCTAAATATAGCTCTACGGCTACTTGTAAATACAACAGTATTCATAAGTGTAACCGACAAGGTCATAATGCACATTTTGTGATAAAAAAGTACTCGAGATTTAACATAGATAAACCGAGTATACTTGCGAAAGGAAGTGTTATATCCTCATTGGTTCATGGTTTTGCTTTGCTGGGTCGTCGGCACGTCTGACGACGATTTTAGAAAGGTTAAGCTCTGATCGGGGTTAACCTAATCGGACGTGTTCGCGCCGCATATGGAAATTGATGAAGACGACGATCTGCAATGCAGAGCGCGAGATCGTGCTGCAGTTTACCAAGAGGCGTGATCGGCTTCGGCGATAGCATAGGGCTCTCGCACAGTGGCCAGCGAAGCTGAGCTGTTCCCGCCTCCACGGGTTCAAAACCCAGACGCGGCAATACTTAATTTATTTACGCATGGGCTGTTGCTCCGCTAGGTTTTGCCAAGGTCACCTTCAAGGTCAAGCTTCAAACAAACTCAGTGAGCCGGTTAAAGCTCGTGAAGTGTGCTTGCGCATAAAAAAATATGACTACAAAAAGACAGCGTTTGCCCTACAGGTTATCTGACTAGGATCTCCGGTGAACATTTATTATTTATAAAGATTCAGATGAGAGAGAATTAGTGGTATTTTGGTTCTCATCAGCAATTTATTCTCATCCGCAATTTATTTATTCGGCTGTTTCTAACATCAGGCCTATATGATTATTCTGAACTCTTAGTTCCAAAGATACTTGTCGCGTAATCAATGGCGTTACGGAGTCTAATTTTGGCAAAGAACAAATGCTGATTACTCCTTTCAGCACTCCGGAAGGGCACTTGAAGTAAAAAAGGAACTGCATCGACATCAGCTGCGCCCAAAAACGCTCAAATGCGCATGCATTTCCTACTTCGAAAAGGCCAGGTTCAGCCATCAGATGAGCAAGCATCCTTCCATTGATACTGGCTCGGAAATTTCTATTGAGAAAGCAGCACATATAAAAGTTGTTTTTCTCCTATCTTCTTTGCGCTTCATTTCACGCGCCTTGTCTGTGATAAGCGCGAGTGAAACATCCTGCTTTTTACTGCTGTATGAGAGACGTGTTGCTACCAGTGACTTGAGGGGAAGAACATTCGAGGACGAAAGGGTGTGTAAATGAGCTCGAAAGCGAAGTAGCCGAAGCCTTTGGCCTGTCCCAGAAGTGAACTTAGGCACTCATGCCTGGAAACTCTAGCCACCAATAAGAAAAACAGTTACGCGCCTCACACGAACAGGCCGTCTCACGCTCTCTCGTACAGGAAGTGCGAACTAAAAGAACACAAAGACCACGCGGGCATACGTCTAGGGCGACGATCTCTTGCGCATTAGACTGCGCGGATGCAAACGCTGCCGCACAAAAACGCCTTTTCACAGTGAACCGCATCGAGCTCACGCATGCAAAAATGGTTTTCAGGGCACTGCGCGGCTGTCAGCTCCGCCGGCAGGCATGGACGTCGGCTCGACTTTCTGAGCACGCAGTGTTGTATGACTGAAGGGGCGAGCTGTGTGCGATGGAGGAGGAGGACAGAGCGAGGTAATGAGATACCGGCGTTCCCTTTGCAATTTTTCCTCCTTTAAACAAGTCTTTAATTTCGCTAATTGGAGACTAATCAAGATAATCGGTCTGGCAACATTTACTAGCCTCGGCCTGAACCCAGACCGCCGCGTGGTCGCTGACCCGTTTCCCTTCGAATGCGTGGGCGTTTGTTACGCCAGGAAAGTGTCAGAGCTGATAGCTGCACCCCTGTTAATGAAGAGGGGGGGGGGGGGGGGGAGATGGTGCGGGTGGATAACTATTTTTTTGTTTTATTTCACAGTCCCCTCTAACGAGTGTAGAGAGAGAGAGAAACAACTTTATTGCCATAGATTGGCGGGATTTAGGGCAGGTGGGCTTGGTGTGGCCCCTAGGTGGGGGCGACTTCCTGGGCCCACGAAATGAGTGCCAGTTGGATGCTCTTGTCTGGCCTTCTGAGGAGTTGGTTCCATCCGTCTTCGGAGGGAGCTGGCAGTAAGGTTCGAGGGGGCGAATTTCCCGCGCAACCCCAGAGGATGGGAGCCTGGGTGGCGATTTCTCCCTGGTAACAATTTTGGCAGACGGGGTCGTATTCCCCGTCTGTGATGAGTGAAAGTCTAGAATGGCTAAGGATGGAGTGTGTCTGCAACCTGCGGAGCAAGGTGGCTTGCGCTCGATTCAAGTCGGGGTGTGGAGGCGGGAACTGGCGTCTCATCTCTCTGTAGAGGTTGGTAATTTCGGCAAAGGTCTGGGGAGCCTCGGCAAGAGCGTCTGGGTCCGTGGGGCCGGCCGCCCGGTTGGTTAGTCCTCGGGCTAGTCGGTCGACTCCTTCGTTTCCAGAGTTTCCCGCGTGGGCGGATACCCAGACCAGATTGATCTTATGGTCGGGAGTGCAGCCGCGAAGGATGCGTGCAGCGGGGTGGCAGATAAAACCTGCCGAGTAATTTTGTATCGCTCTTTTGGAGTCGCTGAGGACTGTGCGCGTACGTGGGTCAGCGATGGCCAGCGCGATGGCGGTTTCTTCTGCCGCTGTCGGAGAGTGAGCTACTACTGTGGCGGCGGTGACGATAGTAGATTGTGGCGTGGTTGCACAAGCCACGTATGTGTTTGCACTTTGCCGTGCAGCATCTACGTATATTGCGTGTTCGTCGGCAAGGTATGTGGCGTCTAGTGCTTGGGCTTTCAGCTGACGGCGCGAATCATGGCGGCCAGGTAGCATGTTTTTGGGGATTGGTTTTATAACTAGGCGGCTATAGACCCCTATCGGAATGGGCGTCGTGGGGTGGACGTCGCCTATGGGGTTGATGTTGAGACGGTCAAGTATGAGCCGCCCGTGTTTAGTGCGTGAGAGGCGGTGTATTTGGGCGGTCTTGTGTGCCTCTATGAGTTCTGTGAGCGTGTTGTAGATGCCGAGTTGGAGGAGGTGCTGTGTGCTGGCGTACTGAGGTAGCCCCAGTGCCGCTTTGTACGCTGAACGTATAATGCTGTTCACAGCTTCCTCGTCCTTCCGGCGGAGGTGATAGTAGGGGTAGGAGTAGACTATCCTGCTAATGAGGAAAGCTTGCGTGAGCCGACAGAGGTCATCCTCCTTCATACCTCTCCGGCGGGTGCTGATGCGGCGGATAAGGCCGTTGATCTGATTGGCTGTGGTGCGGAGGCGCTGAATGGCCTCCGAGTTTTGCGTGTTCTGTATTAACATACCCAGAACGCGGATGGTGCGGACCGGAGGTATGGGATGGGTGTCGACAGGCCGTCTCACGCTCTCTCGTACAGGAAGTGCGAACTAAAAGAACACAAAGACCACGCGGGCATACGTCTAGGGCGACGATCTCTTGCGCATTAGACTGCGCGAATGCAAACGCTGCCGCACAAAAACGACTTTTCACAGTGAACCGCATCGAGCTCACGCATGCAAAAATGGTTTTCAGGGCACTGCGCGGCTGTCAGCTCCGCCGGCAGGCATAGACGTCGGCTCGACTTTCTGAGCACGCAGTGTTGTATGACTGAAGGGGCGAGCTGTGTGCGATGGAGGAGGAGGACAGAGCGAGGTAATGAGATACCGGCGTTCCCTTTGCGATTTTTCCTCCTTTGAAACAAGTCTTTAATTGCGCTAATTGGAGACTAATCAAGATAATGGGTCTGGCAACATTTATTAGCCTCGGCCTGAACCCAGACCGCCGCGTGGTCGCTGACCCGTTTCCCTTCGAATGCGTGGGCGTTTGTTGCGCCAGGAAAGTGACAGAGCTGATAGCTGCACCCCTGTTAATGAAGAGGGGGGAGGGGGGGATATGGTGCTGGTGGATAACTATTTTTTTGTTTTTATTTCACAGTCCCCTCGAACGAGTGTAAGTTCACGCAGAGGCTCAATGGTTTTTTTTTAAATCTCTTTATGTAGCATCAATCTGTCGCATATGGCGACCTCTGCTCACTCCCAGCTCTTTAACGCTACCCTTAGAAATCATTTTTCTGTTTTCAACTCCGACATTGCAGGATGCAATTTTGCCCTAAGGACTCTCATGTGTGCGTTCTGAATGATGTCATGAAGGCAAAAGAACAATTCAATTATGTGTTTTGAAAATTATTAGATGTCAGTCTTTGATAACGCCATCACAATCAATCTAACCAAATGGGCACTTATGAGAATCAGTCAAGAAGTTTCCTCTTCACAACACTCTGAAGTGGTATGAAGCTTCATTGGCAACGAAGCAAAATCTCAAGACTATGGACTATTGATATACATGACTGCAGTCAGTCGGATAAACTCACCGTCCTGATCAAGTGACATCTCCTTTGGTCGCGGAACGGAAAATCACGTTAAGCAGGTGATCATAGATGAGTACGGCGCTGACCCCGACAGGTTCATGTCACTAATTAAAGAGAGACATATAGCGTGATTAATACCATCGAATATTTGTCATAATTCCACATGCAGTTTAACGCGATACGAAGCACCGCCGCTAATCGGAGCGCAATTTCCTCCACGTCATTACAGCCACAAGGACTGATTCGGCAAAGCATCACGCCCGGAAGAGGATAGTCTACGCATTGTACTCAGACTATATATAGTACTCAGGAGAGCCTTGAAATGATCGAAAAATGCGAAAATTTCAACTTTGAAAAATGCCATATTCGGGATCAGTACACTTTAATTTCCCCGCTAAAAAAGTTTCATGTCGTAAATTCTACCTCCAAATACTAAAATGTATCTACATTTCGCGCCTACGAAGCCCGGAAATGGCGTTTTGCGAGAGAAATGCGGCAGGACCTCGCGAGCATTGCGACAACTGGGGCTAGTTGGTATTCCATAGCTGTAGTATAAATGCGCCGAGTAGTACAAGAACAGCACAAGACAAGACTTCGAGCCCATCACTTCCCACGACCGCGCCCCCGATGACCGCCATCTTGGTTTTGTTTGAAAGCGGGGTCCCTTTCCCACTACCTAGTATTCCTCACTACTGGTAAATATTTTTGGAATGCCCGCATTCCGCTCTTCTTTCGGGCCTCTACAACAACCCCCGAATGGCTGGCGCGCGCACTTCAAATCCGATTTTCTCAGTTTCGTGTTTCTTGTCAACATGACTAGCCTAGCTCATGGAATCTTTTGTTTTGTTTTGTTTTTATGGGGCAATTTCAATTAATCTTACAGCGCTGAATACAGAAGGAACTGAACTGTGGAGCTATGTTGTTTCTGTTTGGCTTAGCCAGACATTTTAGGGTTTTGGAACCATACATTTCATAATTATGGTGCTTGGACAAAATTTAATTTTTATATGATGATATACTTCAGCAACAATATAATTAACATAGCTCCAGACGGCAGGTGATTGGCTACAGCCCCATTTCAATCGAAAAAATAAAATAGAAAATGTCTTAACTTCCTGTAAGAATTTAACAAATTAGTTTTCATTTATTTTCCTATAACATGTTAACAAATTATTTTTATTTATTTATATACTTATTTATTTATTTATTGATACTGCGATATTTTGCAAGACCTTCGCAGGATGGGCACCCAATATAGAAATACATAAATGCTGGAAAGAACAAAACGATCTCAGAAACAGGCAAACAATTCAAGAACAATTGATCAACAATTTTAAGATCAAGAACACATTTGCAAAAAGAACAAACAAACACAGAAATGTAGTGGTATGACAATATAAAGAAGTTAAAGGTGGCTTTCAAACCTTTTTAGTGAAGTTTAGGTTACTGCATCTTTAGTTAGATTATTCCAGTCAGTAATCGTTCTGGGGAAAAAGGAGTACTTAAAGGCGTCAATTCGTGCGTTTAATGGTGTTACTGTAAAATCATGGCGTTGTCTTGTGTTGTACCCTGAGGCGAACGATATAATATTGGATGTGTCAATATTGTGCTGGCCTTTCATTAACTGAAAAAAGAATTTTAGACGACAGATGCGATTGCTGTGAGAGGTACTGAGAGGTAAGAAGTGCAGTGATAGATGTGCGGTTATATGAATTGTAAATAAACCGTGCTGATTTCTTTCGGACTCTTTTTAATTTAGCAATGTTAGATTGTGAAACGATTCCAAATTATGACGGCATATTCTAACATAGGGCGAATAATAGTGTTATATGAAAGTGAACGTATAACGTATAACGTGTAATTGAGATAAGCTGGAACTATTTATGTTTTTTTTTAAACAGGAAGCAGAAACATATATACGGACCGAATTTTACTACGATATCTTAAATGATAATAATTTTCAAGACCCTGTCTCTCCTCATTTGGCCGTCTTAATCTTGACGCCTAGTATATCGCTGGGGAGCCGGACCACAAGCTGGCAGTAGGTCCTCGTTGGGGTCCGCCGACCAGATATCCCAGCTGGGAGAGCACGATGGGCGTAGTGGGAGGAGGTGAGAGCGATGGAGGATGAGAAGCGACACTGTTCCATGTAAGCGCAGAAGGAGGGCCATGGGGGTCGTCTATAAGTTCCGCTACGCGTATACAAACTCAAAGCTAAAACGGTCCCTCGATCGGGTTCCTTTTTCCAGGAAAATATCGCCCCCCAAGCCAGTACAACTGCACAGCTGGCATAACTTATATAAACTCAGCTTTCGTTTCCTGGTTGCTTGGAGTCTTTCCTAAGGAGCCTACAACCAAGCATCCTTCCTGCAGTCTGACTGCGTTGGTTTTCCCTGCGGCAGTTACAAAAACTACTAGGAATGTTTTTCACTACTAGCATTCTACGAGACGCGAAGACTTTGTCGGATCACGAGAGGTGTCATCTTTTTTTACCCTGCTCCCTTATCTCACCTGTCCCAAGCCGAGAACGTATGTGCAGTTATTTACTAGCGCTGTCTTTTTTTTATATCTTCCGCCTCCGAGCGTCATAATGCGAGGGGCGCTGACGAGGCAACTGCCGCTTAAACCCCTGTGCCATACTTAGCGTCCGCTCGACGCGAATGTGTGTCGAGGAAGAGTAATGGTGCATCCCCTAGGGGCACGGCAGTGTCGCTAGTTTATCTGCAGTTGCTGTCACTTTCGGTGTTTTTACTATTTCATATGGCGCGTTTTCGCGTGTATTGAATTCTCTCTCTTTTTCACATCCTCTACCTTCCAGGCTGCCCTTAGATGGTTGGCGTGAAGATAAATTCATCTTTTGCTCTCTCTACCTCTTTGATCCCTAGTCGTGCCCAAAATTAGCTAGTCGACAGTGAAGAGTGGGTGTTATTTCACTCTGAATAACTTAGTTTTGTCTATTGCAGGATTTCGTTCCTTCTATGCAAAGTAATACACTTTCGTTACCTTCTTCTGCATGTAAACGACACTGCTTGTGTCCACTTCGACAACATCGTTTTATACAACTTATCACACAGGATCACTTGTCTAATAAAAAAATTAACTTATTGAGAGTCTTAATTTATATATCTAAGCGGGCATTTAGGTAATTTTAATGTACCAGGCGTTGCTGGTATCCCTTAATGAACGAACCACCGGCGTACGGCTGAGTCGCCTCAGTTGAAGAGTCAAGTGCTTCACCGACGCGTTGCTCGAGCAAGATCCAGAACAGATATCAAACTGCATCCATCAAGTTTTCTGCCAAATTAGAAGCGGCACTCCTGTAGGATCGCGGAAGACTGTGTCATAGCCTCCGCGGTGGCTTAGTGGTTATGGTGCTCGGCTGCGGACCCGAAATACACATCCTCGATACCGGCCGCGGCGGTCGAATTTTTATGGAGGAGGAATGCTCGAGGCCCGTGTTCTGTGAGATGTCAGTGCACGTTAAAGAACCCCAAGCTGTCGAAATTTCCGGAGCCCTTCACTACAGCTTCTCTCGTAGCCTGTATCGCATTAAGACGTTAAACCCCCAGAAACCAGACAGAACTAAGACTATCTCATCAAAAAATGCACACGTGATCACGTGGTGTAATGCGACAAGTCTGCTGACGCAGACTTGACTGCAGAATAGATTGCACATTTCGCTTTAACATTGATGATCTTTCCATTCCGTCTTTGAGGTCGACTTCGCCGTTACTTTTTCGCTCCGCTGCTGCATTCGCTTCTGGTGGGAGCAGGTTTATGTTGGGTGACGGCTCGTAGGTGGGTGGTTCATTCTGAGCGGTGAGCGGCCGGCGTTGCACCCTCCAGACGGTGCTTCGGAGGAGGTATCCTCCGGGCTCGGAGGATCGCAGATAAGCGAAGGCTTGAAACACACGCACGTACTCACATGCACGCACACAAGTGCATGCACATAAGCCCACTTATATGCACGCACGCAAGTGCATGCACATAAGCCCACTTACATGCACGCACGTGCACACTCACCGACATGCTTACACGCATGTAGCATACCTAATGTAACAAACCATACAAAAAACCTAATCTCATCCGCGAAAAAAAAATACACTTTCTAAAACATAATTTTCGCGACGCCCCTCAAAATGTAAACCTACTTGCTTATAAAACACTGATCAGGTCAAAACTTGAGTTTGCATCCGCCATTTTGAATCCAAAACAGGCATACCTCGTTGATTTATTAGAAGCCGTGCAAAACAGAGCCGCCCATTTAATTCATCGCTCATACTCATTCGATTTTACAGTTTCATCTCTCAAGCTACAGTCTGAATTGTCCTGTATTTCCCTCCGTCGCCGCATTTCTAGCCTGCGTCTATTTCAAAATTTTATTAGTCCCAACTCAGCAGCCATAAACCTGCGCACCGCTATCACGTACGTCTCATCGTATCGGTCATCCCTTGAAAGTTCCACGCCAACGTGCCCGGACGAATACTTTTTCCAAGTCACATTTCCTCCAAGCGGCAAGCGACTGAGACGACTTTCCCCATGAAATCGCAGCCATCACCTGCCCATCAAAGTTCCTAGATAAAGTGACGTGGCACCTGTCATCATGAAAGAAATGTTATATTCTTTTATGTTAACCCCACTTCTTATGCAATACTCACAAAAAGGTGGGTTATTCAGGCAATAAACATGAAATAAAATGAAATGAAATACACAGACCAAGCATCGCAAGATGATAAAAAAAAACACAGCAGGGAACAAAAGAAAGTTATAATCGATAAAAAGATGTAAAGGGCCGCGAAACGGTGCTCAGGTAGGTAACATTTTTTTGTTTTTTGTTAATGTTACCCACCTGAACACCGTTAGCGGCCTTTTACACCGCCTTTTTATCGATTATAACTTTCTTTGGTTCCCTGTTGTTTTTTTGTCATCTTGTGACGCGACCACATTGATTGCCTGTTATCTCTGCAGCCGCCCTGTTACCCACCCCCTCATGGTTTCTATTTAAGCGTCTTTCCACCAGAATGAAATTTCAGTTATGAGTCAGCGCTCGTGTGTGTGTGTCATTTCTTCGTGTGTCCGTGTTTCTTCCCGCTGTTTCTTGCTTTAAGTCACTGAACAGGCAGGGGAGAAAAACGCGTAGAATTCAGCTCGAAGTAACCCTCGAAATTGTTTCCTAAAAGTAGCAGGCAAGAATTAAAATACGTCAGGTGCAAAGAAAAGCAAATTTCTTGCTTTGTTTCGGAGTGTTTTCAACTTTCCGGATTTTTACAAAAGTTGACGCCGTAATGTGATTGTCACTGTTTCTCAGAAAAATTTCTCAATTCGAGCCGCGCTACCCCTCTCATTAATTCGAGCACAGCCTCGTTCTATAATTATGTTCATTGATGTTTCCTCCGCGATTCTGCAACCGCAAATTATGTCCCGTGATTGGGATACGTCGTGAGTAATTTCAGGCTTGTTTCTTTCACTGGTGTCTGCGAGCGGCAATTAGCAATACAGCACGACATAACTACCATTTGAGTAGATTTTTCCACCGGCGTCTCCAGTATTCTGCTAGCCGCTGTAGCCGAAGGACAGTACTCATCTTAGCCTTCGCCTTTTACAATGGGGCTCACAGATCCCATATCTCGCTCTCTTCTGCACAGCGTGAGGAGAGGATTGCTCTTTCTGTTTGCTTTTGCCACAAGCGCCAACACTGGACATGGTGGCTTCAAAGAACCGGTGGACTTTCTCCGATCGCTGACAACTAAGAACGAGCACGTCGCGGTGATCTCATACAAGGAGCATTGGGACGACGTCGACCCTTCATGGGCCCAACTGTTGCCCGCTGGTGGCACTCACTGGCTAAGGCCGGACTCAAAGCTGTACGCCTTTCTGGAAGCCAGTCAAGCAAAAGGCGTAGAAACGGTTCTTCTGTTGCCATCTATGGGTTCCCGCGGCGCCTCTCAGTGCGCCCACTTTATTGACATAGGATTAGCTACCACGTATCGTACTGTGTGGCTCCTCATTGGAGAAAACCAAGGCGTTGTGGATTTGGTAAGTCACTACACGATGCACTACGGGAACTATTTTTGCACGTCAGGCTTTGTGCCCAACGGCGTAAAGGCCGACACTCTGGGCAAGCAGACAACTTACCTGCATCGTTATTGGATTTTATCCACCAGCTGCGACCGCGTAAAAGGAAGCAAAACGTTAGAAAACAGCGTTTTTCCCAAGAAGACAACCATATCTGTCGCCTGTCTGCCAACAGTGTCTAATGAAAAAATTACGTCCTGCTTCCAACATCCATTATTGGGACTAATTCACCTCCTTGTAAGTCTCAACTTAACTATTCAATATAGAAATTACGATGAACCGGATAGCTGCGCCCGTGGAGTGGTGAGAGGTTTCGTTGATGTCGCAATGATGTCCGTAGCGGCTCACGAACGGCTCGCAACGTGGTTCCACATTCCCGGAGAAATCGGCTACAACTCAGTTACCTTTTATGCGCAACAACCCGGCAAAGAAATTCACTCATTTTACGACGTCCTCGTGAACTCTCGTGTGCCTTTCGCACTGCTCGCTGGCTCTTTATTACTATGCGCTTTGTTGCTGTCCGCCATAGATATTTTGGAGTTTAAATCTTCGTTTCTAGACCACGCCTACGACTCCGTAACGCTGGTCTTGGCTCCTGTATACGCAACGTCTGCGGAGGTGCCGGTCTGGAGGCTCTGGAAGCCGAGCCGAATGATCACACTGGCCTTCTGGTTCCTCGGCGTCTTCCCCTCTCGTCGTACATGAGGAGCCACCTGATATCGACGCTCAGCGTGCATAAGACGCCAAACGCTTTGGACACGATCGAAGAACTAGAAGAGGCTCTTGACCGCGGTTCTCTCTTTCCTTGCTTCGTCAACGGCTCTGCCATTCATTTTGAGCTAGAGCGTAAGGACAGTACCTCTTCCTTGCTGCAGCAGAAACTCCGCCTGGCCTTCAACGCACACAGAGAATCGAGGAACCTCGAAACTAAAGATGTCTCCAGCTGCCTGCAATGCGCGACACAACGGGATCATGTATGCATCGTCGAAACGGAGCCATCGTACTGGGTGCGGATAATGAAGTCTCAAATAGTGAAATCACAGGACAGGCTAAGCTCCATCTGGGCAACGACACTGACTCGTAAGAACTTCGAGCTCAACAAACCATACCGGAGGTTTTTGCTAAGAGTGCACGAGACCCGACTGCTTACACCTTTAGTGCGCAGCAATAGGAGCAGTGAGATGTTGGGAGAGGACAACACGGCGCTTTCTGGAGACCGGTTGACAGAGCTGACCAGTTTCTTCTGGTGCTTTGGGAGCTGCCTCGCATTTGCCACTGGAACGTTTTTTGTCGAGATTACGATTGACTTTGCACTTCATTGGTGGGCCCACCGAAAAAGACTAGCGGAAAGGAGATAATGCTTCGTCCACATACTGATGGCTGCATCGCCTATCGGCCAGCCCGCGAAACGCAGGCGTGCCATACCTGCCACCCTCCCAGTCCTTTCCTGTGCGCTTTCGCAATGCGATTGTGTTTTGATAGCTTATGCCATGCCGAGTAACGACCAGTCGCGAATCGACGTTCACGTAAGCATCCAGAGCCAAAAATGAGCATATCGATGTGTAACTGGCTGCGCTTAAACTTTTAAAACTCCACAGGAACACGTTCCTGCGACTTCCCTGCGCTTGTGAATAACGACAGCCGCGGGTCGTAGTCGTTCGACGAGTGCAAGAAAATTTTCGTCTTGTTAAATTAAAACCCTGTAGTGCTTATTGCCTTTCTTGCTTTTTTTATCGGTCTCAACATAATGAGATCGTTTTCAAGCGTGGTCGTCACTTTTAAGATTCGCAAGGGGCAAAAGAGGTGCGCTGTTTGTAAACGTGGCCGGTCGCCCGCCTTTTGATGTGCGTTTTTTTTTTCTTTAAAAAAAGACATGGTGTGAAAAGACCAGGCAGAGGACGAAAAGCAAAGTAGTGACTAGCTTATGCGTTCCCATAATCCCATAATATAAGTCACCATTATCGAAGGTTTGTGCATTAGGTGCAGCCTGGAAAGTCACCATAATCCGCTCGAAATGAACGCACACGCTCTTTAAATGAGAATAATAAAAAATAATGGTCTGCTCCTGTCAGTTGGGCACGTTCACAGGAACGAAACGGAACGAACGAAAGGAACGAAACGAACGAAACGAAGCAAAATTGATGGGAAGAGACAGTAGCACATGATCAGTTTATTTGGTAGGGCCAAAACATCACGTAAAACGCAGGTGACCTGCCAGTTTACTGCGAAAAATTGCTCGATCAGTTCACGAAGCAATATTATCTGGCAGGGCATTCCATCGGGCTATTGTATCTGGAAAGAATGAATCATTCATCGATAACGTGCGGACTTTTATGAGAGCTATGGGATGACTGTGGCTTAGGCAAAGAGATATTCTTGGTGGCGGCTGCTACGATTATACTTTTTTTGTATGCTGCATAAAAACGGGAGTAATAGAGATCTGATATCCCAAAGCGTCACAAATAAGAGGCTCGAATGAATTGCCGTTCTGTCGAAACCGCTAGGCTTTCTGTAAGCGCGAGTCCGTTGGCATTGTGTGTGCTTTGCAACATGTTAAAGTGGTTGATGTTCTCAAGCACTGTGTGTAGCATTACCTACTTTAAATCCAGCATCTGAAGATTTGCGCGCAATGTATCATTGTGACACCGCCTCTCTTCACGCCCTATAGCTGCTAGTGCCTGCATTAAACGCAGCAGCTGAAATTTACCGACGCCATATAATTTCAAAACCATCTATAAAAAGTTCTTTTCAGTCAAGTGCATCAACAGAAATTTTCTACCTCACATTTTTTTCTGAATGCAAGAGGTTACCACCTGAAACTCCATGCATAATGGTCCCTAAAACTTGCTACAGAGACCAACAGATGCAGAGCGACGCAGCCTTGGACTAATTGCTCCCTAACGCATGCCAGGCGTCCTTAAATGTAAACCACCACTCATATGCAGCCTTGCTCTGAAGCACCACGTTTAACTGTCATAGACGAAAACAGGAAGAAATAAAACTAGGAATCAAGGAAAGCCAGAGTGTTTTGTCATTTTTTTTTTTCCGTAACAGGTGAATCTTTGTAAGTGCTGCGTATTATGTGAATCCTATGTGTCTATCAGGCTTTGTTGTTCCTGTTTTTTTTTATACTTGTGGTGTATTTGCTGAAGTGTCACAACAATAAAATCTTTAGTTGCTAGCGTCAGCGTCTCGTCGTCCTTTCTGTGTCCTTGTGAAATTTGAGCTCCTTTCTTTGTGATAATGAGGCGGGACTACTCGAATGCAGGTGATACTAATTAATTGAAGGCAGGCGTTTGGACCTGCGTCTCTTTTTCCGCGAAGCATTACACGAATTATTTTGTTTTTCTTCTAATTTACACACGTCGTCAGACCTTGCAACAGTATAATATAGCGTAGCGTGGCGTCAGAGCACACGACAATGACAATTAAATCTTTCCTACTGGTATATGCGTCCGAAGGGCTGCAGTTCAATTACTTTTCTTTTTGGGTCGTACTGGCAACGTTGCTTTTGTGTGGTCATATTTCACATTGGCGTAAATTAACGAGCGAGCCTGCAAGATGGCATTGAATAAGGACACGACAAACCTGTTGCTAACCCTGCGCCTAGCATCATAGCCACAAAACCATGCGGTTGGTAGCTAAAAATACCGAGCCATAGACTGTTGCGATTGATCGGTAAGCAGTGGTAGGAATTGCTCACGGTAAATAAAGCCATTAAGCGCAGACGCCCCTCTCAGAATTATCACTCCACGCGTGGCATTTTGCGGAGGAATTATTCACATCATATGTTACTTCGTCCTGTAAGGTCACATAAAATTGGGAGTACGTCATGTTCTCACTGCTACAGAGAATCCGCCCCAATAAAATAACTGGGGGCTGGGCCCTATGAAGACACTGAAAATGTTTGGCTTGGTTTCGTTTATTGGGTTTGACGTTCCAAAGCGACTCAGGCTGTAAGGAACGCCGTAGTGAAGGGCTCTGGAAATTTCGACCACCTGGGGTTCTTTAACGTGCGCTGACATCGCACAGTACACGAGCTTCTAGAATTTCGCCTCCATCGAAATTCGACTGCCGCGGCCGGGATAAAACCCGCCTCTGTCGGGTCACCAGCCGAGCACCATAACCACTGAGCCACCGCAGTGGCTTCACAGTGAAAAGAGGAATGGAGGTAACATTCTTTGTGAAGCCTACACGCCACTGCGCTGATTTTCTGGGCCTACCGGAGAGCCAAGTCGGTATATTTTGATGTCAACTTTTGCATAATCAAGTTGGAGCAACGGTACCCATCCCGTGATTTAGAGGAACAGTTACTGAAACAACCGCGCCCCGCCGCGGTCGCTCAGTGGCAATTGGGCTCGGCTAGTGATCCGAAAAACGCGGGTTCGATCATGGCCGCGGTGAAATGCTACAGACGTGTGTACTGTGTCATATAAGTACCCGTTAAAGATCACCAGGTGGCCGGAAATCTCCGGAGCTCTCCACTGCAATATCCATCGTAGCCTGAAAGGCTTTGGGATGTTAAACTGCTTCAACATCAACACAAACCTCAAGCTCGTTGCTGCTCAGCACTGCTGTATTCTTTTTTTCTCCCACCAGAGGCATCAGTGCACTGCCAGAGGACCGTTCGTAAAATCTAATGTGTGGACGAGCTACGCAGTGTCACACTTACAGGGAGGCGCTATAAGATGCTGCTGTAAAAATAAAATATTTTCTTGTGGAATTAATGTGCCTTTTCTGTTTTGTGCTTGAAGCTGTCAGGCAGTCCTATTTTATTGTGATTCTTACGGCGGCAGCTCTCAGGGGCTCAAACCAACAAAAAAATTACGAAAAGAAAAACGCAGTATTTGTCTCACTTCTCGGTTTTACCCACCAAAAGCGCCCTGGAGGAACGTATGGACGAGGGAGAGCAAGAATAAAGAGAACAACAAGTGCCTTAATAGAGAGCTCGGAACAATTTTGCCCACCCGAGGTTTTTGAACACGCCCTGACATCGCACAGCGCATGTACTACTTTTTAGTTTCGCCTCCTTCAAAACGGGGCCGCCGCGGCCGGGTTCCAGCCCGGATATTCCGGCGCAGTAGCTGAAAGGCACAAGATAGGGATAATACATATGAGCGCACCAGCCTTTCAAGGCATAGAATATGCAGGCTCACACCGTCACGTGCTGACTGGCTATGCGGCCATGATGTAAAAATAGCGCACAAAGAACACAAGGGACGGATAGGAAACGACGCAGACAAGCGCTAACTCGCAACTGAGGTTTATTGGTGACACGCGCAATATAAGGTAGTCAATTTAAAAACATAAAAACAAAAACAACCACACGCAATCCCTCCTCGAAGGACCAAGTAAGAGGGAAAAAAAAAAGCTATGCGGCTCCTAACAGTTCAAATCCTGAAGTCCTCCACCACGGCACCTCATTCTCTCTTCCCCTTTTGGCACCCTCTTTCATCCCTCCCTTCACTTCGTCACTGAGTGTGGTATCGACAGAGAAGTCACGCAGTTACCGCGCCTTTCCATTCGTGGAAAAGCAATCGGCTGGTGCCACGGGAAAACCTGCGATAACAGACCCGGCTGCTGCGTAGAGCATTACAACGTGCTCCGGACCGTAAAAGAAAGCGACCAGCCCGTCAGGGTCCTGCACTTGGCGCTGTATAATGCGAAGCCAATAAGCGCCACCATCGTAACTCCGCAGTGTGTGGGGTCGAATCCAGATCAAAGGGGATGAAGCTGGAAAAGCTGCCGGTTCGGGACGCCGCTGAGGCCAGCCGCATTCAACGTCAACACTCCGCAGCGCGTACTTGGAATTGCATGCTCGAATCAGCAGAATACACAGCCGAGCGAAAGCCGATGAAAGTACTGAGGCCTTTCACAGGGAACCGGGCGGCAACATGTTAGAGTGCAGCTGCTTGGTGCGTGACCTCCAGTGGTTCGTCTACGAAATCATGCCATTACCATCTCGCTTCGCCGAAAAGGGTGCTTCTAACTGCCAACTTCTGTTGGGCACAATCTGTCGCTGTTTTGGAGGTACACTGCCGTAACCTCTGCGCCGTACCTTATTCTTTTTTTCACTCAGTCTAGATTACTGTAACTTCCCACAAGGCAGTCGCTGGCAATAGATAGGCAAAAGACCAAACAGCAAAATAAATGGTCCTACAATAACGCTTTTCGTTGCTTGAAAAAAAAAAGAAGCTTATGCACTGAAAAGATGTAACGAAATGAAAACAAAAATTCTTAAGCTGTATAAAAGTCTAAACGCAAGAGCTTGCATACAGGGAATAGAAAGAACTTGCATAAATGTAGGAACCCACGGTAACAAAGAGCTAAAGGTAAGACTATCGGTTTACCTTTAGAAACTTCTCAATACAATGGCAGCGTGCGGTAGGTGCAGGTGTTCGAAGCCGCATCAGTGGGAGCACATATCAGTCGGGAATGGACAAAAAAAAAAAGGAGTTAAAAATAAGAAACAGCGTTTCGTTCGCGGCGGATGTGCTCCCACGCATACCCCAGTCGATACTCGAACAAACCTCGCAAGCCATCTTGGCCGCCGTTTCAGACACAAATCCGGGCGGACGCTAACGTACTAAGACGACATGGAAAAACTTGAAATTGCGTATTCCATGAAAAAACGTGCCCGGCAACCAAGAAACTTGCTCTCAGGTGGGAGGCAAAAGAGAGAGAAAGAATGAAGAGAGACTTCCATTTGTAGGTATCCAAGCTATTTAGATTATGCAATGCCTACCCACATCCTCCTTTTTTTCTTGTTGTTTTTCTTTTTCTCTACGTTTTTCTTTTTTTTATTATCTTTTTATTTTCGTTAAGTGTGCTCGACTATTGATCGGTACCTTGGACTTCCTCCCTCGCTCTGCTTCTGTCGCTGTTTTTATTGTGAAATTTTTCTGTAATTTTCGGCCGGAGGTTGGCGTGAAGCGGGGTGACATTTAAGGGTTTTGCAGGCAAAAACACAAGAAAGCCAAAGGTTGACCAAGCCGAGGTAGACGGCCGGGTGAAAATCTAAAGAGGCCGAAACGGCTGCCAGAGACCGAGCACAGAGTCTACACCCGGGGTCTTACCCTAGACGCAGAGGAGCCAAACCCCTCAGCCTCTGTACTCGCAGCAAGGCACGTTGAGAATAAGAGAGAGAGAGAGAACGCGGAGTGGTCCATTATCTAGGGATTTCGGCGGTCGCGCGCTCGCGCTCTCCACGTCTCCCGCCGCAGTCCCCTCGCGGGTCACGGCATACATTTCCATACGCAAAAGAACACCGCCCAACAGCCCCCCCCCCCCCCCCCCCCTCCTGCTCCGTCCGAGATACCCCGGCCCCGGTGCGCAGAGCCGCGCTGCCTGGCTTGTAGGCAAAAGCTCGCGAGGGCGACGACCCGGCGCCTGCCGACAAAGAAATATCGGCGTCACTGCTGACGCGTCGTGATCGGTGGAGAAGACCCAGTGTAGGTATATACCGTGCACCCGTCGATCCCTCCGCATCTGCGCACTTTCCATGGTGTTGTGCCAGGCGCCGTCTGTGCGCCAGGCGCCGAGACGCTTTCCGCCCACCTGGTCTCTGCGGGCTAAGGAAAGAAAGCGTAGAGAACACATCGGAGACCTCTCTCTCTAGGCGCCTGTTTTGAACGAAGTTATTTCCGATGCAGCGCCTCACGAGAATATCTTCTTTTTGTTTTTTCATCATTATTTGTAACGCGTGCTGGAACTCCGTGTTCCACTGATTATCTATTTTTTTTTATCTCCTTAACGGTCTCTCTGGACGACTGTGTTAGCATTATGGCACTGGTTTTATTCTTCGGCGCCTATCGCAGTAGTATAGTTTAATGCCATGCTTATAAGGAGTTTCCCTCTCCGCTAAGCTGCGGCTTCATTTGCATCGTAGCACGTCGTAAATGGAAATGAACGCGTTCGACAGTTTGCCAAAGAGAGTCTAGTTTGCTTAGGTAGGCCGGAAAAGACGGTAGTTTTCAGGCTCTATGGTAAGAGGTGAAGTTATACCCACCTGCGTGCTAATTCAGCGCCCTGAAAAAAGAGCAGTAAGTCAGGGTCTGTTTGGATGTGGCTTAACGCTTATCTAACAGTAGTAGCTTATCAGTATACATGAAAGAGTACTTCGAATTTTATTCCTCTGTCCTGGATCAAAGAGTGCTCTTGGCGGAGTATCGAGAGAGGAATTCTATTGAACCGTGTGCTCCTGATAAAGGCATTTTGTTGCAAGCGATTTGCTATCGTCGTGCATAGTTCAATTCACTGAAGCATCTAACTGGTAAGCAGGTTGATTTCCTCTACAATTGCCGTCATCTCCTTAGTATTCTTCTGAGGATAAGGTCAAGTGCTTTGTATTTGCGAATATCTTGTGGAGCTAAGCAGCTGCACGTGTTTATAAATGCTGAAATATTTGGTTTCCTTACCTAAGGGAAAGAATAAGCGATGTAAGCGTTTAAAGGAAACTCATGCCGTTTTAATCGGACCGACGAGTCTAGTGCGGCTTGTGTGGAAGGCCCTGCCTTGGCACATCCTGCCAAGTAGTGGCCGCGGGATGAGTCAGTGAATCCTCCTAAGAAGAAAGGGCGGGATAAAGGCCAGACCAAAGAAATGGGGGTGACCATTATATGCCAGAGGCTTCACTCCGATAGCATAAAAAGCCTGATCCGAAAAAAAAATGCGTCGGTCATAAAATTCTCCCATTAGCTGGAGTGACGCCACTTCAGAGCCGATAATTCCCATCGGTTGCAGAGAACTGATGTCCGCAAAGCAGAAAATTTTTGTTGACTGAAGGGAAGTGACACTGCAAGACAGGAAGTGACGTCACCATGGCGCGCGTGACGTCTTGAAATCAAAAGCAAAGCCACTTTCAGAAAAGTCATTAACAGCTGATAATGTTATCGCATTGCCAACACATCAGATAATTAGGTGTTTCCGAGAATATTTTCCAATGATTCTAAAGATTCTGCGTGTAATTCGCAAAGACGGGCAGCAAGGCGCCTAGGTGAAGAGTGCATTAGGTGGCAAAGCCTCCAGTCTGACCGGCAGCTGTTAAGCTGCAACCATTGCCTATAGTGGCAATCGCTTCAGACTTGAGGGCGTAAAGGGGACATGAGGCATTTCTGTGGCAGTAACTGGCTTTTAAGCTGTTACATCTGCGATTATTTTATTGATGAACTGCATATGAGGGATTTCTCGTCAGCCGTCTAGAGCCTTTGTTCGCACTACCAGACTTAATGGATTTGAATAGCACTCCGTGTATTTTGCGATTGCTTTTTACATTGTCGAAGGGACAAACATATGTTTGCGACACTCTCGCAAATAAAAATAATAATTCCCGTGGAGTAATTTCTTGCTCTGCAAAACAATTTTCTAATTTGGTGATGGCAATATGATGGATGTTCTTAGATGCTTCTAAAATAGCATTTTGGCTGCATACATTGTGAGAAAAGTTGCTGCGTTAGCGTATTGGGCAAAAAAAAAATTAATGAGGGTGGTTTGTGTCACATGAACTGCCTGTGGAAGTAGTAACCGATAACGGTCCGCAGTTTCGAGCAGCTGAATTTCAAAATCAAATGGAGTTAAGCAAACACTCACACCATCCTACCATCCTCAGTCAAATGGAAGATTCTGCAACGCAAGATTCTGCAACGACTTGGGAATGACCACTCTGTTTGTCCATACAAGGCACCCGTCGTCTATAGTCAGGTTTGGTTTGGTTTATGGGGTTTAACGTCCCAAAGCAACTAAGGCTATGAGAGACGCCGTGGTGAAGGGCTCCGGAAATTTCGACCACCTGGGATTCTTTAACGTGCACTGACATCGCACAGTACACGGGCCTCTAGAATTTCTCCTCCAAAGAAATTCAACCGCCGCGGCCGGGATCGAACCCGCGTCTTTCGGGTCAGCAGCCGAGCACCACAACCACTGAGCCACCGCGGCGGCCGTCGTCTATACTCAGCTCCAGTCGGAGCGTCCAGAATGGTTTCAGCTCATCAGGCACAGTTTTTGGCCAGCCATGCCATATCATTTCCCGAACAGTGCTGAGTAGTTTATCTCGCATTGTTTCTCGTTCCACATTCTTTGCCGTCAATGGTAACTCGTTCAAAGACGAAAAATAAAAGAATTCATCACACCGGTCACCCGTATCTCGTAGTGGTAA
The DNA here is from genome assembly GCF_055824585.1 of Amblyomma mixtum. Taxonomy (NCBI): domain Eukaryota; kingdom Metazoa; phylum Arthropoda; class Arachnida; order Ixodida; family Ixodidae; genus Amblyomma; species Amblyomma mixtum. The sequence continues at coordinate 143,184,498 of NC_143017.1, read as the reverse complement.
GCGAGACAATGCGTCCGTATGGCTGATAGCAGATCCCGGCTTATGATTTATCTGGTAGCGATAGCTGGTCGAGAATGCGAGCCAACGTGTACTCTTGCAGTAGCTACAGCACTGCCCTGTATTTTCGGATCAAAAAAAGTAGTGAGCGCCTGATGGTCAGTCAAGACGTTAAACAATTGGTCATAAAGGTACTTGTGAAATTTTTTTCACTGCAGACGCAATGCTTAGGGCTTCTTTTTCTATTTGACTGTAGTTCCGCTCTAATGCAGACAATGTCCCCGACACAAAAGCTACTGGTTTTTCACTACCATTTTCGACGTGCGACAGTACTGCGCCCAGCCCGTACTCAGAAGCATCACATGTAATCTGAATTTCTTTTCTCACATCGTGAAGCTGCAAGACATTTTTATCAGACAGCATGTCTTTACATAGTGTGAAAACCTCGTCACACAGACGCGACCAGTGCCATTTGCTTTCATTACGGAGCAAGTTGTGCCGTGGTTCAAGGACCGTTGACAACTTTGGCAAACATTAGGCGTAAAAATTGATCATGCTCAAAAAAGGCCTTCAGCTGGGTGACGTTGGTCGGCTTAGGCGTATTTTTAACGGCCATCACCTTTTCAGGCCTGGGATGCCACCCATTCTTACCAATGTCATGTCCCAAGTACGTTATGCGCTAATGAAACAACGCAGACTTTTTTTTATTCACTCGCACACCGTGTTCGCTCAGGTGCCGGAGAACCTGCTTTACTCTTTCGGAGCACTGCTTGTAGTTCCCGCATTAGATGACTATGTCATCCAAGTAGCAGGCCGTACACAGCATACCATGAAGTATTTGGTCCATGACTGCTTGGAACACTGCAGGTGCAGAAGCTACGCCATACGGCAAGCGACGAAACCTAAAGAGGCCCAAGTGTGTGTTTATAGTAAGGAGTTCTTGAGCTTGCTCGTCTAGCTATAGCTGGCGATACGCCTTAGACAGGTCAAGAAGAAAAAACACTGTTCCGCCTTGTAAAGTGGCAAAATATCCTCAGGCAGCTGAAAGGGATCATTTTCCTCCTTAAATACTGGGTTTACGGTTACCCGGTAATCGTAGCAAAGGCGAAGCTCCTTGCTGTTCTTTTTAGGGACTATGACCAGGGACGTTGCCCAAGTGCTGTGCCTGACCCAATACACGACGCCAGCTTTCTCCAGATGTGCCAATTCCTGTTCGACTTGCTCGCGTAAAGCGTAAGGAACTGGTCTAGCTTTACCAAACCCTGGGCGCGCATTTTGTTTCAAAACAATGCTAGCTTTTAACCCTTGGATAGAGCCAAAACCTGAGTCAAACACAGTGCTATATTTTTAGGTGCGTGTCACTTTCAACTGCCTGCACAGACATGATCTCATGCCAATTTATCCTAATCTGGGAAAGCCAGTCTCGGCCGATTAACGTGGGCATTCTCGCGCCCTCCGATTCATTTGCAATAACTAAAGGCAGCTCAAAACACTTATCTTTATACTTCACTTTGACGTTTATAACTCCAGCAATAGGCACAGTCGTGCCGTTGTATGTCGCCAATTTCACGTTGGCTTGTCTTAAACCGGCATTAGGAAAGCGTCTCGCCCACTCCACTTCCGACATGATTGAGACAGCTGCTCCTGTATCAAGTTCCATGAGAATATCTTTGCCGTTTATCGTAACCACAATGATAATAGCAGGGGCACTAGCTTTTATGCGAAGCATACTACTTTACCTACCACTTCAGCCCTTCACCGTGGTTATGCGCCTCCAAATCACGTGATACATGACGTCACACCACGTGACACGATGACGTCACGACAGTAGAGAAACGGGGGCCCACCTCGCGCCGTCGCTGTGGTTGTGCGCCTCCAAATCACGTGATACATGACGTCACACCACGTGACTCGATGACGTCACGACAGTGGAGAAACGGGAGCCCACTTCGCGCCGTCGCTGTGGTTGTGCGCCTCCAAATCACGCGACACGATGATGCTTCGCAATCTCCAGGCTTAACCAAGTTAAGCCTCAGCCATTTTTTTTTTTAGGTAGTGTGACACAAAGTCAGTAGCTTAGTACTGCTATCATCCGGCTCTACAGAATGCACTACTTTAGTTCTGGGAGCGTAGTGCTGCTTTAGAGCACTTACCACTTCCTTGAATGAAGACTTAGCAGGCGTCGCCGGCAACAGCAAGCTCCAGAGCGTGACACAGGCTTATTCGCCTAGAGCAGTTAACAAAACGTGCAGTTTCTTGTCATCCTTGATGTCGTTGGCAGCAGCGGATAATTCTAAGCGTTCCAGGTACACTTCGAAGTTGCCACTTTCCGGCTGTAACTCCGATGGCTTCCCGACGCTTGCGGTCATTCTGGTTTATTGGTTTTCCTCAACCATCCCATCCTCGTCGCCAGTTGGTGTAACCGGACACCGTGTAACCAGACGCTGTGTTAGACACTTGGAGGGGCTGAGTTAATTTCTTCCCGATAGCACACAGATGCACAAAACATGCTTCAGCGCCAGCCTTAGGACAATAACACTATTCTGCTTAAAAATTTAAACGTACAAAACACCTGCGTATGCTCACCATGTGTTTCCTTCTATGCCTCAGCCCCGTCACTGCTTAAACTTTCGAAATAAGCTTTAAAATGGTTGAAGAATAAATTCACCTTTTTTTGCCGCAACGTCACGAAGGGCTATCGTTAGTGGCTGTCCTTTTGCTGTCCCTTGTTGCCAGCTAATCTGCAAAGTGAAATTACTCTCCTGCCTCGCAACTGATTTACAAAGGTTCAAAATAAGCACACCAGTTCACGTAAGACGGTTCGCAGGTTCCTCGGAGCGCTCTAGACAAGTGTTTCTGCTCGACGGTGAAGATCCATTTTTTGTTCAGGCTTCTAAAGCCCCTCGACATGTCTGCGCCGTAATCTGGTGACAGGGCGCACAGGCATGCAAGCTGTTACATATAGGCACTTATAGAAGCTGGGACGAGGCATCGCTGATCATGCGACGCTTACGACGGTGCATCCTTTCACTGGGGAAGAACTGACACCGCGCGCTGTCGAGAGCGAAGGGAGCGCAGCGGTGCTCCAAGAAGCCATCCATAACGTCCACGACGCTGGCGTGACGCATCACATGCGTCTACATGAGGGCTCTCTTGTGGGGCTATGATACGCCCTTTATTCATGCCCTCGCCTCTGGAAAGAGGTATCTCTCGACCTCCCCATTCATTTTTTTATTTATTTATTTACCCACAGAGCCAAGCGGCATTGCAGTGGTGGAGCGTAAACATAAAAACAAACATAACATAAGCAGTGTCAGCCACGGAAACAAGTCCAAATTGCATAAAAAAAAAACAAAAATAGATAAAATTTTCACAGAACCACGAAACTGAAATGGTTATTATAAGGTAGAAAAGAAAACATCATTAGACATAATGCAAGCAGTGTCTGAAGACAATTTGTTCCAATTGCGTATTGTTCTGGGAAAAAAAGAAAATCGAAATACATTAGTTTTTGAGGCAATCTCCCGTACTTTGAAACTGTGGTCTACGCGGTCACATATATAATGAGGTGCCAGTATATACTTCGCTCTTTCAATGCCAACAGAACAATAATAAATCGCCTGAAAAAACTTGAGTCGCAACTTAGATCGACGGATTTCCAAATGCTCCTATTGCAGTCTTTGTTTCAAAGTCTCGGCAGAGATATCTTTTCTGTAAGTCCCTGACACGAACTGAGCAGCTAAGTTCTGAACCCTTTCTAATTTGGCTTTATCTCGGACCGCTAGAGGATCCCAAATTATGCAGGCATATGCAAGGATTGACCTAACATTGGTCTTATATAATAATTCTTTTGTAGATAGTGGAAAAGACCTGGCATTTCTACGCAGAAAGCCCGAAGCTTTCGCACCTCTGGATGCAACATAACCAACCTGTCTCTGCCACTTTAGTTGAGATGTATAGTAAACACCTAAGTATTTATATTCAGAAGCTTGATTAAATATTCTACCATGTAGATTACAGCTGCTCACGTGAGGATTTTTCCTTCTGATAAATGTCATACAGACAGTTTTATTTAAGTTTATTCTAACATGCCATTTTACACACCATTCGCTGATTCTGTCTAGGTCGTGTTGGAGAGCATGCACATCACTCGCACCTTTTATTTCGTTGTACAGTACACAATCATCAGCGAATAATCGAATTTGACATTGGATGCAATCACTTATGGGATTTATATAGAGTAAAAATAACAGTGGAACGAGGACCAATCCGTGAGGTACCCCAGACGTGACATTTGCTACTCGGGATTGAGACCCATTAATAACGACAAACTGCTTAGAAATGCAAGGTACGAGCGTATCCAAGAAATAACCTGAAGATTAATGTTATAATCTGATAATTTTCCAAATAGCAAAACATGTGGAACAGTGTCGAACGCTTTCTGAAAATCTAAAGAGGCACAGTCTACACAGAGACGACGATCTAAAGCTTTGGCTATGTCGTGCGTAAATTCTGTTAATTGTGTAACACAAGAAAGGCCTTTACGAAAACCATGTTGAGCTGGATTAAACAAGCAATTTTCATTAATATGTGCTACTACAGTAGTATACAAAATATGCTCTAAAATTTTACAGGCGACAGAAGTCAAAGACACTGGCCGATAATTCGCGACATCACTGCGGGGGCCCGACTTATAGATTGACACAACGCTCCCAACTTTCCACTCTTCTGGAAGGCAAGACTTTCTAGAGGTTTATCATAAATTATCTTTAGAAACGGTGCAACTGACGGTGCACAGCGTTGAAAAAGGCTATTTGGAAGCTCATCAGGACCACAAGCTTTTGAAACCTTCAATCCCCGCTACACTGCTTCAATTCCACTCGCCAATCGCACCTGGGTGAATCAGCCTGTTCCCGTCTTTTCTTATCGCTGGCGAAAAAACAGAACTGAAATATTGATTCAAACATTCGGCCTTGGCCCTGTCGTCCCGTTCAACGTCACAGCCAAAACCCAAAGACGGAATAGCTACCCTATCTTTACAATTATGTTTAACGTACTTCCAAAATTCTTTCGGATTTTTTTTTTTGACCTCGAGTGCATGGAACCAGAGTAGCTTTCCTTCGCATGACGAACCGCAACTTTTACTTTAGATGGTATGTCCTGCAATTTAGCTTTGTTTCCTTTGTGGGTGCTTCAATAAAAGCACGGTAACATCTCTGCCTTTTCTGCGTCTTTGTAAACCAAGACATACTTTTGGCCCGTCTTGGGATTAACATCCAAAAAGGGACGAATCGATGCTTTAGTTCCATCATTTTTTGTTGGAATAACGTCCACAACTCGGCTGCGCCTTCGGTCTCGGCGTATGTATCGAAAACCGTGAAGTATGCATCTAATGCCGCGTTATTTTCAGCTATATTGGCCTTGTCGAAGTTATAAATCCGCCTATTTACACCTGTTGCCGTCCTCATGTAGTTTATACGCGTCTCGCATACCACAGCGCTATGATCACTTATGCCAGGCACTACAAATGTAGAGACAATTAGGTCAGGTTCGTTTGTCAGTATTAGATCTAAAATATTTTCTTCGCGTGTTGGTTCTTACACAGTTTGGTAAAGCTAAAAAAAAAATCGATCAAGTTCTTCATTTCTTGGCTGCAGCTATCTCCGGTAGTGACAAAATTGGGCTGTTGGTGCCAGTCGAGACAAGGCAAATTGAAGACCTCAGCAATTATTAACGTATCTGTCTGTAGTGTTTCGAGTGCATCTGTAAGCTCCAACAGTGATTTGACTGAAGAACCCGGTGGTCCGTAAAAACTGCATATAGTCAACACTTTTCCATTAGCCAGCATTAACTGGCAAAACACCGCCTCACATGCGACTGCATCAATATTGACCGAGCGTGAAGAAACACTCTTATCTACTAATATAAACACACCGCCGCCATGTGCATTCCTGTCTTTCCTATAAGCGGCAAAGCCGGCCGGAAATACTTTGTTGTCAGCTGTCTTCATGTAACTATGATTTCGTCCCCATAATCAAATTTGGCTTGAATGCTTAAATCAAAGCAGAGAAATCATCCACCGTGCTCTTAATACTTCGGCAGTTGACTAAAAGGAAGCAAAGACGTACATCGCTTGTCCGAGATGGTCACGCCAGCGGCACAACTTCGTTTGGATCACAATCAAACACGTACTTCTGTCCGTTCATGATCAGGGTGTCATATCGGAGCATCACTTTATCGCCTTCGCTTTTCTTTGACAGCATATTCCCATAAAAACTTTTGTTTCGTCCTCACGGCTTTGAAAAAGTCCTCCCAGATGCTTATGTCAGTCCATTTTAACTTCTTCGCGTTACTTAGAATCTGTTGCCTCTCTCTAAACGAGGGAAACTTAGCAACCAAAGGCCGTGTTTTTCCAGACTGAAACTTGCCAATTCTGTGTGCCCGCTGTATAGAAACCGACTGGATTCCCAGTTTTTTCTGACAAATATCTTGGATGTGCCTTTCAGATTCTTCTCTCTAGACCCGTTAGACTCCTTAGTCCTCATCTCCCGAAAAGAGAGTGGGGCCCGTCTTTATGAGGGCGCAGGTCGCTTTCTTTTCCTTCCTGTATCGCGACGGACGGAGTGGCTAAAGCCGCACAAGACACGCCATTGGGTTGGTCGCCGCTTACACGAGTCGGCTGGCATTAAGTAAGGAGAAGCAGAATGGTGCTAAGGCGGTGTTGGCGAAAAGCACTCCGTGTTCACCAGGGGGCCGTGCGTGCTTTCGTTCGCTTTCGATCGACCGGTGGTGCCCACGCATTGGCAGGAAATCGCTGAGACAAGTAAATGGGCAGAATCAGTGGTTTAGAAAAGAGGCAGAAAAAAAAGCCCAACAAATTGATCACGTCGGGGCGGTTATTATTGTTAATGCGACCGGTCAACCATTTCAGCTCGACATTTAGGCCGAAGCAGCGACATGAAATGCCTTCCCGATAAACCGGCTTGAACAGAATGAGCATAATTATACGCAATGCTCAGATGCGTAAGGATTATACTCGCCACCAAAACGCAGTTTGGTGCTGAAGTTTTTGAAATGCACGCGCTCAAATAATAAGAAGAGTGTAGCGCTGCCTTGTCCTTCTTTTGATGCCAGCTAATCATGCATACATATTACTATCATATTTGGAGAGATTTCAGATAATTTCTTTACGTGACGGCGTGCAGATTAATTTTGCTGTATACATTCGCATGTCCCAAACTTTTGCCGCAGACTCCACTACATAGTAGCTGGCTAAGGCACCAACAACAATACACAGGGACAATCCATGGGCCCTCGGGTTCACGGAAGAATATGGAAAACTGGGAAGTACTAGAGAAAACAGTTGCCTTGCTGCGTCCGGAAACCCAGGAGTCTGATTCCTCACAAAACCCATCGAAACCATAACATCTTTATAATATTGATAATATTTTCCACAGCTGGGACTTAACCCTAGCAGCATTTGTTTCAGCCTCGCTGCATGTACGCCAGAAAGCATCATTAGTTGGAAACGAGAAATATTCGAATGCGCAACAGATGTTCGACAAATTCCACTTTTTCTATATATAACTAAAAAATATAGAAGAGTGAGAAAATAGGGAAATGCAGATACTGTCGTCCTTTTTTACATAATGAAGAGCGAAAGGGCAGGCAGAGGTAAACATCTAATAAACAAGAACCTTTATTCGATGCCGGAGTAATGGAAGGCCCTTGGGTTTACCCTTAGGAACTGGAAACAATGCTAAGGTTCAGGTCACGAATATGGATCCACCTGCCAGTGCATTACGATCATGCTAACAGTGTATCAGTCCGGTTCTCTGCTCCGTGATTAAAGGCCAAAGACAGCAAGCAACCGACGCTTTCCGGGGGAACACGACCCTCCGAGGCCAATTCAGCGGGGAGGGTGCGACCGACCGCCTTGCCTTCGACCGGACGAGCAGCGGTGGCGCTGTGAGCCACTCCAACCCTGCCATGGCTGAACACCGCCAGCGGCGGTTCATCCCCAAACCGCCAGGCGGCCGCGCTTTCGAGTCAGTCAACGCACGCCGCGCTCCTCGCATTCGATGCTTCGCCGAGATACCGAGTGCCGACCCCGGACCGTCTCTGTGATTCTTTTTCTTCCTACTCGATCAGTTCGACAATCCGGCCATCGTCGTTCATCTCTTCTTGCCCCACATGGCTGAAAGACTGCTGGCCGCAGATCTGAACCTGCTTGATGAAAGAGGGTTGTTGCCTTCAAACTTTGAGTTGCCTTCACCAGGAGGAAAGCACCCTCAGCATGATGAATCCCAGCCGTGAAGAAGACGACCACCATGTGCCTACAGCGTATGCGGTTATGAGTCCTTTTGAATTGCTTCATAGCTATGCTTGCTTTTTTTCTGAGAGATTAACGTGCTCTGCTTCCTCGTGAACTTCTTGGGTCGTAGTGAGCTGCCCGTTGATACAGAATGAAGCCGGAAGAGGGAACTGCACTTGACTTTTGTAAAAGTTCGCAAAAAGGCGGTTTAATTACGGGCGAGTTTTTCATTTTTCGCCTTATTGCTTATTCTAAGCTGCCCATTTGTCGTTTCACGTTATGTACAAGCTGATCATCTTGCAAACGTGTTCACTACAGTGGTGTCGGAGTGCTATCCTTCAAACCGTTGCCTTGGCAGAAAATCGGAGATATTTTCGGACCCATCTGCCGTTTTGGCTGCGCATGCGTTTCCCTGTGCACAAACGGTAGGCAGCCTAACTGACCCGCCGGATAAACAGTCTCTTCTATGACAGATTTCGTACTCAGTACAACAGAGTTGTTACAGCCCTAACCACACGACAGAAAGAATTTAGAACGTGTCGCCACTACTGGGCTCATCAAGTGTTGAAGGCTATTCCATGCACTTACATGGCAGTTGGCAGCAAATTCTTGCCCTTCATACCCGCGGCGGAAATAATGGCAAGCGTGGTTTGTCAATATTTGATTTTTTTTCTCTTTCGTTTTTGTGAATCTTACAGCGCACAAAGTGTAAGAAATGCGATGATTTCGACAAGACCATTTCACTCAATCGTGCAAGCTTCAAATAAGTTCTCTGTTTTATAGAAAGCGTATTTACGCCCAGTGAAACTTATAACTTTAGTTCCGTTGACTGGAGTGCTTCAGTACGCGAACATTATATTGTCACTGAACCAAGGATCGAGACACTGTTCACAAGCAGCGGTTGCAGAAAAGCTCTCAGGGCAGGTGAGCCAACCTTCACCTTCTTGTCCACTGATGCTACCTGGGGCCACCTGGTGGCAATACCATGCTATGCGGCCGCGTTTGCTCAGTGGTTACGGCACTCGGATGCTGAGTCCAAAGACATAGTTCGATCACGGCCACGGCGGTCACATTTCGATGAAGACGAAATGTTAAATGCTTGTGTACTGTGCGATGTCATGATTATCTTCAGCCTGACTACACCCACTGCAGGGCAAAGGCCTCTCCCATATCTCTCCAATTAACCCTGTCCTTTGCCAGTTGGGGCTATTGTTTTCGTGCAGACTTCTAATCTCATCCGGCCGCCTAACTTTCTGCCGCCCCTGCTACGCTTTCCTTCTCTATGACTCTACTCCGTTACCCTTAAGGTCCATCGGTTATCTTGCTTTCTCATTAGATGCCCTGCCCAAGCCCATTTCTTCCTCTTTATTTTGAGTAGGATGCCCTTAACCTACGTTTGTTCCCTCGCTAACTCCGCCTGCTTCCGATCTCTGGCGTTACACCTATCATTTCTCTTTCCCTAGCTCGCTGCGTTGTCCTTAACTTAAGCTTAACCCTCTTTGTTAGCCTCCACGTTTCAGCCCCATAGATGAGTACCGGTAAGATACAGCTGTTGTATACTTTTCTTTGGAGGGGTTTGGTAAGCTGCCATTCATGTTCTGAGAGAACCTGCCATACGCGCTCCAGCCATTCTTATTCTTCTAGTTATTTCCCTCTCGTGATCCGGATCAGCGGTCACTACCTGCCCTAAGAAACATGTTTGCTCACTAATTCCAGCACCTCGCTACCAAACGTCAACTACTGTTCCCTTCCTAGACTGTTGAAAATTACTTTGGTTTTCTGCATGTTAATTGTGCGATGTCAGTGCATGTTAAAGAACACCAGGAGGTATAAACTATCCGGCGCCCTCCCCAATGGCATCCCTCATAGCCTGACGTACTTTGAAACGTTAATCTTCGTACACCAGCTAATATATAACTGTAGTCTTTTAGTTTGCTCCAGAGTACAATGCTAAAAAACCTTCTAATGCAGTCGAGCATGTTTTAGATTCGGAATTAAAGCGCACAATTTTTGAGTACTTATGTCGGCTGTAACAGTGTAGTTATTTTAACAATGCGTTTTGATTTTAACGGCTCTACTTCATTAACGCTTCAACGATTTCCACAGGTTTCCTGAGCTGGCAGGGGAAGAAAGATAAGGGCTCGTCAAGATATCTTTTTCAAGAAAGCCAACGATAAACAAAACGAAGGGAAGTGAACATGAATGTTAAATATTCTTCTATAGCGGGGTTGATTACACCGGGGAAATGATTTCGTAGTCATTTGAGAGCAAAGATAATTTTGCAGACAGTGAAATTTCTTCTCTTAGAAGTAAAGTGAAAACCTTATGAAAATGATTACCTCTGTATTACTCCTAAAACGTTACCAGCTGGGCTAAAGCATCCTGTGGATAATAATTGAAAAGGTCAGCTTTCTGAAGAAGCTTCATTTTTTTAGAAATACAACACGTAATTTTTGGAGCTTAACCAGTATTCACGCAGATAATGACCCACGCCATTCCCCTGTGATAGGAGGTGCCAGACTAGATAGGGTGCGATAATAAATTTTAGCCTTGAAAAATATCATGATTTTTGCCATAAGGTTTAACGCATTTTTCTGATATATGAAAGTGAAATAATTAGCTGCCTTGGTTATAACTGCCTGCATAGCTCATAGCTCCCCGTCAAAGTTCTGTTGATAAAGGCTAGGAAAAAGTCGGCACGAAGCTCGAAAAAACATTGTTTTGAATGTTTTTAGTTTCCACATAAATTTTCAGCCGACACCGTTAATAATGGACGCCAGTGACCATGCCGAATTTAACGGAGGATGACACCCGGAATCACCAAACGCGTGAGCAGCAAGTAAGTATAGGTTAGAGCTGGTGTGGCCACCTTTATTCCTATCATATGCTGTCAAGTTTAGAAAGAATGCTTCGCTTTATTTCGTTACTTCGTTCAATGTGCCCTATTTGTTTGCTCGTGCGTACGATGAAATCTAACTGTTGCTTGCTTCCATGATAGAACCTAACAGTCACCGAAGCCACGGAGCAGGGGGGGATGTCATAATTTATTGGTTTATTAACGTCACCCCGTTATTTATTTATTTACTTTATATTCATTGATCAGAGATTAATAGGGTAGATTTTAATTAACAACTGATTACAAACCAAATGAAAAAACAAACCCATGCCGCCGGTGGGGTCCGAACTCACGGCCTCTGAATTCCTACCGGCGTGACCGGCATCCAACCGGCGTCCTACCGGCGTCAAGTGGTTGTTTTTTCTCTTGCTTTGTAATCAATTACTTTTTTTTCAATTTACCCTATTAATTTCCGATTGATGAACATAACATATCAAAATATACAAACATCCACTGTGTTTTTTTCTTTCGGTGACAGCTAGGATCCGTCATGTATGTCTTAACGAGCCCCTCTTTTTCAAGTCTCTCTTGCTTAGTGAGTCACTTTAATAAATAATTAACCTCTGGGTTTTTAGTCCGCTTCGTTTCTACTGTTCTGATTCCGGGGTTGTTGCATACAAGGGTGACACCGTGTGCTCATAGTTTCTCTGTGCAATAAAATTCATTTGGAAGTCTGCCTGTGCCTTGCGTCTTCAGCCGTCGGTTCTTGCCGGCTATTCTTTAAAAGGCGAGCGAATATCCTGTAAACGTGCAGAAATAAATAACCGAAATGTGCTTCTTATGTTAAGCGTAAAGAAAAAATGATTTTACTAATTGTATTTTAATAATGTCGCTTCTCAGACGAAGCTCTAAGAACCGAGGACTCAATGCTTTCTTTTTTTTTTTTCAGAAGTGAGTGATCGCTACTGACGGATGCAATGGCTGTCGTCTCTGTTTCTTTGCTACTTTTCCACTGTTATGCACGATTAATACATCTTCCTTTTTACAATGAGGAATCGTTTCAACGCTAAATGGCGGATGAAATGCAAGAGAAGGACAGCAGTGCCGAGAAGAAAGCTTCATTTTTCCGTTATCTGATAACAACGAAAGCAAAAAATGAAAAAAAACACCGGCGTTTCTGTAGTGCACTTTCACATTTATAGACGAATGGGCGAGTAGCATGTATAGTTTCTTTTTTAATCTCCATTTTTTAATCTCCTTTTTTAATCACCGATAGAGGCGCACTTCAGGAACGGCATTTTTTTGCAAAGCTTTGCACCGAGTCAGCTGCTCTGTTTAGCTTTATCACTGGTAAGCTGCATCATAAGCAGAGGTGGGCAAGTTCCCCTCTTTTCTGCCTCTCCTACCTCACCCTCACTATAAAATGATTGGATCTCATGCGTATTTTGTAAAACCTCCTGGTAATCTATCGTCCCCACCATGACTTTTTCGACTAACCCCCTAAGACTCTCTCTCACATTCAGCCCATTTGCGCCGCCCCGGAGGCTCAGTGGTTAGAGCGCTCGGCTGCTATCCCCAAATACAAGGGTTCGATTCCGGCCTCAGCGGTCGCATTTCGATAGAGGCCAAATGATAGATGCCTACGTGTGCATGTCAGTGTACCGAAAGGAATCCTAAAAGGTCAAAATTATATGGAAACCTCAACTACGGCGTCAATTACAGCCAGAGTCGCTTTAGGATTTTAAGCCCCACAAACCAAACCATTCAGCAGTTTCAGCATTCGAGTTAACTTATTGAAGATATGTGCTTATATTACTATATTACCAATAACAGTACAGACCAGAGCATGAAACAACTATTAGCGCCGCCATTGTGGAAGCGCTGTGGCGACATCTATTAAACGCGGATTTCCGGGCTGCCTTGCGAGGCGACACTACACAGGAGCAGCGGCTAAACGGCGCTATGTAAAAGCTGCACGACGCCGTAATTGAAGACATAATTTGCAGTGATCGAGTTTATTGTCCTGCGACTCTCAGCGAGGCCGTTGTGTCCAGTGGCGATGGATTTTGCAGGCCACTTGTCCACCACCGGTAGAAATGCCTCCGCTGAGTACAAGAACTTCGCGTCCGATTTTCTCAAACCATGTGTTGTCAGAAGTCCGCGATACGATGAGGTGCCCCTCATTGCCCGAGTTGTTTCGGGACGTTAAACCCCATAAAACCAAAGAAAACGATGAGGCAGGGTTCAATAACGCAGCGGGCATTGCTTTGAACTGTTCATATGCATGCCTGCCCTTTTCGCGGTTATGCGGGAATGCGTGCACTGACAGCAGGACTGATATGGTTTTGTCAAGCCACTATCTGAAACCCTTCAAGGCTGGAAACTGCGGCGAGCTACGAATTACGAACGTGAGTAGCCGCGACGTTCGAAAATCCGAGGTACATCATAATTCGGAGAACTCTGACGCAGCCTTACCCCCTAATATAGCACTACAGCACTCGCCCTACAAATGCGATCCGATTCCAACGACCAAAATGGGCTCACGAACGACCGTCCAACTCGACCAATTAATTGAATTTTATCGGTGATACTGCAAGCCACCACGCTATTTAAGCGCGACCACATAAACCAATGCCGCTAACGAGTAAACACAGAAAATCAACGCTGTAGCATCGTAATGCACGGGCACCATTGCGGCGCACGCAACCTCCGCAGGGAGGAGAGCGGCAGAGCGACTAGTAGCAAGAAAACAGGCTTCCAACTCCATAAAGGAGACGTCTATTCACCCTGTCCCGAGTGTTCCAAGCATACCAGCATGGTCCCATATCACGGTGAATAGATGCTAAACGTATTGCAGGGCTACGCATTTAGGCCGACCATTTCAAGCAGAGTACTTACTCGCGCTTCCGTACTTGTCTCGCATTTCATTCTATGCACTTCAGCAATCCATACTTCATACAGGTTGGAATTTTCAACACCCGATGGGAAACGGTGCAGGTTGAACACTCCGCAGCGGCAGAGCTCTCGACAGACGTCGCGCAATTCGCACAAAGCGCTCCACGATCCAGGTGATTCTTTTGCTCTGGCTGTTAATGCATGCGTAGACAAAGCAGTTCCTGTCAGATGACCTCTTGTACTTCCAGGAGGATGACACGGACAAGTTTAAGCAACCTGAGTGGTTACAAAGCTCGCTTGTTGTGCATGGCGCAAATGCACTTCGGAGCGTTTTGGCAGCCTGGCGCAAGATGGCGCAGGTTGCCAGAATATGAGAGTACGCGAGCACCGGTCCCGGTGAGAGAGTATCGTATTCTGGTCTATAAGGTATGCTCTGAAACCGCTATTAAGCGAGAGAATTTAGATCTGATAGAACGAAGGTTACGCTGATCTTGCGAAGCGTATGCTTATGTTATGAAGCTGTCAGCTAAAGGAAGATGCTTCCGTTCATTTTTTACATAAGAAGAAGACATTTATGAGTACCGAATTATCACACCCCGTTTACTCCTAACTTGTGGTGCACGCATGCATGTGTCCTGCACATACCACTTTTCATTTTTTTAATTATAGGCGCTGTGAAAATGAATCAGGCAGTGGTTAGTCTTGCGCACGAGAATGAATTATAGTAGACACCTAGAAGGTGTAGAACTCTACACGGTAACATTTGCTGCGACAATTACAAACAGTGCTAAGTGCGAATAGATTCACATTTAAAAAGAGCATCAATAAAATTATATCCAGCCCCCACGGAAAGTCAAAGGGGTAGTTTCTTTGGGAGCACGTCGGCTAATATATACATACCTACATACACATATTCTTTATTTCTCTAAAAGAGAAAAAGGCCTCTAGGCAAAACGCTACTTCAGAGTAGCTTGACTAGGCCCGAGGCCCATTACAAGGCAGCAGGGAGCATACAGAATTCAACCATAACAAAGCACAGGATCAATTTGGATAAGTACTGCAATTTTCAATGCAAAAGAGACGAAAAATGTAAGTTTTCTTTTGCCAATTAAATAAAATTGAACATGACCCAATATGCCAGGCAAGAAGAACAATAAATTAAATCATAATCAGACATCTAGAACCCAACGCTACTAAATAGTTGTAAGCGACAGACATAGGTACAAAATAAAATGTTCACTATGAGATAATAGAAATAGGGAGGCAAAATTTGCTGTTGATGAGGAGACACAGTGAGGATGTACAAAGATGTACACAAACAATAGATAATAGAAAAAACTGTCCTCCTACATACGACTGAGAAAATTTCTCATAAAAACATTTCTTTTGCATGCGGCATTCCCACACCACCATTCATTTGAATTAAGTGTGTTAGGAACTAGGAATTGCATCATTTGCCTCCCATAGTTTGTGCGAGCCTGAGGTAAAAGCCATTTCTTTCTTTGAAGTGTATATCTGGGTGGGTCTATTTTTTGTAAGGATGCAAGTATGAGGAGGAGTTTACAGCGGTGGGAGGTCGTGGATTTTATAAGAAGCAGGACGTTGTACTCTAACATTTTGTTTACTGGTAGAATATTGTGTAGGATAAATAACGGTGGTGTATGTGTCATGTAATCGGCGGAGGAAATAATACAGATGACCTTTTTCTGCAAGTTGAGAATGTGGTTAATATGTGTACGGGCTGCGGTCCCTCAGACTAAGTGGCAGTAGTTAATTTGAGAGTGAAATAATGCATGATATATCTGTTTCTTAATTGCTACAGGCAGTATATCGCGACATCGACAGATGACGTCTACAGTGTTATACTCACGGATCCACGAAACCTCGAAACTTCGAGCGAACGAACGGAGCTGTTGCCATATTTTTGTGCACGTCTAGCCTTAACCACGACAATGATCGCGAATTCGAAGCAACGCATCTCTGTGAAAAGTATTCGTGCATGAGGAAAAATGCACGAAAGCAGGGGAACCGATAACACTTCTTATGAGATAACACTTCCACGCATGGTACAGAGCTCTTTGAAAGCACAAAATTTAGCGGTGATCAGAAAAAAACAACGGTAACTTCAAAAGTGGAAGAAATTCTGCAGCTCTTTTTCTACAACCACAACACGAGCCAAAAAACGCGAAACCTCAAATTCAATTGATTTAATAGCTGCGCTATATCACAAGGCCCGTTACGCCGCCAACACAATTAAAGAAGAGAAAAGCTCCGGAAATGAGAAAAAAAAATGTTTGAAAATTAGACTACTACATTTGCTCGGAATATGTAACTTTACCAAGAATTAACCAGCAGCTCGGATGAAACTCAAAATGCCTCATTTCTGAGGGCGGCGGCTTGGCTATCCCTATTTAGCATCTGCACCGTCTGTGAGACAAAGACGCATGGCAGCAGGAAGCTGGGAAAATTACCGCCCCCGTTTGCTCAGAGTGTTTTCTTAGCTTAACAAAACTGCGGTAAGTGCTGGCATAAATGTGGCATCCTGGATAAACAGCCTCAGAGGCGAATGCGAAAAATATAAATCTTGATGAAATATCATGAGCGGATCATGTACCAGAATTCAAGGCAATTGATTTAATAAGCGCCGCTTCAACGCGAAGTTTATCATATTCGTTGATTAAGATGAAGTTTGATAAAGCGGTAAATGGCGGGCTCCCTAAGCATGGCCCAGAAATTGAAAATAAGGATGGAAGCAATTGAGATCTACAGTGCCCCCCCTCCCCCCCCCCCCTGCACGTGTATCTAGTTTCCTCATACAGCTACCCAAACGGGACCTCCAAGAATCTCCTGACCATAGTTATCGGTGAATTACACTTTTGATAAGAGAAAAGAGTTGTCCTGTATTTGTTCTGTCTATTAACTTCGTTCAATGAATTCCTCCTGCGCGCTGTTTGTAGCTGTTCGCCCCATTTTTCACTCACTGATTCAGCCTTTATTTAGCCTTTTTAGTCTTTTTATTACGTGTTTTGCCCTTCTTTTTACCTGTTATCTTGCTGTATGTTCCCCCTCCTCATGGCTGCCGCATCCCTATTGCACTCTTCGTTGAGCTTCGCGGCAGTGTTCTGACACCCTTGTTCTATATACCCGAAATCTCAGACTCCAGCTTAGGACTCTGCATTCTTTTGATTAGTTTGCATACTTCGAGGTATATCGATTGGCTGTCATGTCACCTTTGCGGCGTGATTCTAATTTATCAAGCACCTGTTTTATGTTCAACTGTGTCGGTAGCTTCGTACCTGTTTCCTCAGAGTGTATTCGTTCTCTAAGCTTAATCTCGCACAAACTAGGACAACTTCAAAATGCCGTCAAGTTACAGTGGCCACCACTGACCGATATTCTTTTTGGCAGTAATGACATAGAGCGCCGGTTGAGCGCTCTTAGCATACCGGCTATTCACAGGGTTTCCTGCGCTGTGGCGATTCCATCATGAGTAAACCTACTCCCCGCTCCCATGTATTCGCGGTGCGGTCAATAAGCGGCTCAGTTTTCTAGAGCACAATAAACTGGTACATAGACCATATGCCGCGCAGGATGTTTCAGAAACACTGGACGAGTGTAAGAGTACAAAATTCGAAGTAAACAAAGAACATGTCAATTCCTGTAACCCTCTAATATTCAAACTTTGCGGTTACGCTCGAAATAAGGTATAAGCAGCGAGTATTACGATTACAATGTATTTTAACAGACACATAATAGCAGGAACCAAGAGGAGGGTGGATGGGAGGGGGTGCATTTCGTAGCGCAGGGAGAGAAAAGGCGTATTTCGCCTCTGTAGCTTTCGCTGCATTGCCAACAAAAGTCTCAAATTTATCCTCAACTCGTGGTTCTTGTCCACCCTCATCGACACCTCAGCTCCCTTGCCCGCCTTCACCCTCGCCTTCACAAATTCTTCAGTTCCACTCCGTCCTCACCATACCGTGTGTAGTTCTCAGGAGTTCAAGCTCAGGATCAGTCACGGCAGTAAATAATTTACTGCAATTCAATCGCAAGTATTTAGTTACTTTTTTCGGCCATTTTAATGTGCTGCATTACTTGTGAGACATTGCAGCGGCTAAAAAAGGACACGGACGAAGGAAGAGGAGACAGGACGAGCGCCATTACTTCTCTGGTCTATTACTTTATAAGCATGATTAGGTACCTTGGATCGGTAATCTAGAGGAAATGTAATAATTATTTTTGAAAATACGTACTTTTTTTCAATGGGCAACTGCTATTTGCGCCGGCAAAGTTCTTCTACGTACCTCGTTAAATGGGTAGAGCGGCTCGAAAACAGGAACTATGCGCGGCAGCCTGAGCCAGTCTCTGTTGTCCGGTTGCTGCCCATGGCTATACAAGAGATCAGCCAGAAGTGCACGTGTCACGTGCATTCACTGAGCAGCATATGAATGTGATTAGATACCGAAGGAGAAGATGGCGAATTTTGGAGTTCAAGACTAGTCGGGAGTGAACGAAGGTGGTCCTATGGTTACGTCGTTCATAGATGCTCCAAGCATCGGCGTGCGGTGGGAAACAGGGGAACGCGCATGACGCGAAGTTGCCGAGCTCAAGATGCCGCTCTAGGTTCATGGTACTGCAGAACAAATAAATAAAAAAACACGCTTCAGATGCTTCAAACTCTTTAGATAGCTCTGGCCAGGAATGGGTTAGGTTCACCTTGCGTTTCTGTCCTGAGCGAGCGCGGGGAATGCAACGAGTGCTTGGCCGATCTTCTGTTTTCTCCCTTTGGTTGGTATTATCTTCATGACTGCAGGAGGAGGCGAGTTGTTGACGTGGACAGAGTACGGTTGGAATCCAATGATTTGCACATCACGTTTTTAGAGAGCCTTGAGTGATATTTTTTCTCTATTTTGGAGAGATTCCGTGACACTACCTTGAGTTTTACGGCGTGGCGCATAATCTAAATGTAGAATCATTTTTTCGCGCCAAGCTCGCGCACCAGGTACACCCCCTGTCAAAAGTACACAGCTCAAGGGGTTTGCTTGTGAAGCCTGAAGCCGGCCTCGTTATAAATCTTCGGCGACTGTAATCTCTAAAAGAGAAATGGCATCACGTCCTCTATTGTCTCAAGCTTTGGACTGCTAGATGTGCTAGAGAGCCCCGCTAAACAGCTTTGAAGGAGACCCCTTGGGCTGCATACTTTTGACGGGGGCTCCCACTGACTTTACATACTATATTCCACCGTTACACAAGCAACTGCTCCAGCACCGCTAAGTGACAGGCTGATAAATGCTTCGGTATCAAGAGGTGGTTACTAAATGACGCGTCGGGCGCTAAGCTTCAGCACCTGATGAATAGTTAAGAAATAAATTTGAGTATTTCTGACTAGTACAGAAGCGTGAAAAAGTTTTGTATGTTCACCACCTGGATGTTCTCATTTGCGTCAGTACAGATAGTCTATGAAGATAGTGTATAGAGAATGGCAAATTTTTGGTCCAAACTATTGAAGGTTTGTTGCTCTTGCAGTGAAATAAATAAGCAAATTCGAAATGCTTGTAAGATCGGTGACTAAAGCACTTCTTTGTGCGTATAAAAATAATGAAAAAACTTTTTGGATGCAACTATAATATTAGCTATGGAAGATTTTTTATGGGCAGCAATTTGCAGTACAGCGTGAAAAATTATCTCGCTTTTAGGAAATAATTAGTAATGCAGCGTAATTGCTTTTAGAAAGCATTTTTTTTCATTTCTGATGAGGATGGCTTCAAGAAGATTTGCCCTCGCTTTCGCTGCAACCAAGGACAGAAAATTTAATTATTTGTGTCGTTTTTGCATTGCAAGATCTTGAAGAACGTTCTCCTCCAAAAGAAGATACTTGTAGCATAATATCCATGCGCGTCCAGGTGGTTTTAAATTTCACTGGAAAAGAAAGTTGACCCATGGACTTGTGAAATTAATTTATTTATTTGGCAGGTCGCAAAATTACGTGTCAAATGCTAAATACATTTATGTACCTGATAAAATGTACCAGACCGTTTCCTTAATTTAAAATGGCTGCAAGAGCCGCGCTAGCTTTGATAAAAATTGTTGAATGCATTAGCTATTGGAGTAAGGAAATTAATTGGGCCAGACGGTTCAGAGCTGGGGAAGAAAGATCAAGGCTAAAAGTGGGGAGAGAAGATAGAAGAGAGAACAGAGTTATGTTTAGAAAGCGCAGACATCCTGACTTCGTGATGAATCCAAAAACTTGTTTTTATTCCTTCACTCAACCAGATAATTAGAGTTCGTGAAGAGCTGGATGACGCAATGTCACCAAAACTCCAGTGGTGCGTGTCATTAGTATTTTAGTGTAGTTGTGTAGATATGTCTCGCAAAAACATTTCGGCCTATATGTACAGAAGCGTTGTTGTAACGTTCAAGGGTGCACAAATGGAAAGTAAGTTACACCTTGAAGCCCACTGCCTCAAAGAAGGCCGTAGTCGTCCACTAAACCCAAGCACTCCAACCACCGCGGTGGCTCAGCGGATATGGCGCTCGGTTGCTGACCCGAAAGACGCTGGTCCGGTGCCGGAAGCGGCGGTCGAATTTCGATGGAGGCGAAATTATTGAAGCCCATGTAACGTGCAATGTCAGTGCACGTTAAAGAACCCCAGGTGGTCGAAATTTCCGGAGCCCTTCACTACGGCGTCCCTCATAGCCTGAGTCGCTTTGGGACTTTAAACCCCGATAAGCCATAAACCGAAAATCAACCACTCTATGACCACGTGGCACTTCTGACGTGCCGATAAATAACTGCTGCATTCGATAACGTGTAGGTGAGTCGATTAAGTTGGGCATACTCTTTTCTGAAGAATCCAGAAAGAAAAAAACTAAAAGAAGCTTGCATAATCTACTGGCCAGAAATGCAACAACTTGTGTAATTTATTAGGTGAGGACCCAAATTCCGTCCACTCCAAAGCGGTGGACTTACACCAACCTAAGCGAATTTATGCTTATTTGAAAATGCATACTCAAAGTTAAACAACACCGACAGAAAAGCAAAATATAACCAGGTGAATATCGGTGCAAGCCAGATTTTCCCATGACTTTCATTTACCTCATTACTTTCCCTTGGCTCCATACCGATGCGCGGGCCAGACGTTAAGGATAAAACCAAGGCGCATTATCATGTCCGCCCCAAGCCCTTAGTTACCCTTTCAGCTAACTTGAAACTAGTTGCCGCTGCTGCACCTACGCTCGGAAAACGCAGCGTGTGTTGAATGTTTCAGTACGTAGAGCGCGCAAGAGAGCACGCTTTCAGAGCCTGCGCGCCTCTTTCATATATTGCGATAGGCTCGGAAGATGCCCACGGTTGCAGAAAGGAAAGCAGTAAGCGGGCAGAGGACCGGCTCACTGGGATGAGCGTGAATAACAAGAAAGGAAGAGGGAAGATTCTGCCACGCACACCCCTGTATTTCTCTGAATGTGCCGCTTTCGAGGGCGTTTTCTTCTTCCGTTTAGTTATTCAGCACTCATAATCTCTTACTCATGTTATGTTTTCTTACATTTTTTTTTCATTCAACCGGCTTTTCCTCGTCGTAGCTCGTGTTTCGGCGAGAAAAAATGTGCCCGCATGGCGGCTGAGTGCCTACGGCTGTGACTCTACCGTCTTATTTGATGCAAGGCTGAACGCCAGAATTATAGTAACCATAACAAATCGCGAAATGGAGCATTGCAGGATTGCGAAGATTTTATTGCAAATTCCGCTGTGTTGTCGGGTTGTGAGCCGTCGTGCGCTTTACGCTTTGGTTTTAAGGACGAGCTCAAATCATTGTTTCTCGCCTCCAAAAGGAACTTTAATTTAGACCTATTATCAACAGATGAAGAAAGCATTGACGGAAAATTATCTTTAGATCACGTTCTTGTGCTACTAGGTTAATGACTCTAGCTCTATCACAATATCGTCGTAATTAGTAATATTGTATTTTTTAGAACATTAATTTGAAATTAGTCATATGGGCACATTCTGCAATGTAGTTCTTACGTATATAAAGAAACTGAGGACAAAAGACTGAGGACATCACGGCGAAGGTAGCAGGGGATTTTATCCTTGATATAGATTAGTTCGCAGCGTAGGTTTCATTTCAAATGACTGCAAAACGCAGCCGCAGTATCCCAGTTCGCACAAGACGCTTCTTTAATGGTGGCGTCACATGTTCTATGAGGTTTGGGGCAGACCCTGAAACGCGTTCAGCGACCCCTTATAAAAGAATGTGTGGACAAGCCGAAACTATAGTGAGATTGAAATGGATAACCGATTTGAAATGCAGGCTATTTACATCATTCGAATATGATGATGGTAATCAATTTTTATGGCGGAGAGGCATCTCCGTCCGAAGAGCGCTATGACACAAGCTATTTTCGTTTGCTCAGGGCGGAGTCAAAGACCCATTTCCTAAGCATTTCACCCAGAATAAGCGGAGCACTGGACCAGTGGAAGCTTCTACTCGTGTATTTATTACCCTTTAGTACCCTGCGACACTGAGGATCAAACCCCACGCCCCCCGCATGCGAGGTGGATGCTTAACTACTAAGACACCGCTTCGGGGACATCGTTTGAATAAAATACCAAAAAGGGAACTAAGGGGTGCACATACTGGGTCGATGCAACTAGATTTCTAGAACCCATGACAGCCCTAAATGGGAGGCCCGCATTCAACCCATAGCAGCCCTCGCCCCATAGCCAACTTGACGCTATATGAAATTAAGCCTAAACACTGTTTGGGGAAATAAGTACAAATCAGTTTGGAGACACACATGGGATGGAAATTTGGTGGCTGATAAAACTGCCTGAATTGCGATTGAGGATGACGCAGCATGACATCAAAGGCAAAATGACAGGCGTAGAGAGAACAGAATTCCAGTACAATTGTCAGTAGAAGGTGTTCCTCTATTACCCCTATACTCCGTCTCACAAGCAGTTTGCAGCACTACGAAAGGTACAGCTCTCTCGTCCAATCAGGATGGCGCGCACTACATTAGTGTGTTCCTACGCGCCTGTGGTTCGATCCACCTGATGTCCAGGTGGCTTCTTTCTACCTATAGCAGGTGGCGCTTGATGTCTTTTTATTATTTTTTTGGTTTGTTTTTGGACAGGCGGACGCCCGTTCCAAAGGGACTAGCCCCACTTTTTTTTTTGTCGCCACCTGTTCTCATCAGTTCCTCTGTTGTCGCGTCGCAGTAAATTTCAGTAATCGTGTCATGTGCATATAAATTTATTTACTCCAGCATGCCGAGGCAGCCGAGTGTCGACGGTGGCGAAATGCAAAACAAGCCCATGTGCTGCGCGAGAGGCAACGCACGTTAAACGGCCCGCGTTCAACAACATTCGGCCCGCGTTCAACGTCTCCGTTGTCCACTTGTAAAGAGTTCGCTCGCTCACCTGCGTGAGTTTTGCCGTCCTCTTGATGAGCGCATTTGTACTCCAACTGCCCCCGCACTCGACGCGAAGCGCTTCAAGAACATTTAAAGCCACCTGCTTCGCCTGCTTGGGGAAACAGCGCACTGTCGGTGTAGAGCACACAGGAGACACAACAGACTCGACCGACGCCATGTTGGAAAGTGGCGACGCATCACTACCTCGCAGCAGGCCTCCGCAGAGCTGTGTCCGTACGGGCTTTGTCTGGTAATTTCACCAGTGATTGAAACAGTCCCTACCATTTAAGTATGCCTGTCCAAGTCATGTTTTTAGTTGCAATGCTTATTGTTTTGATTAATAGTCATACACTCCTCAAATATTCGAGGGACTATTTTCTGCGTTTCTGCAGCCCTGATTAAACGAGAGAGCTCTACCTTCCGTAGTGCTGCAAACATCTTGTGAGACGAAGTATAGTGTTTCGCTTTTTCCCGCTACGAACAAATGAGAACAGTTACTCTAATGCACTCCACCCCTGCCCCCTCATCCCTGCGGGGGCATTCACTCCGAGGGCCCAAATGGTCCAAATGACATGGTATGAAAAAAGCGTCCTAGGATCCTAGTCGATTAATTTATTGTCTTACACGAGCTCTAGTGTGGATGATATCAGGCGAGAAACAGAGACACATTCAAATTTGAAAGAAATAGTCACTATTAAATGCAAAAGAAATATAAAAACCCTTCATTTCGTAACCAAACGGTGCATATATAACTACATTTCCCCCTTTTGTCTGTTTGCTTAGGGAGAACTATTTTAAAAAGTTAGTAATGAAAAACACGCTTTTGACAGTTACACATCAAATACCCATAATGCTTGCAGTTGAGTTCACGCTCCAGCTGTGAGCTATAGGTGTCCTTCGCCATTCTACACTGCAAGTCACACCTGCACCAACATGCCGGCTGAGCAGATTATTCTTTTGGCACTATGCGCTGAAGCACAGAAACAGTCGGCTCCGCGCTCGCTGACAAATACCTATTGTAACTGCTATCTAAATACTAATATGTGCCGGCTCTTAACTGCCCTCATTCCAGAATGTCTCACGTAATTCTACTAACTTGTATGAACGAGCGCGCTTCCGGCAAAATTATACGGTGACCTTCCTAAACCAGCCCAGTACTCCTCTCCGCTTAACTAAAGGGAGGCACAGGTATCTCATTCTTACCGCCGTCGTTATGTCACTCTCCTGGCCCGAATCAGAGGTCAACACCTGCCGCAAGTAGATGTATTCTTTTAACAGCGGCAGAATTTGTGGGCGCTTCGTAGTTACGAAGCACTGTGTAAGAAGGGACAAAAAAACTATACAGACAACTAGACACAACACAAGCTATCTTTTACAGTTTCAAGCGCATATGGGCCTGTTGTAAACTGTTATTCCCTGATGAGGTATCTTTAGTTTGCATTGGTTTTTGTGCGTATAAATTTTTAGCCCCACCGGTCTGCTTTGATGCTAGGTCAATGACCTTGTTTTGCAGTTTGTCCTCTGAGTTCTCAGCAAGGCAATGTCATCAACGAATCGCATTTTACTAAGATATTCTCTCTGAACTCTTATCCCCAAGTATGCCGTTAAGAACGGCGCCAACAGGTTCCGAAAAACCCCTATCGACTCGACGACGGTTGCCTCAAGTCGTGCACGCGAGATATCCAACACTGGGACGCTCCCGGGGATGGCGTCCAGCCTGCGTCCCTCCGAGCCTGCGCGTCGCCTTCGTGGAGCGTGTTGCGCGTTCGGGCCGGTCAGCCACCGGTGGTGGTGGTGGAAAACGTTTATTTGCTCTAGTTTACAGTATTTTTTTGCGGCTTCAGATGGAGTCTTCCATCTTCTCTTCAGGGTCGGTTCCCCTAGCCCAGGGCTCCGTTGAGGGTAGCTGCCCTGCGTGCACGCCTTACTACTCCTTCTTGGACTTTCAGGATGTCGCTGGATAGCATCATCTCCCACTGTTCCGCACTCGGGTTTTCTATTATGGCTAGCTCGTCTATTCTCTGGCAAGCCCATGTGGTATGGTATAGCGTTGGTTTGTCTCCACATCACGGGCACTCACTCTTGTACCGCGTGGGGTAGATTTTACTTAGGATGTTTAGGCACGGAAATGTTCCCGTTTGTAACTGTCGCCATGCTACGGCGTCTTCTGTATTGAGTTGATTGTGTGGGGCGGGTACTTTCGTCTGATCCCACTGTAGTAAAGGATCTAGGTATAGCTTTGGGCTACCGGCTCGGGTTGGATTGTTGGATACTCGGTTTGTTGCGTACCCTCGAGCTATCCTATCCGGCTCCTGATTTCCCGTAACGCTCCCAAGGAAGGCATCTAGGCCTGCGTCTCTCGTCGTCGTGGAGCGCGTTGTGCGTTCGGGCCGGTCAGCTACTGGGACGCTCCCAAGGATGGCGTCCAAGCCTGCCAGGCCAGTCAGCCACCAAGACGTTCCTCATTGGACGAAAGGGGCAGGAGTCTGTGCCGACTCTATTTAAGAGCTCCCGTCTCCTTTGTTCGTGTTATTCCCCGCTGTGTTCCATCTTGGCACGTGGCGTGCTTTTCGCTGCTCCTTGTAAATATGTAAATAAATGCAGTCTTCTTTCGGCACCTCTTAACCCCTGCGCACAGCGGCACTCCTATCCTGGTGGTGGGAAAGGGCGTCGTCTTGACCGTGGTTCCGTCGAGCCACGACCCCGAACCTTCATCCTCAACAATCCCCAGGAATCCTCAATCGAGGCCTCTCAACACTTTCTGTAAACAAGTGGTGAATAGCACTGTAGAGATCGTGTCTCCTTGCCTAACACCATTTCTTCCTTCCTTTTAAGGATTTTATTCCTCTGTTTGCGGAGGTCTATGGTGGCATTGTAGCCGCTGTAGATACCTTCCAGTATTTTTACACATGGCTCTTCTAGACCCGAGTTACGCAAACCTTACATGACTGCTGAGGCTTTGACTGAATGAAATGTCTTCCCGTAATCTATGAAGGCTTTGTTGAGGGGTTGGTTACATTCTGCGCCTTTCTCTATTGTCTAGCTGATACGGATAGTGTGCAGATGGTCTACTGTCGAGTACCCTTTTATTAACCCTAGAATTATAATGCCTTCAGAAATAAATATGGATACTTTTTCCCGTTTGTAAAGGAAGAGTGCTCAAGAAGACTTCAACTGTGGGGCTGTTTAAGCGTGGAAAACCGAAATATTGGGAGCAAAGTATATCACTGTGGACTAAGCTATGAGGGCCGGGAAAATTGCTAGCCCGTCTTGGAGACACTCCACGGGGTCAAAATGGCTTACTTAAGAAGCCCGTGCTCTCCCAATCTTGGGGCTTCTTATTTATTCAGTCTTTCGTGTTGCATAGCCGCCATGAATAAAATCATTCACTCTCGTAAGCAAGGTGTCAAGAAACCGATTGATTCAGCAGCGGTCGGCAAAAAGCGCTTGCAGTCTACTTATTCACCCAGCCGTGACCACTGCTTGCAGGATGAGTGAAACCGGCAGTTGAGGAGATTGCGCATGGAATAAATCTTTCCTGTTTTCCTATACACGCGATGAGAACGCTGCTATTTGAAGTAGCTGAGCATGATTAATAGCATTCTAAGGCGCCTGGATTTTCTGCGCGTTTTTCCATAGGCGAACATCCATTTCCATAAGCTCTCTTTAGGCCAAGACCACGTCGTACACTAGACCAGGGAGAGAGGGAAGCTGGTAGAAACTGGCTGCAAGAGAAAAATTCTGCGAGCAGGACTTCCTTTACAAGGTTCACCAGCAGTAAATGCAAAACAAAAAAGCAAATATAAGAAAAGAACGAAGAGGCAAGCATGGCGACTGATCATAAAGTATCCCAGAAGAAAGGCGTGCGTGGGCAGGTGATTTGAAATAAGTGTCTATAGTGAGCTTTTGGCCAAGATAGGAAGAATTTTATTGGCGCTTGAATAAACAAGGTTGAGTATTGAGTTAGACAATTTTTCATACCAATTTCGTCCATTCGGGCCCCATTCAAACCTGTTATTTTGTCCTTATACACCCCGTCACATCTTTCGTTGTTTTCCTTTTTGCTTTTAAAGAATCATCAACTCGCTTATCGATTTTAACTCACCTCGTGTCAAAGGGTTTATTTTATTGTTTTATCATCTTTCCCCGACTTCTGACGTTTACTGCATCTGATAGGTGGCGTGACGATGATCGTATATATTCAGTGTGTATTTCAATAAAGAACTCAGTTGCCAGTAGCGCGTCGTCCTGTCTTTCTTTATTGTGATTGTTTTTGTGTTGCGCTAACTTTTATCAGAAAGTTAGACGCAGGTTTTAAAAAAAAACGTTTCAACATTATTCTTTGAGTATTGTCAGCGAGGCGCTAAATAGCCTGATGCTAATGTTTACGCTATGCTTCGAGAGCACTGACAGCACACGCGGGGCTACCTTATAGCCGTTCGGTACGAGAGTGCATATTCGTTGTTAAAGCGCGCATTATTTCGCTCCTGCGCAGAGGTTGTTAGCTTTTCTTCTTTAAGGCTTGACTTTAGGATATTCACACTTTACAGGCTGCGAATGTTCCTTTGAATATTTTCAGAAAGTGAAAAAAAAAAACTATAAAGGAAAGGCGAGTGCTGTGAACGCTGCCTCCACTAAAGAGATTTAAAAAGTGACCAGAAATGGCCTCCAACTAGCTGCGGTTACAATCCAAAAAGACAATGTTAGAAAGGTTACAAGCAAGGCCTTCCTAAGAAAATGAGAAAAGTTTCCATCTTACTTTTGATGAGTTTGGGACATATCAGTTTCAAATATTAGCGGATGAAACACGTGCGTTTTGCACAGCAGTTTTTACAAGCAAAGGCTTCCCACCTTATCAAAGGCATCTTATTTCATTTGTTACATGTGTGAGAACATGCGCACGGCAGTAAAAAAAAAAAAGAGGGGAACTTTGCACGTTTGCAAATTCAAACCATTAAAAATGCCAGCGCCACTATTGATTTTGTCAGAGATGTTACATAGATTGGAAGTGCTACGTGCTGCGGTCCAACACGATGACGAGGCAGCGACAGGAAACAAGAAGCATCGCGTTCAACTATAATAGAAAATACATCGCTGAAATATTAACCTTAGTCCCACCCCACAGTCCGGGGGTACACTTCGTCATCACTTCCTGCTTCGCTGCCCCTGGGGGCAAAGAGCAACTTCTTGGTTTTCTTTTAAGACTAATCAGGAGAAATCAGTAAGAAGTCAGTTAAAGAGATAAATCCGAGAGCGAAAATTCGGAAGCACATTTTAGCACGACTTTCATGAATATAATCTAGCTCAGTAGATGAATTCGATGGAACTTTATCTGACCACGACTCCTCCACACCCGTATCTAAGGGATGTGAAACCGGATCATCGGACGTCTGATGTGACAATTGTTTTGACAACAGTTGGACTTGAACTGTTTTGCTGCTTTTGCTCTAATCCGGGGCTTCGCACGCGCGACGCAGTTTTTACAGCGGCAGCTGTTTAAAGCTCGGTCCCGGCTGTTTAGCGCCGCTGTCGCTGTAGTAGGAGCACGTACTAGCGTTCGGCGAAACCGTAAGGTAGTAACCATCTGAAAGGAGGAAGGGGAAGTACAGCATGAAGGAAGGAGGGTGTAGCGAGCGCGGAGGATTACGTAACACGAGGGTGGTTACTCTGAAAGGAGGAGGAGAAGGGAATGGTGAGAGCGGAGGAAGCAGCAACTGGAAAGCCGTTGCCACTACTGCGCATCTCTCTCTCTCACTTTCACTCCCGCATTCCTCCCTTGCCACACGGCACGTTTGAGGTGTCCATCGAGAAGTGTGACTACTGCCCTTTTCTTTCCCCAGAAAAAAACAAAAAACAAAAACAACTGGAAAAACCCGGAAGGTGCTTGCAGGGTTAGCAAGGGGAGTGTAATGGTAGATAAAGGGTGGTATAGCGAGAGCGAAAGAACAAGCAAACGGATAAACTTGACACACGTGGTCACCTGACTAGGCCCCAGACACCCTGCATTCATTCAGCGAGAGTTAGCACTTACGCGAACAAAATATGACAAAGAAAATACAAAATATTACAGGAAGATTACAAGATTTCAGATTAGGAAATAAAGATAGGTGCGCAAAGTACTTTGTTGCTACAAATTAATCTAAATAAAACATGAGAATAAAAACAAATATGTTCGCAGGACAAAGCGAAATGAAAAGTATCCTATATGATGTGGATCTCCTAAACAACTGCAGCAAATTTGCGCACACTACATTAACTACAAACATTTGCTGGTTTAAACATGATTGAAAAAGAAAATCTGTGCCTGTTTTCGGAATAAAGAAACGTCCATGTGCTGTGCGGTTTTAGTGCACGTTAAAAAACCCGAGACCGTCTAAATTAATCAAGGGCTCTCCACTATGGCTTTTCTCATATCCCTTGTATCTTGCTCAGAGGCTAAAGACCTTAATTTAGAACTTAAATAACGTTAATGCTGTCCCTTTGTCAGCACGGAATTGCTCTTGCTGCCATTCCTCCGTTGGGATTGGTTCCTGCACCCTGCTTTTCTTGCATTCTAAGCAAAATGCTCTCATTGAAGACTGAATCTTCCGCGTGGCGTCATTGCAAGCTCAGTGACATTAATGCTACACACATTCTAGCCGCTTACCCTGTGTTACTGAACACTCCGAATAGTACCTGCACTTGTCACCGTCGCACATGTGCACTAAGAATGCATTACTGCAAGGGTAAACATCCGGTCACCTTTCTTCACTTAAATATCCTGGGCGCAAAATGTTAGCCAATAGGTAACCCGTGTAACTTAAGTCACATCCTTAGATACTTGTATAAAGAAAGCTACCAAGGGACCCTATCGAAACTTTCCCGCCAGAATATAAATAACGGCTCCGAGAGCCTGAAAGTTGGAATACGTTACACTGCATCACCAGGAAGCCGAAGATTCATCTTTCATTTGGCTGATGGCTTTCCATTAGATAGCACGGATTAAAGCTGTGAATTATGCCGCTACTCTTGCTTATGAAAACTGACGTAGAAACTCTGCCCGCGTCCTGCTAAATAAAAATTGATCGCTCAGCAGTCGGAGTTTACGCGACCAGTTGCTCGCGTCGTAGAAGTAAAATAAATAATAGAGAGAGCACTAATGACGCAAAAGATTGCAGTTTCACAAAATATATAGCGGCCTCCTGAACTACACCAATATTCCATGGCAAGGTGGAGATTAATGAATCATGTAACTCGCGTCAAAAAGGCTGCTACAAGCTCGGGTCATCTAAGGACACAGTCCATCATTTTCAAACTGCACCAGATATCGCGTTCATGAGACCCGCGATAAATAAACAAATAGATGTTTTTGCGCTGTCTTGTTGCTGCGGCAACTCCAGAGAACTTTATTTATCAGCGACTACGCTTAGCTAATAAAACTAAAATAGAAGACAGTAATTGAATTCCATAACCAAATGTGTCAGGAGGCAGACACTGTTTCTCCAATGCTATTCATTGCCTGTTTACAGGAGTTATACAGAAAGCAGGATTCGGAACAACTGGGAAAAAGTGTTAATAGAGAATACCTTAGCAATCTGTGATTCGCTGATCACATTGCCTTGCTAAGACACTAAGAGGATGAGTCACAAAGTGTAATCAATAACTTAGAGGTAAAGCAAAATGATGGGTGCAAGAATAATATGCAGAAAACAAAAGTAAGTTTCAACTGTGTTGGAAAGGAAAAGCAGTTTATGATTTGTAGCGAGGGACTGGGAGCGGTAAGGGAATACGCTTACTTTGGACCTGCAGTAATGACTCAGAACAGCACCACTAGAGTGAAATAACTAGAAGAACAGGCAAGGGATGAAGCACATTTGGCAGGCAATCTAAAATCATGAATGACAGTTCACTTATATCCCTCATGAGACAAACAAACAATAGCTGTAACGTGCCGGTACTCGCCGATGGGGCAGTTACGTTACGAGACAGGAACAGAGAGGAGTGGGTCAGGGAACAAATGCAGGCTAATTGCATTTTATTTGAAATAAACAAAAAAAACTTTGGAGCAGCATCTTCAGCTGCCAAAACGATTGACAATAGCATAAGCTATAAGCACGAATGACCTAGAAGTGCTACATTGTTTTTACCAAAGGGGACTAACTACTTTCCAACATCGATCAGTTGTCCGAACATGTGCCCCTGCTTTCTTAGGGACTAAATAGGAAAAAAAAGATGAACCACATTTAATCAGCACGAGTGATACCCGTTTGTCGTACGAGCTAACTGACGCATTTAGCTCCATTTTACTCATTTTCAGCCCGGAGTGCTCAATGAGTTAAGCCCTGAGAAGCGACATCAGCAGGCAGATATAGAATAAATGTTAATGGTACTGATCCCTACACAATACGTTCTCACAGCGGCAGTGAAAACGCGAAAATAGGTGGTTTAAAGCAGCACAAACGACGTGCGAGAAGGAAAAGCGATTTGGCCGAAGTCGTTCTGGTGCTGCCAATGGAATAAGGAGCGTGGGTCGTTCGGACTGGGTCCCCACTTCTCCACGTGGCCTTCGCTCAGGGATGCCCGTCACGAACTGAATAACGGCTGATGTATTCTCGACGCGATCCCTCTGATCGATGCCCCAAGTATCTTCACCAGTCTCTGTGTATTCAGCCTCCGGTACGGCGCGTTGCGCTTAAGATGCAGGGGCAAATCGACAGTCGGGAACGCAAGTGCCTTGCAGTGAAAGGCTTTTCGAGTATTAACTGTTTGACTAAAAGCAGCAAGCAGTCTCCGGCATACCGGTGATGAGACTTATTCAAAGAAAACAATCCTAAGTATTGTAGTGGATAGGGAAAGCAGATCGGCGTCGAGCCTTGCCAAAAAAAAGCTTCCATACAAGGCAATATTTTATTATTTGAATCTCGTTATTTCTGCGCTTGGAGGCGATAGCTAACTGGCGGCTGGGTACGAGTATCAAAACCTGGTTTCCCATATAGCTTTTGAATACCAGTGGCCGCTTTGACACGAAAGACATTGCAAGCGCGTAACCAGTCACGGTGATAAGCTAGAGAGTCTTATTAGCCAGGAACGAGATATGCGCACTATTAGTGACTTTAAGTCATTCACCAGTCTTTTTACTCCTTTTTAATAAAAACGTATTAGGTACTTAACCATTTCAGAAATATACCACACTGAGCAGGTGTTCGCATCAAAAGTTCCTAGTCCAGTGATTAACACATAGCAGCTTTGCAAAATGAGTTTGCAAGGAGCGAGGAGCACACAGTTTTTTTTTCATTTGCTGCTTTTTGGTTCAACCTGACATAAACGCATTTTATGTCGACACTTTTACGTCCAAAAACTGTCCACTCGTTTCAGTCGCCACACTATTTGAAGAAAACAGTAGTTGCTCTGTCGCTATTGAATGGATGCAAGTTGGTGTTAGCACCGCTGCCAAAATGTTGCCTTTTATCTTTATTCCAAACCCAGCAACCAGCAACGTACCCAATGATACTCGAAACACTATAATGGGAGCAGGCATGCAGAGAAAACGTGGAACGTAAGGTGCATTACATATGTTGATGGTGCAATTTATGCAAAGTGTGCTCTTCACACCCCTCTTGCGTTGGGAGTACTCGACACCGCGTTTCTTCTCCCCCTCTCTCTCTCTTTCTCTCTGTTTTTTTCATTCTGACTAGTTTTTCTGCGTGCCCTCAACTCTTTCGGCTCTCGCGTCACGTACGACGAAAGGCAGCCCATTCGGATGGGGCAAGAGCGTTGGCTTCGAGCAAGCGCCCGCTTAGGATGCGCTAACTGGTTCCACCGCTAACTGGTTCCATCGTGGCGCTAACTGGCGGTACGTCTGACAGTGGCTTTCCTGCACTGCTAGTTGTATGTCTATCCCGTCTTTCTCTGCGGGCTTTCAGTGACAACAACACTTACCTTGCGGACAGCGAGTTCATGAATCAGGCGCTGTCAACGAGCGGTGCGGAAAGTCAACAAAATTTTTCGCTCTGCCGCTTATAGATTGCGCCGCTGCATCTCACAGAACCGCTCGCATGGACCCTAGAAAACAGAACGCGGAAAAATGGTCAACATAAAAGAAAATAAAAATGTAAATTGTGCTCGGGGGTTGGGGGTTGGGGTATTGCAGCGAAGCACGACACGACTTTCGACGCCTGGTTTCCGGAGGCAATGCGGTTGTAGGGGGTTCATGGAGGTGATATGAGGGTAAATTTGTTAAGTTGTCACAAGATGCATTATTCTATTTCATACAAATTCTTTAAAACGTGGCCATTTTAGATGATCTGGTCACGTATTAGCCAGCAGTTAAATTTAGTTCTCTCTATATATAATGGCATTCGTGCGAACAACGTGGAAGCTTTATAGCTAACCTTTAAATCGTGGCGCTTTAAACTTTGTATGTGAAGATCTCTAAGTGAGAGTACATACTTATCTTTTTATTTCTGGTGACTGCTTCTCTACTCTCCTCACCTTCAGGACTGTTGGTCGTATCTCAGTGGGGGCAAAATAGAAAAGCATCAGCGGTTTAAGCCCAGGTAGTACAATTTTTTTTTGCGCCGTCCTGTACGGTGTTCCTCATAGCCCATTCGTTGCTTCTGGACGTTAAGTCCAAAAAATCACGACTCTTCACGCCACCACATTTTCCACGTCGTAGTAAGAAGAAACGCAACGTTCGTTTTCCGATATTTACATTAGGATTAGACAAAGTCCAACTTTTAGAGGCAAAATTTATATTCCTGATTGCCCTAAAGATTCTTTGTTAAGACTGAATCTTTTTTTTTTTCTGTCGGGTATTCGGGAAGGAGAAAATGTAGATACTGCGCCATGTTCACTTTAATCCACACATTCATTCTGATCAGTCGTACAACATGCAATGCAGAATAAAATCCTCTCCCTCTTACATCCAATTATCCGCGTCCAGCGTCAGATGGGCAATCCAGCATCCAGAAATTTTAGACATTATCTGCTTGACGGACACCCTGCCACCTCCTTGGACATTTATTCTTTCATTTACTTCTACTTAAAAGAATTTTTTTTGTGAAAAATATTTTCCATTCAGTAAAGTGAGCCCAGGCGAATTGTGCTCTCTTTCAAAAAGAACTGTCATTAACTATTTCGAGCATATTCCAAATGACGGATATTTAAAAGACTAATTATATTGTTATACTCATCTCTGCTTCATCTTTTGCCGCTTTGCATGCATACACCATAGCGTTTTCAAGGCCCTGTTATGCAGTTTTTCTATTTACTGTTTCGAAGCAGTCTTCAAGCATGCTGGCGCCATAGGTGATAATAAAGTTAAGATAACAGTCGTGTTAAAATATATGAAGCTCGTGGCACATAACTTGGGATTATTTTCGCAAATAGAGACGATAATTTTAGCACAGACAACAGTTTCACAGGATTGTTTTTCTCTTCCTGAGCAAAGTTACTGAAACCCGATATATCAGTAGCAGTGAAGTGTTTTTCCAGCATTCCACGCCTGGTAACCTGCCGAACTGGAGTGGGCACAGCGCCGGTAATGACTGGGACGCCATTGTAGATATTTGAGCTAGGCACACGCTGCGGTCTCTTTTCCGAAGTGTGGCGGACCTCAGTCAGGAAGCTTTGAAAAGGCTTCCACTTCGTCCATCATTGCTGTATATACACCCCAGCCTGGATAATGCCAAAATATTTTACTGTGCTAGAAGTATGGTAGTCTTTTGGCGAAAAAATCCGCGGTCTGTGAACCCTCCACCCCACTAGCGCGCGCTCCTTGCGGGTTTAAGCCGGATCGAGGCACCTTCCAGGCCCCATATATGCTCTGCAAGGTGGCTCCTACTGAGAACCCTGAGGTAGGTTCCCGGAGGTGCACCTAATGGAAGGCCTTCACTCATTTCCCTCCCTAAACAAAACAAAGCCTAAACAGAACTTTGCGCTTTGAACAACACGAGTTGGAACAGCCGGCCGCCATTCTAAAACAGCCTCACTTATGAGCTCATTTTCTCCACCCAGATGTCCCGTATGATTGAGTTCATACATCGTAGTGAACATCCACCATCTGCTATAGGTTCGGCGTGCAGTGACAACGAATAGATATCTGCAATTGGCAGCAACAGGACTCTCGTTGGAGAGTTCAGCATCCTTTGCTGCTTGGCCACGAGGGTCACCGGACGCTTCTGAACTTCATTCGTTTAGCACAACTTTTCTCCTTCCTAACAGCGTTTATGTCTACTTTGTTGCCTCTCTGCCTTGAGGCAGCAATCACCATGTCACACCGGAGGAAATACTGTTTCCAGATAATCGACTGAAACTTCAAAATAAACTTCCGAGATATTACCCAGGAATTTATTGGGAATATGAAATCACTAGTACCCCCTACGATACAGAGAAAACTATTCATTGCCCGGACCGCCCACGGACCGCCCACGGATTCATTGCACGGACCACCCACGTGTAACACGCTCTAACTGCAGCAGGCCATAATATTTTCCACACATGCGGAATAACTCACGTATGGATCTGTACTGGCATACTTTAACGATTGCGAAAACAGAGGCATCAACGCGATTACTCGGAACGAATGAATCTCTACATACGGGCGCATCTGCATCAGTGCTGCGCCCGTTCTGCTAGGTGCTTGCGTAGTGTGGGTGTAGCACAGATAATTGATGCTAAACGCGCAGGTTTCAAGTTCGTTATTATCTCGTTTCACTCTACAGGAAAGAAGGACTTCGCAACTCATTAATACACATGCAGTAGTGACGCTCTAATCTATGCAATTATCTTCTTGCGAACTTTGAACCGGACATTCCAGCATCTGATGAAAAGATTTTGAATATAATAATCACATGGCTACCTCTTTTATGCCTTGGGCTTCAACTGTACCCTCTTTAGATGAAAGCGTTCAGTTTTTGCTTCTTTTAGTTGCCTGATG
Source organism: Amblyomma mixtum (assembly GCF_055824585.1). Classification (NCBI taxonomy): domain Eukaryota; kingdom Metazoa; phylum Arthropoda; class Arachnida; order Ixodida; family Ixodidae; genus Amblyomma; species Amblyomma mixtum. Next base: position 143,148,129 of record NC_143017.1, on the reverse strand, counting down.
CCACTTTGTATAACTGAGCGAAAGCTGCCAGCAACTCCGCGTGCCTTGCGATTTGAATGCTTTATCGCACAGCAGTGACGCTGAAGACCATGTCTGAACGTTTATCAACCATGTTCCTTAGGATTGAAAGGAGTATTTTTGGCTTCTCCTGATATCCTAACTGAAGTTAGTAGTTTAAGGAAAATTTTACGAGCAGACTACACTGGCGAGAAATCTTAAGTAGCTTTAAAAGAGATAGCGCCTTAATAAGTGACAATATTAATCGTATACTCATGAGCGCACTACTGTTAGCATTTTACGTATCCCGAGAAGGACAGAAGCGTTTTTTTACTGTACGGGAATAGTAAGCAATAATTTTTGGCGTTTAATAAGAAATAGATTACTATTTTTATCTGAGGACAAGTGATTTTGGCAAAAACGCCAATGGGAATCACTGGCTATCATGTATACTAGCCATAAAGCGCAATGAAAAGCAGTACGCTTTACCCGCACTTGTAAGACAAATCCGAAACACCCCATTACATCTCTCCATGAGGATATATAAGAAGAAAAATAAAAGAGCCGCTGTTGCAAGGTCATTTAAAAGAAAAAAACAGGTGCTCTTCTTGCATGATTTGAAGCAATTCTGATGGAGCGGCTTTTTTTTTGCCCTTTAAGTGCTATTTACAAACATTGCAGAAATACTTCTGTTATAATTAAATGTTTACAAGCAAATTTATATTTCTCGAGGAGCTGCTGGTTGCTCTCTTGCAACGTGCGGTAAAGCCGGGAAAGCCTTGGCCTATACCTTCGCCAATAGAAAGTTGATGGCAATGGCAATAAAAGAGCAAACAATATTGGGTGAGTCATCAGGAGTAACGCTAACAAATGAACATACTGCGAATGAAACATTTAGGCTTCCCCTGTATAAGCAGTGTCGAATGGAAGAACGAACATTCCTTTTCTTCATGGGTGGCGTCATGTGGCGTCATTTGTTCTTCTATGGGCAGAGATAAAGCGACGTAGCGGCCCGGTGGTTACTGCTATCACAGGTGATCATAAATTGGCTCGGAGCCTGCCACTACAGCATGTCTCACAGAAACGAATGTAACTTAGTGTGAAAATATTACTCTGAGTTGGTTAATTCATGTCTTTGCTTCATGCGCATTATGTTGGGAAAGACGCACTATATTCTCACTGGAGAGCGGAAGGTGGGAATAACGGAGTACCGCGGGTTAAGTAAGATATACTAACTCGGAGCCACAGGAATAACTGAAATCTGTCCTTACAAAACATTGGCAGGCTCCGGACAAGCGAACCTCTTTAATATTAGCCTGGAGGAATTCCGCAGTGCTTTGAAGTGGCACTCTGCTTACCCCAGCCTAGAGTGAATTGCAGTATCACAGTTAATGCCACCCCGACCACCGTCATCGTAGTATTAACGTGTTCGTGAGCCAACATCATCTGCCCACCAGACCCTCTACCTTGCCCTGTAACGCTGCCTATTTATGGAATCCAGTCCGTTTCCTTACGAGACGACTGCTTGTATTGCCTTTGCAATAAGAGCTCTACCCATGTCGACTTCTTCTGAATTTCTACTAGAATATCATTAAGCCGTGCTCCTTCCCTGACCTACACTGCTCTTTTTCTGCCTTTTAACGTTGCATATGCTATTTTCTTACCCCTACATAACCGCGTTATTTTCAATGTGAGTTCTTTCGTTTTCGTTGTCATGCATGTTTCTGCTGCCTATGTTAGTACTCGTAACAAACAGCTATTAGATACCTTTCTTTTGGAGGATACTTGTAAACAGCCATGTATGATCTGAGAGTTCCTGTCGAATTCGCCCTACACAAATCTCATTCCCCTAGTTCTTTCACTGTCGTGCTCCATGTCTTCGTTTACTACCAGACATATTTAAATTTATTTCTTTAGCTTGCCATAAGGATCATGCAGTAGAAGAAAGTGACCGAAGATTATCATGAACGCATTCGAAACACAACCACCGCTGACAGCGGAGCTCAGTTTCGCTCACTGTCTTAATTTTGCGATATAGGGCGATCAAACTGCCTTGTAAACTAAGGGTGTGTAACGGCAGTTTATCTACGCCATTGCGTAAATTCAGTCAGCGGATAGTAATGAATGCAAATTCTCATATCGACCGAAGCTGTAATGCGCACACACTGCTTACAGGGTCTGTTCTGAAAGTAGTAGGATTGATTTTTTTCTGGGCGAACGGGCAGTCGAAAGGCGGCCTGCGCGCATAGGATCGGTGAAGGGGGATATTGGGAACACTGGGAAAAATCGGCAGTCGGCTCTCGGCCATCGAAGAGATCAGGTCGCTTGTGCTGTGAACCCCTGTCGAAACGCCTCGTCACGCAGAATCATGGAGCGCTTACTGGATCAGCGATACGCGATGAAATTGTGTGTAAAGCTTGGTAAAACGGACAAAGATACCCAACATAATTAAGGAGGCCTACGTTGAAGCTGTCATGGGTAGATCAGGTGTTTTTGAGTGGCACAAGCTGTACCTAGAAGGTAAGGAAAGAGTGGAAGACGACAACCGCTCCGGACGCTCTTCGACCAGCAGGAAAACCGAAAATGTGTCGCGAGGAAAAAGTTACTTAACAATGATCGCAGAATGAGTATCAGAATGATTGCCGATGACTTTAGCATTCCTAAAACCCATGTTTTTGAGATGGTGACAGAAAGCTTAGCCATCAGGAAAGTGTGCGCGAAGTTCGTGTCGCTAGTGTTGTCAGAGGAGCAAAAGGCCAGCCGGAAAGCGATCTGCCAGGATCTTCTTCATTACGTGAATGAGGACCCCGATATTTTGGATAATGTAGTGACCTGTGACGAGATGTGGGTGTTTGAATACGACACGTAGAGCAAGCAGCAGAGCTCAGAATGGCACACCCCTTCTTCCCCACGCCTCAAGAAAACGCGAATGAGCAAATCCAAGCAACAGTCCATGCTCATTTGCTTTTTTTATCGACATGGAGTAATCCACAAAGAGTTCATACTACCTGGACAAACAGTTAATGCAGTTTTTAACGTGGAAGTCTTCAAAAGGCTGCCAAAACATGTTGTTCATGTGCACCCAGCCATCGTCAACAAATGGCGCCTGCACCATGACAACGCGCCGAGCCACACAGCGTTCCGCGTAGTGAAGTATCTTGCACATAACAAGGTGGCAACGCTGCCTCAGCCCCCTACAGCCCCGACTTGACCCCTCCAGGCTTTTTTCTGTTCCCGGGAATAAAATCGACGCCCAAGGAGAAGCATCACGGATCGGTAGAGGCGGTTGAACAGGCCATGACGAGGGAGCCAAACAGCATTCCGGTCCTGGCGCTCCTGGAGGCGTAAGAAAACTGGAAAACTCATTGACAGCTGTGTGTAGATGCAGAAGGGTTCTACTTTCAAGAATTCTGATCGTTTGTGATGTTCTCTTCAATTAAATTTGAGGAAAAAAAATGAGTCCTACTACTTTCTGAACAGACCCTGTACATCAGCGACGACAGCGGCATACAGGCTTTTTTCCTACTGCGTGGAAAGACTACCCTCATGTCTTAGCTTGATGGTAAAGCAAGCCCAGAAAAAACTGGACAAACGCTTGCAGTTTGCAGGCCGTGCCTTACGAGTCGCGTAGCGCTGAACACTGGAAATCAATGTTAGAATTTAGAATTTCAAATGTATTCCGCTGATTTTCTATGGCAGTTTGAAATAGTTTCCGAGAGCGAAGAAAGCATTTTACAGGTCAGATTTTGCAGCCACGACGAAGAATCCGCCTTGAAAATCATCATCTTCGAGCAAAATCTCTCTGGTATGGCGAGGTTTTGTAAGAATTAGAATTTTAAAATATATTCATGACGTTAAGCGGTGTAAGGTAATGGCTGACAGAGGTCGCTAGTGGATGAATTCCCAGGATTAATGGGCCTTTGCGTAGACTTATTTCTTCGAAGCTGTGTCTGGCGCTCTTTCGCCTTCGATGACATTTCACACAAAAAAAGTTTCTGTCATCATCGTCATCACCACCATCATCATCATCATTTTTTCGAAGCCTTGACTCGTTGGATCAAAAAGGACTGTAGCCCAGTCAAAGGAGTTGAAAAACTGTTCTTTGTCTCCTTTTTCTCGGCGAGTGCATGCCACATTGTCTAGTGCCTTTTTTATTCTTACATTTTTCAATCCTTCAAAGTGCGTCCCGCGGGGATGAGTTTACTTACGAAGAGCATGCCTGACAGCTTTTTTACTGCAGTTTGAATACGAACCGACTTTTTAGGACTTCAGTATGAAAAGCTTCACACAAGTTTCTCCAACCTTTGGTCCTGCGTGATGGATTGTCCTTCGATAGAAGAAAATTTTTCCTGCTTAACGAGTTCTGAATGAAAAGCTCTCTCTTCACCTTGTTTTATAGACACCCTTCCTGCGGCTACCATATTCTTTTCTACTGAATTCCGGGACCCCGGAGAAAAGTCTTCTCTATATCGTGAGCTCTGGCTCTATCAAATTACAGAACTCTCGAGGCAGACAAAGTCGGAGCGATCTGTCTTCTTGAGTGTCTACCGAAAGCCGCATGAACTACTTTGATCCTAGGCTGCAAATCCATCCTCACTGTGAACAAAAGCTTTTCCAAGGCTTGTGCTCTTGTAGTCATGAACAAAGAAGAGAAGCCATTATTTTCGGCCCTAGTCTGCTAAAGGCGTAAGAAGAAAACTAAAGGCTACCGTGAATGCGTCTTTGGAGTTCTGGAAACAATTCCCGTTCAGAAGACATCAGTGCCCTGTGCGTTTCCGACGGCTAAGACTCCTGGGCTGAGGTTCCTGTATCGTCATTTTCACGGGTTTTTTTCTTAATCAGCCCCAAATTCTTTTATTGTTACTGTCATATTCATTAAAACGTTTATTGGCGTCTTTCATCTTTGATATCTTGTTGAGGATAAACTCGTGAGCCGCACTTAACAAACATCCCTGAGCTTAGGGAACATTTGGGGGTACATGAGCACCCAATTTGCAGCAGTGGTCGGCAGAAACTTAGTGCTCTGTGACTGGGTGTTACACGACCCGTAAAAAAAAATAATAACTAAATTTTCACCACTTCCGTAAAGTCTAAGCGTCAATTGGAAATTTCCTGTGGTTGCTGATGGTACTTATTTTCTGCTCCTTAGCTGGAAGTTTACACCGAGAATAAATGTGTTGCCTGTTGAAAACTTGGCTCGGATGAAAACGGTAGTTAACGGTCTGTGTACCGGCTTCGGAAGGGTGTAATAGTAATGCAGAAAAAAAAAGCAGCAGTCTAAGAAAAATCATAGCCTACCGCAAAACATCACTTAATTTCTTTCATTTCCCGCAAGTAGGCAAAGCTTTTGGTGTTTACATTTAGTACCCCTGTTCAACATTTGTGGCTCCTTTTTAGAAGACTGGGCATGTCAACGATGAATTGTCCGAAGTTCTTCAGGACAAAACTTACATCTGATTGGAAGTTGGGGTCATTTGGACGATGCAAACGAAGGGAGCTCCGGTCTGAGGAGAAATATGAGAGAATTGATACGTTCCAAATCCAAAGCTTTCAGGCTTCCCTCTCTGGTAATATAGAGTCATAACACGGCCGCGGATGATACGTAAACTCCAGTGACCTTTTTACCGTTATTAAAACGGGTCATTTATATCCTGTAGTGTTCGTTCTGGGAATGATATTACTGGTGCGAGGTATTTACTTGGAGAAAACCCACAGAATTCTCCGGAATAAAAGTTGGGAAGCATGTTTTTTTTTCTGTTCGCCTCCATCGAATGAAGGCAGAGGCCGCAGCACTAATGTTCATCACCGTTTTCTCTCTTTCAGGAAAAAGAGGTACAGTGCACGAGAAACTCGCTGACTGAAGAATTTATGTCAGAATTGTTGCAATAAACTTAAACGATGCATTAGAAATATATAAATTACATTATGTTTCTATTGTGCCTCCAATTCAATGATTCAAGCCAACCAAGGCTCCATTACTGCCCAATTGCGCGCAGGAGAGTATAATTAAAAGAAAACGGAATTTAAACATGTTATCGTAGTGTCCTGCGTCTCTATTAAAATAACGAACTTAAAAAACAGTGGCTTTGATTTCAAGCTATGGAGATTTCATCACGGCTTTATTTATGCGTGTTTACGGAGCTCAAAAGAACAACCACGACATAGATTGTGCATGTTCGTGTTCGTTTCAGGAGAAAAGAATAAATATGCATTACACCGAGCCCGGCTTCTAACCAAGCTCAAGAACCGCGAGGATGTGCTCTGAACATCAGATTACTTATAAGGGGGTGGTAAATCCACTTTATCGGCCACATCTGGCTATCCGTGTTATGCGGCGCATTGAGAACTAAACGAATGTAAAAATAAAGCTTGGAAGATCAAGGAGGAACAGGTGTTGAAGGTCCGCTCAAAGCCATCAACATCTGACCTGATAAAGCAGTAGGGTGGAGCGGCTGTTGCAAGAAGCACTTAAGCAAACCTCTCTCACCGGAAACGTAAGGAAAAGAGAGAACTAACTGCAGGAAAAAGCGAGGATGCGCGAGAATAAACAAAAATTAAATAAGTAATGGACCTTGGAGGGATCCAGAAAAACTAAAAAGGTAAGCATGGAATCAAGCCACCTGCAAGACGCCGAAAAAAACAGCCTCTTTTTCGTTGGAAAACAAAGATTACAAGGTAAGGGCTAAAGCTAGATGAACGTGCACTACTGTATGTGTTTTTTATTGACGTGGTTCCCCTCTACTCCAGTAGCACGAGTTTCATGTACATCGGGAATAAGTTTAACTGGCATTGGTGAAAGGTCATCTTCGTCGCTAAGATTAAACATAGGAGTAAGAATTTTTCAAGGCGCTCAAGCAAAAAGGCATGCCGGTGAAGAGCGACTAATGGCACAAGCGATTGTTTGCTGTGAATGAGAACTTCTTCCATGCTGCTTTTGTACAGGTGTTTTTAGATTTTCAGTTTATAAAAAAGAATCAAATTGCTCCAAGTGCAGCTCAGAGGGGAACACTGGGCACATCTTCAATATAGCTCTTAACTCGAATAGACTGCTGCTTAGTTTCAGACACAAAAGATTTATTAATAGAAAAACAGAGCATTCTTATAAGAGAGAAACATCAGCCGGGAGATTTCAGTTCTGCAAGACACGTAGCTGCTAGGATTAACGTCGAATTCGAAAAGAACCTATCCAAGGGGTTTCCCTCTTTTCAATGCTGAACAACTTCCCCAAAGCACCCTCACCGCCTTCGTACTTAGGCATCATTATTTGCCGTCGTGGGCATTCCTTAACCAAATGCCTGATCAATGCCCTTCCTCAGACGAAAGCTCTCGTCGCAAAGACTAGCAAGAGTGTTCTTTATTGTATTTTGTATATACGAAGAAAGCTCTGGATGATTTTTGTTTCTACTTTTCGCCATTGAAATCCAGTGCATATTTCGCTTACGATTTCAGCAGCGCGAACACGGTTAGGAAAAAACAGACAGAAAGGGGGACAGGACAGAGCGCTCTGTCCAGCGCTCTGTCCTGTCCCCCTTTCTGTCTGTTTTTCCTAACCGTGTTCGCGCTGCTGAAATCGTATGGATTCCTACCAACTAGCCCGCCAGATTGTGTATATTTCGCTCCAGGGTAATGCTAACGGACTGAATAGATGCCGCGAAACAGCCCACTTTGTATAACAGTGCTTCTCAGTAAAAGTACGCTTTCAAGTAAAAGTATAATCTTGGTTCCCAGTTGGCTTGTTGCACTTTTCTTTCTTTAGATATCTACGCTTCTCAGTAAAAGTACAAGCTTGGTGCGAAGTTGACTTGTTGCACTTTCCTTTACTTTGATATCTTTATTCAAAATACTCGAACGACTGATGTAAACGATTGTTTTCTTCCACTGAAGCGCAGCGGACCGCACTAAGGTGTTCATTTTGTAGTCGCTCAAAACAGGTCGAACGTGCCTAACGCTAGTAAGGCCTTCAACGTCCGGCCGGCAGTAGTATGCATTCCGGCTGCCGCTTGGCGGCAGCGCAGCGCTCACTGCTAGCGATCACGGAGTCCCCGTTTCCGCTGCTTAACGTCATTTTTCTCCTGTTTCGTCATCAAAGTCCCGAGTTTGAATCGGAGTCACAGGAAAAGTTTTTCATCTTCGAATCCAACTCTCTAAGCAATAAATGCACCTATCGCTGCCGCACAAGCGACAACAAAGCCACAAAATGCTGAACTATGACATTTTACTAACCAAAAGAATTTTATTCCGTTGTCCTCAGTGTCTCTTTACATACGTTTCTTTTTATTTGCATCAAAAAGGTACCTAAACAATCCACTTTAACTGCAACAATATTTTTCTTGATTTATAGCCCAGATTCAAGAGAGTGCCTATAACAGCTGGAGGTGTATCGAACAACGTGCAGTTGACAGGACTTTTAAAATTTGTTATCGCAAGCAGGGTTGCCGGATTTTTCATTCTGCAGACTGTTAATAATAATGGTTCAGAATTATATTTCCAAGAAACTCAAAAGCTTCTGCGCAGCTCAGCCTTTCTAACAGCCAGCTCAACTAAATAGAAACTAAGCGATAAGCGGGCTTAGGCCACATGATAATTATATCCAGCCGACTAAGCCTGTTGCGCGTGCATTACGTAAGTGCTTAGAGCAAGAGCAGTATAGTAAAAAACAAAACGGATAACAAAGTGAGGATCTGCATATAACCGAGACACATATGTACAGAAACCCCCGAACTTCTCACCAAGTTGAACAAGTTGTTTTTTTTTTAAACGAAGACTTTTTCTTTTTTCTGCTTTTGCAGCGCGCTTCCTGAAGCGATGAATTACGCAGCCGTTGAAACTGCAAGAATATTGTGAGTGAGGAAAGAAACCAGAGAGACTCATTAGTGGAGGTTTAGGGATATCAGGGTTTTTCATTAAGGATAAAGAGCCCTCATTATGCTTTTTTGGCCATCAAAATAATTCTTCATGGATGAAAAGCTGCTTGTAACATCTCACATTTCACTGTAAGTTGTTTTTTAAGTAGGCTTTTATGCCAAAAGCGCAACCTTGTCTGCAAAAATTTCTGAACTCTTCTTGAAAGTTCTTCATTCAATTAGCTTTCGAATTTTTCTTTTCTCTTTTTTTGGCTCGCTAACATCTGGACTCCTTGGCTCGGCCTTTATGCACTGCGTTTTTTTGCTTGGGAAGTTTTCACAACGGTCCTCGGTGGCCAAGCCGGATGCAGTTTAATTAAGAAATTCAAAAAGGTTTTGGTTTAGAGAGTGCGTAATATACAGAAGGATTGACCTTAAAGTGCAGAGTTTCTGAATTATCTTCACTCATTTAGGTAGAAAATTATTGAGGATGCTTTCACCGTAGTTGAAACTTTTTCTTCATGCTGGAAGTTGAGGCAACGCTGGTTTAGTTCGAGCTGATTATTCCTTCAAATCAAATGTTTAATGCTTGCATCCCCACGAAGCAAAATGCAAAAAAAATTGACCTGTATACGTGACCGTAAATTTACACTCCTTAAAGTGCAGAATTCCTAAGGCATTCCCCTACAAAATCTTCACAAAACCCTCTCGCGTCAGTAATGATTAGTAAGTCTGAAAGATTAGTTCGTCATAAACGCTGCTCAAGTTTTTACTACAAACGACTGCTGTGACGTCACCCCCCCCCCCCCCCCCCCCTGACTTCCAGTCAGTTCTTTGTTTTCTGTTTCAATATATGTTGCATTTCTTCTTTGTATAAGTTATTGGAGTCAAGTCGCAAAATGTGCAAGGTTTTATCGGAACATACTGCTGATATGAGAGACTTAAGCCGATGCACCAGTTTGGAACCTATGTATAGTTGGCAGCTCATACTAAGAAACTTGCACCACGCAAGTCCGGAGTCGAGAATGGAGAACCAACGAGTGCGCTGTAGCTGCGCGCCTCGTCTTGACCTTGCCTTTCACAGCAGTACATTTTGCACTCAGATGCACTAATTTACAGAACAGTAACTTTTCCAAGAGGCCCACAAGAGACACGCTGATGTGGCTGGCGATCACAGCAAAAGAAACACAGAAATAGCAACTAGACACAAAATTTTTCCTTCGGGGCACCATGATCGGCCATTAAGTGCTAAAAAAATTCCTCTTTCGGGCATTAAATGGCTTCTCCTCAATTCTTTTAGTCGGGATTTTATCTATAACTCCCTTTTCACGTGTAAGGTGTTTCCGATGGGTGCTATTTGTGGAGTTTATTTCATTTTCTTTGCACCTTACTTTTCTGCAAATGAAGCTTCATTCGCGCCTAGGTGTGCTTCTGGGTCTTCTCCACTGTATTGTTTCCGCCTTCAACGAGCCTATCCTCCTAGGCGGACGAATCAAGAGGCCCCAGCAGAATGACCCATAATCCTCTCCTTGATCATTACCTTGGGCTTTATAAGTTGCGGTCTATTATTTCACTTCGAGAAAATGAATCAACAGAGCTGGCGCTTTCGGCAGCATTCTTTACTGCATGCAGATTTAAAGAACGCCAGAATTCTAGGCTTATATCTGGGTGGCAATGCTACTACTAAGAAGTAGAATTCTAAATAAACTAACTACTAGGTATTAACAACTACTTAAGTTAGTATGTACCAATTAAACTAGTAAAAAACTCCTTATCAGTGGCCCCAGCGATGCACTGCAATTTTATGCGAAGCATATTACTAGAGGTACACTACAGCCCTTCGCCGTGGTTACGCGCCGTGCACACCACGTGGTACAGTGACGTCACACCACATGACATACCACGTGACACATGACGTCACGACAGAGGAAGACGGAGGTACACTACAGCCCTTCGCTGTGGTTATGCGCCGTGCACACCACGTGGTACAGTGACGTCACACCACGTGGTACAGTGACGTCACACCACGTGACATACTGTTGAGGATTAGCGGGGTCGCAGCGGAGCACCAGAGAGAGACGACTAGCGTGGCAGGCTTCTCGTTCCGAACTGCGCGTGCCGGGAGTGCGCTCCGAGCACGCGCTGTCGTTCTTTATTTTCTTTTGTCGCGGGAACGCCGATCTCAGCGCCTGCGCTTTATAGCGTCGCCGGGCGCTACAGGGCCCCCCGCCTAGACGGAACGTCGGAATGTACGTGCCGACGGGGCAGAGATGAAGTAGCCACGGCAGGCAAGCAGGCAGCTAGAGTAACAGTGTCCCCACGGGGTCGCTACAAGGTCCGGTAAGTTCAGGTCAGAGGCCGGGAAGAGCAGTCGGGTGGAGTGCGCCGGCTCAGGTGGACGAACCTGGCTGCTGCGCAAGGGGAGAATGATGCAGGGTGCCGAGCTGACAACGGACATGGGAGCAGGGGAGGCCATGGTCGGGCCGTCACCGACTGTAGTGCTGCCCGCGGACACAAGTGTCGTCGGTGTGGGTACGTTGGAGCTGGTGTCGGTGGGAATCCGGCGCGCCGAGTACGTCGGCACAAGCGCTGGAGTGGGCGAAACGGCTCCGTGGCCTGACAGCAGCTGTGTTTTGACCATCGACATAGCGGCGACAGCTGTGACGATGCCGGAGCAAGTTGCTGGGCTCAATGCCAGGTGCTTGGGCGAAGCGGGAGTGACAGTCCGGAGCGACTGGCCAGTGCTGATGCGCGTGTGGGCACGGTTGGCTGTAGGTGGCTGCCAGGAGGTTGTGGCAGTGACATGCCGTGGAGCTGAGACTGCTACATCAGACGGCTGGCTGACAGCAACAGGCACAGGTGGTGGTTCGACAGTGGCTGCACTACTCGGTGTGGGTAGCTCGACCATGCGGTGCCGAAGGTGGCGCAAGTCAGGCACCAAAGCAGACGCTTGCTGCAGCGGTGTCGAGCTGCCAGGGTCAGAAACCGAGAAGCAGTTGATCGTACTGAGGGCTTGGGGTGGGGCCTCTTGGGCAGGCGGTGTGGTCGCCAGGGTAGTGGGGCTGGTATGTGGCATATGCTGCGGTGGCGGCGGCACCCTCACAGCAGAGGTCTGCAGAGCTGTTGGCGGTAGTGACGAGGTAGATGGGGATGCCGGAAGCCTCGGCACGGCTGCTGCCGCAGGGTCGTCCTTGGCTGCAGGAGGCTCTGGCGACAACGCCACTGAAGCGCAAAGAGGCAGGGCCAGAGACGCGGGTACGATAGTAGTGGGAGCAGGACGCGAGGCGAAGCTCGTGCGGATCCCACCTGGTGTGGCGTCGAGAGAGACAGCCGGGCTGGAGACGCTGGACGGGAGTGGCGGCGAGGCGGCGAGGGGCTGCTGAGGCGGGCCGGGTTCTGATGAAGGCTGCGAGGGCGCGAGCGAGGCCGGTGCAGGGCCAGAGGCTGGCGGCGGCGAAAACGGGTCCGCTGCGTCGTAGAGCGGCGGCGGAACGTAGTAGGCGCCGAAGTACGCCAAGACGGCCGCACGCAGCTCATCGTATGGCCGGCCGCCGAAAGCAGAGTAGGTGAGCCGACGCAGGAGGTCGGGTGGGAGGATGTCGCAAAGGACTGCGTGTTTAAACGGCTGGATGGTGATGCCGTTCAGGTACATCGCAGCCTCCAGTTGGGCGAACCACCCGCCGACGCCTGCAGGCCGGAACGCCGGGAGCGGCGGGTCGAAACTTGGGTGCTGCCAGTACGCCATGCTGGAACGCCGCTGCGATAGAAGGCACGGTTCGCCAGGTCACCACTGTTGAGGATTAGCGGGGTCGCAGCGGAGCACCAGAGAGAGACGACTAGCGTGGCAGGCTTCTCGTTCCGAACTGCGCGTGCCGGGAGTGCGCTCCGAGCACGCGCTGTCGTTCTTTATTTTCTTTTGTCGCGGGAACGCCGATCTCAGCGCCTGCGCTTTATAGCGTCGCCGGGCGCTACAATACCATGTGACACATGACGTCACGACAGAGGAAGACGGAGGTACACTACAGCCCTTCGCCGTGGTTACGCGCCGTGCACACCACGTGGTACAGTGACGTCACACCACGTGACATACCACGTGACGCATGACGTCACGATAGAGGAAGATGAGGGTCCACCTCGCGCCGTCGTTGTGGTAATACAGGCGCCCACCCAACGCGCGTCTCGGGGTTAGTCGGCGTTCCGCTGTAGCCATGCCGGTGTCTTCCCCCACGACGAAGGCTTCTAGTGGTTGTATTAAAATGACCAAGTATTCAACCAAGGAAAGCCATGTATTACCAAGCCTAGCCATCAATATGCTTCGCATCTGACCAGGGTTAACCAAGTTAAGCCTCAGCCATTTTTTTCAAGGACGCGTACATCGTTTTAGTTTTGGGACACCTACACATGATTCTGTAGCCGCCGCGGTGGCTCCGTGGTTATGATGGTCGTCTGCTGACCCGAAAAACGCGGGTTCAGTTAGGGCCGTGCAGGTCGCATTTCGGTGGAAGCGAAATGCTAGATTCCCATGTACCATGCGATATCAGTGCCGTTCAAGAACTCCATGTGGTCGAAAATGTCCACAGCCCTCCACTATGGCGTCCTTCAAAGCCTTAGGCCTTTTGGACGTTGACCGCCATAAACCAACAAGACACCACGTTTCTCTATATTCGAGTACCCAACTGTCTGGTACGTAGACCAACGTATAAAGTTATAAGAAAATAATGGTTCGGTGGCGCTACGACGCAAGAACATTGAAGTCCTACTGTAAACGTCAGGAAAAGTTTATTGGCGTGCTTTGGCGCGTCCCAGTTTTTTTTATATACCGTCCGTTTCATAGGAATTTGTTCATTTAGAATTATTGTTAAATAATGATAATTAAGAACAAAGTATGATAGAAATGTTTTTTAACTAGGACTGCTCTTAATCTAGACAACGACTTCACGCTATGACAGATAACATCAGATTATATAGGCAAATTGTCGTTGTCTGGCATTTTGTGCGGCACTGTCCCATGTAGTCACTGTAAAAAAAAAAAAAAAAAACTTCCGGCTGCGTGACTGGGGCAGCAGCGGCGTCACTCCGCTATCGCGATGCCGCCGACACATCATCCCCATAAACATATACTATGCGTGAACACGCTTTGGTGCAAAAGCCTCGGTAGATAGTCACGTGACGTGGGAAATGGTGCGAAATAAACGATATTTGAACGAGGGTGACCTTTGCCAACCAGGAGGAATAAATAAATATCGCCGCAACTGGGTTTCGAACCCGCGGTGAAGCGAACAGATCAGCTTCGGTGGCCACTGCCGGAGGGCACTCTTCTATCGCCGCAGCCATTCGCGCCTTGCATTGAACTGCAACACACTCTCGCGCTGTGCATAGCACGTCGCTGTCTCCATCAACATTCCTGTAAGTACAAGACACCAAATGAAAGGAAACGCGTATTCAGTCCCGTTTTCAGGTGGGTGGCGTTGGTGTCCACCTGCAAAAACATGTTTTCGCGCAATATTTTGTGGCTAAGCAATGCTAAAACGCCAGCAGCTTTTTTAAGTGATCGCGAGGACTGACGGGTTTTCAGCGCAACTTCATATTGCGTTTCGAAGGTGGTGAAAAAATTTATGCGCTCTGGATGTTTAGCAAACGCAGATAGTTTTTTAAACCTTTGGAGCCACAGTCAGCGAGGATTAGGTGAAAAGAAATCAACTGATTGTCGAAGCCTAAATGCAGAAGGCACAAAAACGCATATTTTGAAAAATAATTATGACCGTTATTTGAATTTTACAATATGGAGGTATCTGAAGTAGAAGACTTTATATCCTGCACATTCTGAATAAAAAATGGGCTGAAAATGTCGACTTCTGCAACCTCCATATCCGCTACTGGCCTCAAGAACCAGCAGTGGCGAGTTTTCATTTCATTAGATATTTGCTTTGTTTTTTCTTGCACATGGGCACAAATATAAACTGGCAAGCAGGATGGACGCGTTATAGCTCTGATGCATAGCGCTTGTTTTTGGAAAACGTGACCTGTGCAACACTAAACACACATGCCCTCAACGACATTTAGATGGGTCTATTGTGCTCTAACACGTAGGTCACAAAAGGCAGTGACCTACGTGACCTACGTGGGTGCACGTACTGCAACTGTCAAAACCACTGCTAAAGCATTCGGCCTGGTGGAAAGCTGCCTCACTTCATTTCAATTGAGGAGGCGACTTAAAATGATTTCACTTCCATTCGTGAGCTGGCGGCTACCGCGTCAACTCGCATCACTATAGAGCCACTTTCTGAATGGATACGCTGGCCTCAGAAACCGTCTGACGATTAGGTCACTGGTGAAAACCTGCGGCGGAACTGCCGAGGCTCGCATAGAATTCTGATCTTTCCGTGCGGAAATGGAGATGAACGGACGGCTGATGTGAACTGATTCACTTGAGAAGGCAATGAATCGCTTCCATCTCGTCTCCGAAGCGCTTCATTTACGCCCCAATTTCTCTATCATCCCGTGCGCCTTCCTGATCTATCGAACTCGCAGCAACGTCCCGCCACCTCGACTTCCCCTTCGCAACTCTGCGCTGTTAAATCCAAACAAGCCCAGTGTGCCAGCTTTCACGTCCTTCCGTTAACTTACTCCCTCTCTTCTCCATGCGTTTCCTCAACCCAACTTCTTCCAATCTCTAAATTGCATACCTTAGGAGAGAGAACAGCTTATTTCGCCGTCTGCCAAACGCCCACTTTCGTCCCTGCCCGCTTTCGTTCATTTTCCTACAGTCATCTGTAACCATGATGGCTTTGTGGAGTTCATTCCATCTTTTATCATTGTATGCGAAGAAGACGTGAGAAAATAAAAATTGTGCCCCCAGCAATCAGCATCCCCCCTCACCCCTTTTTATAATCTGCAATGAGGAACAAAAAATTACGGACGGACTTGAAATTTTAAGAGGAGTGCACGTTAATGAACCCCAGATGGTCGAAATTTCCTGAGTCCTTCACTGCGGCGTTCCTCATGGTCTGAGTCGCTTTGGGACGTTAAAACTCGGGGAAAACGAAATTAAGAGGAAACAGCAGGCATCAGGTCTTTAATCAGCTGTACTAACAAATAGCCTCCTGTATCGGCTGTATGCAAGGCTGCATGTTTTGGTCAAGACTTGCAGCAATGAAACGCTTCTATATTTTTTAACCGCTATTGAAGTAGGGGACAGTGAAGTATACAGACAGGATGCTACGCACATTGACAGCAACATGAGTCCGAATGACTTCTGGTTGTGTTTTCAAAATACGGTGCACAGGTGTATGTATCGGTATGTCCCGCTGAGGAATAAAAAATCCATAGCCGGAGTCCTTGGATTACACGTGAAATACTTCATTTAATGCGCGATATAAAACGCATTTCCAACAATATGCCGAAAGTCGGGCACAGTACTCTGGCATCACTTCGCAGAGACTAGAGAAACAAAATAAAGGTATCAATATTTCAATACTTCGATATTGAACTGCACAAATTTCTCGTTAATGACCCGCGAAAATTCTGGGCTCATCTAACACAAAAACAAGGTAGTAAACAAATTTACAATAGATGAAGTGGACGTTATTGATAACCAAAAAAAGCGACAACATTTAATGACCATTTCTCTAAAGTGTTTCTGGTGGGTGATGACCGGAAAACTGATTTCAGATCAAGCAATCTTCATGTACCCGACCTTGCTATAAGTGAAGCAGGAATTTTCTCCGCTCTTCGTCACCTAAATATAAAGAATCATCTGGGCCAGATGATATTCCGAATACGTTTCTTTACAGGTACGTGGAATGGTGCGCGAAATACCTCTTTATTATCTTCAATCCTAGTCTGCGTAAAGATGAGGTCTCCAGTGATTGGGAACTGGCTAAACTGTCCCAGTCCATAAATCTGGTAATAGGCTCCGCGTCAAAGATTACAGGTCAATAAGCTTGCTGTGCACTAGAGGTAAAGTAATGAAACACTTCATCTCTAAGCACAATACAACGTTCTTGGCGGAAAACAACTTTTTATCTGAGTCCCAACATGGTTTTCGCTGTGAGTTATCGACTACGACACAGTTATCACACACTACCAACTATTTCTTCTCAACTCTTGATACAGCAGGACAAATTGATGCCATTTTTCTGGATTTTGAAAAAGCATTCTACCGAGTACGCCACTGTAAACTTTTACTTAAACTTAAGCATATCTTAAAAAATAAACAAATTCTGCAATGGCTTGCTTCATAGCTATCACACCGGCAGCAGTACGTGCAGATCTCTGGTTCAAGTTCGTCGATTACTCCAGTGCTTTCAGGAGTGCCTCAGGGCTCAGTCCTCGAGCCACTTATTTTTCTTATATATTTGAATGACCTCAAGTTCAATTCTCTTGTGAAGGCTCGTTTTCTTGCTGACGACTGCGGAATGCTACAATCACTCGCATACCCGGCCTTCCTCCGCTTGCGGTCTCTGGTTTCATCGCGTTCCCTGTATACTTTACGGACTCGAAGCTTAGACGTATCGGCTCGTGGTGCTGCGCGATTCAGCAGCCGCATTATCGCTGCAGCGCAGCATTTTCACTTACAGTACATATTACATGGCAAACGGACTGCTAAACTCCTGCGGCCGAGCGCTGCAGGAGGGTGAAAAAAGCCAGTCGACCTCTGCGTGGACATTCCCTTGGGAGTTTTCCTCGCCGCGATCTCTTTAAAACCATACTGCGGGCTGATCACCTTCGAAGGGCGCCTGAGTTTCCGTCTCTCCCGAGCAACGCGCACCACATCCATGACACGGTCGCTTGATGCAAAGCTTATCAACCGGCCGTGTACATGATCTACTTTTCTGCACAGCGGATTAGCTCCACCGGCACTATCCTTTCCAGATCTCCCGCCGGCGCAGACAATTTCGTCTAGGAAGCGTTTATGCACACATTGTATTGTAATTGCTAAAGTTTGATCGTTAGAAATGAAATGATGGTAAAAAAGCTTCCACACTAAACTTGTTTTCCCCCAATTCACGCTCGATCTCAGCGTCCGCAGTAAGCCGTCATTAAGAAGGCTCGCTTTAGGGTCAAATCACATAAAAGTTAACGGCAATACTCGAGAATTACCAACTTGGTCGTTCAAACTTTCATGACACGCCGCTAGTGTGACACGTTTTGCGTGTATTTCGTCTAGGAAGCGTTTATGCACACATTGTATTGTAATTGCTGCAATTTGATCGTTAGAAATGAAATGATGGTAAAAAAGCTTCCACACTAAACTTGTTTTTCCCCAATTCACGCTCGATCTCAGCGTCCGCAGTAAGCCGTCATTATGAAGGCTCGCTTTAGGGTCAGATCACATAAAAGTTAACGGCAATTTTCGAAAATTACCAACTTGGTCGTTCAAACTATCATGGTACGCCGCTAGTGTGACACGTTTTGCGTGTATTTCGTCTAGGAAGCGTTTATGCACACATTGTATTGTAATTGCTGCAGTTTGCTCGTTACAAATGAAATGATGGTAAAAAAGCTTCCACACTAAACTTGTTTTCCCCCAATTCACGCTCGATCTCAGCGTCCGCAGTAAGCCGTCATTGTGAAGGCTCTCTTTAGGGTCAGATCACATAAAAGTTAACAGCAATACTCGAGAATTACCAACTTGGAGATTCTACAATTGGAGCGAAATTTTCATTCGTTGCATCTCTCCTGCGCGTGTTTCTACTAGAAGGGCTTGCTAGACAATGAAATAGAATTCACATTATGAACTGGAGTAAATAACTCGAAAATATTACAGCACGAAAAGGAACTCACAAAATAAAATGGGGGGGAGGGGGGTTCGCGATACACGAGCCTCGTAAAATCGAAGCAAATTTTCAAAGGCACATTTCTTTTTCATCCTCGTAAACTGTCTGTCGGCCAAATAAAAAATGTTTTAAAGGAATGGCAATGCCATTAACGAAAATAATTGACATTAAAAACGACATATGATGTATATTTATTTTCAAAGCAGTGAGAATAGTGGAAAATTAAGTGACTAAACAGCCACCTTACAAAGGTAAATATTGCTGATTTTTTTTTTGAAAAGCATGCATAGTTCCAAAAGAAATTTCGAACTAAGCATTTTTTGTAATTTTTCGTGTGAGTAAAGGACCCCTACCCTTTTTTGCAGATAATGATCTTATGCTTTTTTCCTCTGGACCGCTCTGACGAGCTTAGTTTTAGTGATACGACGGGTCGTGGTGCGCAATCAAATGGCACTGACTTGGTTTGAAATATACAGAAGGATGCTCATTTTATGGCCGCTGGCCTTATTTGGAATGCTCTGTCAGTGACGCGCTGCTGCTAATATGTCTTTTTTTTCGCCTACCTCGCGTAACCCCATCGAGATAGCGAAGAATTCGATTCTCTTTCACTTTCGCACTCTGTGACGTCCACTTAGACGGTGCAGCATTAAAGAAACTTTCCACGAACGCACCCCCCGCTGAACTATACTTCCCCAGAGCTTTCACTGTAAGCCCAGCGTTTATTACGTTGTTTTTCCTCGTTTACTGCCCGTTAGAAAGGTTATTGTCTGAAAGCTTCGAAACCAGATCGTTCTTGTTGTCCTTTTCGGTTTCTGCATCCAGGCTGTTATTCCATTTCTTTATAAAGTTAGGCTCACTTATGTGGGTCACCATGGTCCTTTATGCCCACATTTTTTTTATTTCGTATCTATACTAAGTAGGATGCTTTTGGTTGCTTGCTATAGAAACGAAATCGACTCTTACCCGTTCGCTTTTTTTTTAAATATCTATACACACTAGTTGCTGCACATGGAAAGAGACAGGAGACTTGGGAAAATGTGATTTAAAAGTACTGCAGAAGAGAAGATATCTGCACGAAAACGGTTTACAGGTGGCCATCCGAGGTACACTCTTAGAAAAAAAGGTAGTTAAAACGTAGTAACGGCTGCTGTTACAACCTTTTTTTAACCCGTACTACCTATGTACTATGTTGCTACAACCTTGTTACTACCTCGAAAGAAAATTAAGTAGTGACAAGGTAGTAACTTCCGCTGTTACTACGTTTTTTGGCAGTTACTACACTTGTACTATCTCATTATAACCCTGGTAGTATCCATTACTACCTTGATCTGGAAATGGATGGTCGGAATATGCACATGTATGTATACTAACATTCCCGGTGACATTCCACTCAATGTCCCATGTTTTTATATAATGAAAGGGGTTTCCTAATTGGCAGCAAATCTAACAAAAATGCCAGTGCTTTTTTTTTGTTTTCAATACAATATATACGCAGCACGTATGTGTTCCATTCTTTAGTTTGATTTCTTAATTGCACTTTTTGACCAACGCCAAGCTAGTGTGCCAGACTTGTGCTCATTTTTCCTTCTGGTTTTTTTCTTTTTGTTTTTGCTCCAATTTTTTTATTTTGACACTTATTTTGCATTATTTTTATATTATAGGCATAAGATCCTAATGTCAAAAGTCATTAGACTTTCTAAAGAAAGTCATTAGATTTTTTAAGGTGTTTTCTCTCCAGAGGTAGTAAATGTACTACCTTGCAGTTACTACGTACAGTTACTACCTAGGTAGTCATATATGTGACGGTTGTTGCTACCCCAAAATGTAGTAACCTCAACTACCTTTATTTTTAGAGTGTAAGAGCAAAATATTTGCACTACGTACCCCACCGTGCATGATAGATTATACGGGAATATTAGACCGTCTATTTTAAAAGGCTTGAATCTCGACCTCGAATTCGGTTCGGAGATAGATGTTGTCGACGAATTTAAAACACTAGGGGTTATTTTTACAGAAACGATGTCCTGGAACAGGCACACAGAATATATAGCCTCAAAAATCGCGAGTGTAGTTGGGATTCTCCACAGAAACAAATATTTTCTACCGAAAAATGTCATGATGCTTCTATACAACTCTCTTTTTCTGTCTTACTTAAATTACTGCATAATCGTGTGGGGAACGACCACAATGACCGGTATCCAGAAACTTAGCAGACTACAGAGTAAGGCAGTTAGAATCATTACACACTCTGCACATGATTCTAATGTACAGCCATTATTCCACAAGCTGGGCCTATTACACATTAAAGAGATGTACAAGTACAACCTATGTCTCGCATTAATTCGAGAAAGGAGGCAAAATAGAAAAATCCTAACAAAATTAGCACAACTAGCCGTTAAAAGTTCGTCAGGTCACTTCACAAGAAAACCAGAATACTGGAAAGTTGGCTCCTGCAGAACAAATTACGCTGCACAAACCCTAAAACACCGCATTCCTTCGGTCTTAAACTCCTATTTGTCTGAAGATGTAGACATTTTAGCGCTGAATTCTACGCAGCTTAAGAATATTTTTCTTCAATAAAATGCAAACTGTATGTAACCGCTATTAATATTGTATAATTCATAGAGATGTTCTGTTGTTAGTCCTGAAATCTGATGTATCACTTTTTCGGTAACCATGTTCAAATTCCATGTTCAATTAACCATGTTCAATGTACCTTCCTGAGATTTTTTTTTCAGTATCATGTTTTGTTGCCATGTATTGTTACAATAGGCATTTCTTCATTTAGTCGTGTCAAAACGACTGTTCTTCTGACATGCTTTTTGTTGTTAAATGTTTGTCAAGTGCCACCTGTCGTTTCCATATAGGGGGGCGGGGACCAGTCAAGCTGCGGTTGCAGCTTTTAGCCCCGTCTCCCTCCATCTTTTTTTGATGGAAAATAAAGTTTATCTTATCTTATCTAATTGCCAAAGTAGAATGCGTTCGTCATAAATTACTTCAAGCTGTGGAAACAGGAGCAAGTAGAATTTTTTTCTAAAGAGCGAACCGGCATCAAAGACCCTTGAGTAAGTCTGAGTAAAGAAATTTAAAATCAGAAACAGTGTAGAACGCAAGCGTTTGGCACTGGTTACATATTTGAAAACCGAGAAAGCAACGCCTGTGTTCATCAGCATGTCTCGAGCAAGGCGTTGCAAGTTCTGTACTCAAATAGTACACACATACTATCGCTCTAATATCCTCATCTCATAAAGGAGGGGAATATCGTTAATGTCCTGAATAGGCTGCCTCCTTTCGAAGAATAAGCAGAATGTGAGTGTCTGAAAATAACTGCTGGAGCGCAGCTTCAAAAACCGGTTTGAAGCCGGCTCAACGTGCGAAATAAACACCCTTTATAAGCCCTCGTAAGCTTATAAGCCTTGTGAGGGTAAGTCTCCGGACTTCTGAGATGGACAGTGAGGCTGTTAAATACACACAACTCCTCAACTTTTATTGTGACGTAAAGACCGAGAAAAGCTCGAAGAGTAAGAGACAGAATGTTGCAAAAATAATATCTTTGTACATGCGCTTAGAATGAGGAGTTTTCTGGCTGATTTTCAGTAGTTCGCTAAATATTTATAGACGGCGGAACAAGGATGCCCCCGAGTCCACTTAAAATGTCGTTCAGGTTTTACTGTTTGGAGCCCTGCATCTTTCCAGCTTCTTTGGTTACCTTTGTCCTCCACACGAACGCGAGTCGCACGTGCTTGGTACCCAAACTGCGGCTTTCAAATGTATTGAAATACACTGCGGAGTTACCCTGCCCTCTGTTCACTCTCATACGACTGCAGTCTTTGAAAGCCTCACGTTTAGAAAGATGCTTATTTCTGGCGCACTGTCATGAGCTTCGTTTTGCCAGTATTGCCTCGGGGGTAACATTTTCGTCCCAGCCGTAAAGCTTTGGCCATAGGGCAACATGGATTTGCCGGCTTTTTTTGTGGAGGAAGTCTGTACGCTCTTCCCTACAAGCGTGACTTCTTCGGAAGTTGAAAGGATTGCGCCAAGGAAAGTATGAATTCTCAGAAGGCTGCTAGGCTTTTCATTCAGTTTACTATCTGAAGGGGGTATCTTCCGTTGCCATAAAAGCAGAGTCGGGAGGTCAGCTCACAGAGCTCGAAGAAAACACTGTTCCGTAAAGCACGGGTCCCAAATAACGGCGTAAAAGCACAATAATCCTCCCAAAAATTTGCAAACCGGCATGAACGCATAGTGCCAAAGCGGGACATGGCTCAAGAGCAAGAGACCAAGACGCACAACATTACAGAATAATCAGGTCAATTCTGCTCAGTTTAGCTGCAAACTGCACGCACCAACAAATGTACACTATACCTTGCACACACATGCACATACGCGCACAGCTACCGCTTTTATTGAATAAACGGCATAGCGTTACATGAATTACGGATGCTGTGTTTTATGCGATGCCTATTCATCGGTTTCCGGAACATGCTATCAAGCACCAACAACATTGATGCTGGTATGCTGTTTGTGGTCGTTGCCAGATTAAAGTCTTAAAGCGAAAGCTTCACTACGCCATGTTCCGGCAGCTACGCCGACTCCGTCGCTTTGACTTTTGGCGACCTTCAGCCGCTCCGAAGCTGCACTGGCTCGACCATGTGACTAGCCACGTCACTTGCAGCGGTGGTTCCACCGTCGGCACGCACGCGCTCTCCGCCGCCGCAGCTGGAGCCGCCACGCATGCGCTCTCTCGCTGTCAGACCATGTGACTCATCGCGCGCTTTGCCGCGGCATAAAGACGAGCGCACCGCTCGCATAGGCTGTGCGCGCTTTGCCATGGATCCGAGTGAAACTCCGCTGTCTCGGAAAGTTACGCAGAGGACCTTGCTACGTCGTCAGCTAGCGACACCTGACCACCCTGCGGATATCGCCCGCTTTCGCTTTGCATAAGTAGGCTTCGAATAGTTAAGCCTTGAGCATTTATTCTTTTGCTGTTCGGTACGCGTTCATTATCAATACATTTTCAAGTGTATGATCCTACTCCGTGAACCGGTAGGAGGATAGAAGTGTGCGTAAATAATTACGTGAATTAGCAACACTCTGCGAAAAAAGACCCTGTGTTTAACAAAAACATTAAGCAGTGGCAGTAGAAAAATTACTCAATTAAACAATCCCCACGCACTGAGCAGTCGGCACTCGCGAAAATTTCCTCCACTAGTCAAGTTCTCCTATATATTGCAAAAAAATTGCGTCAATTCCGTCAAGTCGTTACAAGGGCTCTTTCCAGGATTTGGTTTCATAAAATTGCTCACGTCAGAGTAATTGCATCAAGAACTGAAGACTTGTAAAGTTTTGCGTAATTTGATTCTCGCTGCATAAATGAACTTCCTAGCTTACAGTTTCCTGACTGTTCCAAAAGCTACATTTATGGATGCTTTTCGAACGGTTTTTCCTACGGCACCGCTTTTTGATGCCCTCCCAGTTCCTGAAGGTGGCAGTCTGGGCATCTTGGCAATTCATGATGGAAACGTACAGCGCAAATACAGACGAGGACACAAGGAAGTATGTTCTATGTGTATTCCTTGTGTCCTCGTCTGTATTTGCGCAGTACATTTCCACTCAGTTCACGAGATACGCATAATTTTTTTTCTGGAGAATGCAGCAGGCGTTTTAATAGCGACGCACTCTAATATATTACGTCTCTGATGTCGGCGCAGTGAACAACAACCTAATCTCCGAATCTTCTGAGTTTTACAAATAACGTTATTGTATATTGGTTAGGGCATTCTTTAGTTCTTTAGAGCGTTTTTATATTTCTAAAAAGCACACACCACTTCTTGACACGGAAGGTAAGCATCGAGGTCATTCTTCAGCCCTTGTCGCGAGGCACTGCCGAATACATGTCACATCGCACATACTACAAGCTGGAAGCCGGGGACGGCGCACCTGTTCCGAACGTGGGCATATGTCTTCTTCCGTTATTTCTTTTACCAGCATCTTTCTCATGCACAGTAGACTATTTGGGACCGGTCTCGTAGAAACTTCCTCATGTGGAAGTTTCTGTTAACCCCCGCTTTCACGAGAGTTGCTTCACTCCGAGATCGAGAAAAACTGCAAGGATCGTCGGCTTCACCGACGTGGGTGGAGACCACAGACTCGTGGAGCAAGGTTACCGGGTTTATATATATAATGCACCCAGCGAAAAGCACGTTGATTTCTAAACTACTACGAAAAAACTCGACGCACGTTTAACGTGTAGGCTTTGTTGCAAATGCGTGAATATTCGCATTTCCAGAAAAAAAAAAGTTTTGAGTAAAGGAAACGAAAAATTAATGAGTTCAGAACAACGAGCAACCGATTTTTGCGTGCTTCGCCGATATTCCAGCTAAGAACGGCGATGTTTTTGTAATCGTCTAATTTTTCACGTCCGGAGATAGTCTGTGTATTACGACCCAAGCTAAGAGGATAGCGTTTCGAAAGGGCACGTTCTCTACAATGCACTCCACGAAATACAATAAAGCTGGTATTACAACAGGCCACTTGGATATTGAGCGAAAACGGAGAAGACATGAATATATATGATCTTGCAGGCTAAGTTAGGGGCATAGTGTTCCGTAAGGTCATGTTCATTATGATCGAGTGCACTAAAAATGATAAGCTCGACATGCAACAGGGCACTTCGATATTTTACGAGAACAGAGAAGTTATGAAGGCGAATAACATATTTTGTGCGGGAAAGGTCTACACAGGAAAGGCTCGTTATGGCTACGTATAATCAGGAGGCTTCTTAACTGCTCAATGGAAATCGGTACAAAGACGATTTCCTTGAAAGAGTACATGCAGCGGTGACAGGAATACCGCGATGAAAAACTCTTCCTGCAGTCTGATAGGTCTAGCGATATTTTCTCAGGCACGATGTGCTCGCACTCAACGAAGTGCCATACTTGTCTGTTTGTATCAAGCAAGTACTAACCTTCTATACTTTCTTTCATTGCTTAAGAGCAAAAATGACGGCGTGAAAAATTACTCCGGCAGTTATATGCTGAGGATGCAACCCGGTTGGCGGTCAAGAGGCAGTAATTAACTAACAATCACTCATTCAAAAAAGCAGAGCTGAGTAGAAGCTAGCCCGTTGTTTTCTCTGCTAAATCTTTGAATGTTTTGAAGTGACTGACGTGCGCAGGAGAAAAAAGAGGTCAATTAGTTTTTTTTTAAATGTGCTACGCGTCATCTGGAGTGCTCAAATATATTTGCAACCTTTGGCAGGTGTCTTCCCGTGATATTCGATTAGCATTTTTATTCGAACAGACGAAAATGTGCCGACTAAAAAGAGTTAAGAGATGCTCAAACTAGGAAGACTAAAAGAAGGATGAATA
The DNA here is from genome assembly GCF_055824585.1 of Amblyomma mixtum. Lineage (NCBI taxonomy): Eukaryota > Metazoa > Arthropoda > Arachnida > Ixodida > Ixodidae > Amblyomma > Amblyomma mixtum. The sequence continues at coordinate 143,122,140 of NC_143017.1, read as the reverse complement.
GAAAGAGGAACCACGCTGTCTAATAATGACGCGATTTTGCTGTTGGGTATGATTTACCGGCATTCTTGGTAATGTGCTGCGAACGCAGTATCGCCGTGCAAGCGAGCCGCGCCTCCATTGGGCATAGAATCGGATGTGACGGCATAACGCGAAAGAAGGCAATTAGTGGCAGTGGCAGATTAACGGCGCTCGGAGGATAATTAGCAGATAAGAGCGGCGCCCTAAGAAGAAAAAAGGAGGAAACCACTCTTCGCTAATTCGTGCGTGAGCTGCGGGAAGCAGTAGACGACTAAAAACACGAAAAATGGCGCACACGATAAGCAAAAAGTAATCGGAAACTACCTTGTTTTGTCAGCCGGTCGAGTTGGCCGTTGCGGTAAGAAGCCTAGGCTAACAGAAAAGCCCTGCGGAAAGGTTTCAGATTTCAGACGGATGTCTGACAGCAACAACGTATTAGCAGTATGCATGTTGTCAGTCGCAATGCAGAGCCCATTAAACTTGTGAAAGCTTTTACCTGAGTGCCTAATCTTCTAGGCCGAGAAGAAAAAGAAATAGGGCGTATCGTTTGTATCGAGGTCTCATTTTTAAACCACATCGGTGATAGGCATTAACTTTTTTAAAGGCATCATAGTAGTGAAGAAAGAATTGGATGAAAATAACTAGTTTGGAAGTGAACGTAATAGTGAGTTGATTATGCATTAGTCGTCTAACCAAACCTGCACGCCGCGCGACGCAAAGCTTCGCACCATGACATGGGTTCTCTATATCTGGCAGTAGTTCTTCTGTTTACACACGCAAGTTTGGGTCGAATTTCAATGGCGAAATGGAAGCGAAACTTTGCTGCTGGCGCAAACGGAAATCATTATACTGAGATGGCCCCACCTAGCACCCAGGAGCACATCATAGCCGCGTGTCCTGTGAGTACTAATGACCCAAGTTGGTTTCCACAGCCGAAGCAGAATGAAAATATGAGGAAATGGGAAAGGGGGAAAATAGCCAGGCATATTCTAGTGCTTCTATTGGAGAGAGCAAAAAATTATTCCGACGGATATTAAAATTGTGATCAGCGGATGCATGAAAAAAAAAGGAAAATGTGCGCTTCGCTTTGTACTATTTTAGTTACGGAACAACTCAAGGTTGGCCGATGACATCAAGCTTACTTGTATTTTAAATAGAAGGCGTAAACGACTGCAGTATCAAGTGCCAACCAACTCTCTTCTCGTATTGTGAACTTCGATTTTTCTTCGAGCCGACCCGTACAGAAAGTGCTTTCATAAAGGTTGCGTGGTTCTTTTGTTTGTGCATGGTAACATGGTTACACAAAACAAAAAATTAGAAGTGATTTTTAATCAGCTATTATTTTTCACACTCTATCACTTATCTATGCATAAGAAAATTGCCTTCCTCAAGAAAATAAAGAATGCGCAGCTAGTTGCCGTCCTTCTTTGCTTTACAAACATTACAGTACTTGTCATTTCTGACTTCTCGAAAGATTCACTGCTGTGAAAAGTCAAGCGTGGTGATGATAGGGATAGAAATGCGATTATGACAAAATAATTTCGTGCGTGCAAATTGAGCAGCCTATTCGTGAAAGTAGGTTTAGTATTAGATCATATATTTAGAGTTGTTTCAGCGTCACTAGCCGAATCATATTATAAGGTTCTATGTTACGTGCGTGGACACGAAAACTGGGGATAATGCTGGCTATCATCACCCGTACGCAGCTTTAAATCTTTTTGCGTAGACTGACTATATGGAAAACACTTTTCCAGCGCCCAGCTCTCGAAAAACCTTGAAATCTGTGCAAATATACTCTCCTGTTTATTTGCACAGATTTCAAAGGTTTTTCGAAAGCTCGGCACTGAGAAAGTGCTTTCCATATTATTAGTACCCGCGAACAACTTTGAAGTCGGAAATTGGTAATCAAATATACTCTGAAATTTGCAACTCCGCAGTGTCTCTGTGGCTAACGTGGTCGGTTACTGAATCGGTGGATCCCGGTTGAATCCCAGCCGTGGCGGCCACGTTTCAACGGGCGCGAAACACAGGAGACGCCTGGGCGCTGTGTGTATTCTCAGCGCACGTCAAAGAAGCCCCGGCGGTCGAAATTATCCCGCCGCCCTTCACTACGGCGTCTCTCATAGCTGATGGGATGCTGGTGGACGTTGTGGCTTGGACGCTGTGGCTCGTGGACCCTACTGTTTGCTTACCGCCATCATATTTCTCAGTAGTGAAGAAGAACAACCCTACAGTAGCCATAAAGGAGTTGGTCAGCAGCAGGTCCAAATTTTTCGCAAGTGCAGAGCAGAATTTTTTTCTTTCCCTCACCAGCCTGTCATATTCAACCTGCATGAGTGACCTTCTTAGCAAGTGCGTTAATTTTGGAACGGACACAAGACTCCGAAGCAGGAAGGTTTAAAGCCGCTTTGAAATGTAAGCAACAAACAACTCTACCCTTGTAGAGTTTGTCGTCTGTGGCAGTCCCTCATCAATAGTATTGTGACAATCTCGTGCAGTTTTCACGGTAGACGTTCCTGTAAAGTTCGCTGATCAGATTATCTGTAAACTTTCTTCTCATCCAAGGTCTGGTAAGCTTTCGCCAGTATACTCCCTAATCGCTCAATTTCGTCAGAAACGCCGTCGTGAGCTAAGTGAGCAGATATCCCTCATATCTAAGAGCTTCATTTTTAAAGCCCTGCCGCATCGCATGTGCCTTCTTTGCCACTGTGGCTGCCCGCTGCTAGTGGCCAGCGAACGGCAGTTTTTATTAAACTAAACCAGCAAGTATCTATGAACATATGTGAACAAGAAATGAGAAAAACGTTGTCCTATGTGGGACTGCGCGTATACCGGGATACAAATTACAGGAATATTCTCGTTCTGAATATTTTTCCAGTGTATTGCATAATTCCAGAACAAGGCAGTTCTTTTTCTCGCGTTATTCTGCACCATTAAAAATTTCCGGAATTTTTGTATGTCTAGTGTGCGCGTAAAGAAAGCGGGCTTCGCATTGCTGTTTTGTTATAACTGGTGCTTAAGCGCACATCTCAGCCCACAAACTGTTTAAATGGAATGTCGTTTTTGACGAAAGTTTCATGCTTTCAATGCGCTTCAGAAGCACAGAAATATTCTGCTCAACTGCTGCCCCTTACGGATTAAATGAGAACGAAGTCTTGTACTATTACAGCGGTCACCAAAACAGGGTGCGGGGTAGGAGGGGAGGCATAGGGGGAAAATACTTGATAAGCTGATACCAATAGCTTTCTCTGTGTATCACCGTTGAAATAACTCGAGACTGCTTCTGAAAAAAAAAACAGAGAGTTGGGGCTCCGTCTGAATAATGAGATGTCTTTATCAATGCGGAACTGTAACAGAACACACTGAGGACATACTCAAGTCATGAAAGCAGAAACACTGCATAATTGCTTTCCCCTGAACTTTGAAGGAAACAGCATCCCTTTGCTATCCAAGAACATTCGCTATCTTCTAGAGGAGGGGGAGAGTGAAATACTGAAGGTAAGGGTGGATACCATATGCGGTACTGTTAATAATAAATGTGAACGCATTTTTGCGCGCGGACGCCTGCCAGGGGAGGTAGGCATACAGTGGAACAGTCCATCTGACTGCAATAAGTGGGTCCTTGACAATTCTAGAGACATTTTTTGGGCTTTTAATTGTACAACAATAGGAAGGTCATGAAGATGAAAAGTGTCTGGTGGCGTCGGCGCCTGCTTGAAGCCTCCACCTGCTAGGTAATGTTTAGGGGGATTTGCCTCTTCCAACTGTCACCTCTCAACTGTTTCCCTCTCCCTCTACCTTGTCCACTTCTAAGAGAGTGGAGGAAAACGCAAAGAAAATGATCCAGATAACATCAGGGCTAGATACAAAATATAAAGCCCCCCGAAAGAACTATATGTGCAAAAATTAGGCTTGCGAAAGTTATTCCTTGTTGCTTTGCTAGAGAAGAGAACCTTTGGCCTCTCAAGGTTCATCTTTCATGGTGTTTAAAAAACAAATTCACCAGCCAGTCTAGAGGCGCATCGCTTAACTGTTGTAGGACTGCGCCGGTAGTGGTGTACGGACTCGCCATGATCTAACAAAGTGACAAATTTTGTGTGGTTGCGTTGTGGGAATTTGAATAGAATGAGACATTGACTAGATATGGTATTGAAAGACAATGGACTCAGATTTGAAACAGAAGCGGAACTGGAATAGGTTCGCGTGTGAAAGTAGAATGCTATCCCATAGTCACCACATATATCCAATTGGTCGCCTCTATTTCTTTTTTAATAACTGGAGAGCCTTCCTTCTTTTAATATTACGTCCGAAATCTCTCGAACCCTTACCAACTCGCGTCTAATAGGCACTTGTCATATTAGGCGGAAATCGAAATTCAGAGTTTGGCCTAATGGTCATTTAAACGAAATCTTAAAAGCCGAGTTTGAGCTAACAGAAAGTCACGTGTTTTACAATCTGTTGTGTGAAACTGTAGTGCCCTGGGGCACTAAATATGTCAGCACTAGGCGTGGTACAGAAAAAAACAGCGCCACGTCGGACTACACGCGAACGTTTGTGAGATTGGCATTACTTGAAACTCGTACCAAGAAGCCAAGGAGCGAGCCCATCAAAAACGTTCTCAGAACGTCCACGACTATTTTCTTCGTCATTCTGCAAAAAGTTCGTCCTTAAGTCACAGCAGCACGTGCAATCTCGGGTAGAGTGATTCAACAACTAGACGGCCAAGCTTATATGAGCAACACATCAGCACGTGAGCATCACAGATACAAGCACATGGCATCAATGAGGTGAGGCTTACACAGTTTAGCAAGCCACAACCACCTTCTCAACAGTAAAGCCCTTCTTGCTTTTGGTGTCTTTCAGCAGCACAGAAGCGGCGGCGTTTATTCAATGATGCATTTTCTGGGGCTAGGTGGCGGCCTCAGGCAGAGCGCTTTCTTCAATATTCCCAACATTTTTTTCCGCATTTTGTTTCATGGGGCAAAGCAAAATTGACATGAATGGATAAGGAGGCGCATGCGCACGTGGTCTGCAGTCGGTTGGCTGATAGTGACGAATACGAGCTGCTCGCGAATGTACACGCTCTACGCCCGTGGCGTTTCGTATGGTTGTATATCAAGCGTAGACAGGTCGTGATGTTCCTCGCCTGATATGCGGTCTTACACGAACTTGTGAACAAGCGACATAATCTTCGCCCACCATTCTTCACTTCTTTTTAGATTTTGAGCAAATGTGCAGCTTACCTAAATAAAATAGCCATTTTACAAGTCGCAAAAACACCGTAGAAAGCTATTTTAAAAAAAACGAAACACCTAGTGAACAAATTCATGCTTTATGTTCACCAGAAGACGGAGGAGCCAAATTTATTACTTTGTGTGAACGCCACTATAACCACGGTGTACTAAAAAGTACGTGTAAGTTTTCCTCGAGTGCTCTCGTCTTTTTTTTTTTTTTGACAAGCCCTATTTTTATACAGGGACGTTACAGCCGGCTGAAAAAGGAAGCAAAATTTTCAGTGAAAAAATGTTGCAGTGAAAATGATTTCGCTCGAGCATGCTTCGCTCGATAAAGTCGAAACGGCGTTTGTAAATATTCCTTTCATGTCTTCGTGTAAAAGCGCTTTAGTAAGGAAGCACGATTTGACCATGAACCTGCGTTAAAAGGAATTATTTGTTTTATGCATAAAGAATGCATTAATGGAAGTATAACATTGAAAGAGTGTTCGAAACAACGTTTGTACTTTGCTGCCCGCATCTCGCTGTCTCATCTTTCTTCAAAACTTCAAAGGTGCCTTTTCACTTCTGATAGAGTGCGCTGCAAGTTCTCCTTCTGTGCAGTCTCCTTGTTCTCATTCCCGCCCCCCTCTCCAGCGCTACCAACTAACCCCAGCGGCAGGATTGCGACGACACTGAAGAGATTTACGACGCCATGAGATGGAGAAAAGACAGGCACAGCTGGAGGGCATGTTGTCACACCGCTCGGTATGTGCACATCCGGAGATAAAGTGCGTGGGAACGTTCCGCATTCTTTGTGAATTCTCTCAGGACATGATTCTCGGCATTCATTTCATTTGAAAACACGGCTCGACCACAGACCTCTTGAATCGTATTGTCACGTTTTCAACCACACTGGCTACCGAAAAACCAATCAAAGTCAATTCCAGAGGTGTATTGCGTACTTGCGATGATACGCAGCCCTCCCACCAGCAGAACAGCGGCAATTGCAAGAACTGTTGCTCCATTTTAAAAGTTGCTTTAACTCGTCATCTGAACACCTGGTCATCTGAACATCTCGTCATCTGAATCACTGAACACTGGATAATCAGCACATGATGGTGCACGCCTAGTACATCATCTGCCTTATCGTGTCTCTTGCAGAGAGCGATCCAAGAGATGCTCAATGACAGCATAATCCAACTATCGAACCGTCTTCGATCGTCACTAGTGGTTCTCGTAAAAAAAAAAAATAAGGATGGAACGCTGCCTGCGTCCACTACAGGAAGCTTAAAAGCGGGACAAAAAAATGCTTATCCACTGACGTGTATTGATGACTCCCTCGACAGACCTGATCGAGCAAAGTACTTTTCTTCGGTCTACCTACGAAGCGGATATTGGGAGATAGAAATGGACAAGATATACAGATTAAAAAAAAACTACTATTGCACCCACGGACGGTCTCCAAAAACGCCGTGTCCTATGCGCTGTCAGCAGCGTGAATTGTGAAGTTGTTCCTCATGGAACTGTGACCGTTGGCTGTCGACGACCACGAAATGTTATTCTGCACGTGCTGCGCCAGGAGCCGTACAATCCGCGTGACTGCGGCGCCCTACACGCTGCATTTTAAACTGGTCTCTCGCCTTAAGAATGTTATTGTGATTTTTTATTTGACAGAGCAGCTCTTAAGGGCGCGTTCGTGGGTTGAGCCCCGTCGCCGCCATCGCTGTGACCGAGCCAAGCCATAAATAAATAAACGAAATATATATTGCAGCGACTGGAATTCGAAACCGCGGCGCCGTGAACTAATCAGCTGCACTGGCCACTGCACGAGGGTACTAAGCTATCCCTGCAGCCGATCAAGCCTCGTGTTAAGCTGCAACACAGTCTTGTGCTGTGCATCGCACATATGCGTCTTCATCAACTGCTGCTACTATCGAACTAATATCGTCGCCATACGTGCCGATGTACCAGCCAAGCAAAACAATAAGCCTCGAGAAACTGAGAGCACAAGGCTAACGCTGTATCCGATCACGCCTCGTGCTAAACTACCACAAACTCTTGCGCTGTGAATGCACACCGTCGTCTTCTTTTACTAATACTGCTGTCAAGCTAATATACACATTATCGCGCTCTCAGCACTGTACGTCGTCGGCTTCTTCAACTAACACTACTAACAAATTAATATCGTTGCCAGACGTGCCGACGATCGGGCAAAGCAAAACCATGGGTTAACAGAGCCTGAGACACTGACAGAGCTGGGTTGAAATTTTTCATTAGGGAGAATTGTAATCCTCTTCAAAATTTTTTTCTTAGTTTCCCGTTCTTACGGACTCTGTTTCAGCTTTCTTCTTTAATTTTTTGTCTGCTTTTTCTCTTTTTGCTTTTCTACTTCTTTTGTACACACTCTGTTCTTCACTGGAACGATGCTTTTCTTTCACGCGAGAACTGATTCCACGTGTCTGACCCGCGCCATCTTCGCAATGAGCTGCGAACACGATGATGCTGACACAGTCGCGTGAGCAGCGCTCGGGCTGGGCTAGGTTTCTTAACACATCTCGAGTTAATTGGTTTTTCATCACGATGCAGAAGAGCACAAAATTCGCAAAGACACGGAAAGGAAAGGAGAGACAAAGCAGTTTCTGAGATTAAACTGCCCCGGTCTAGTGTCCCCCCCTCCCCCACCTTCTGCGGCTTTCCACCTTCCGGTTCATGGCGATACTATATTTTTTTATAGCAAAAGTTTTTCTTACCTGATTTTCCCCCGTGTAACCTTCAGTTGCGCATTCTGTTGTACTGTACTCAATAGGTAAAAGCACGTTTGAAAACGAGGATCAGCTTACGCTAGTTAGAGCCATCATTTGGGACCCGTACACACAAACCAATATGAATAAAATTGAAAGTGTGCCAGAAAGAGCAGCTCGCTTTACATACAATGCCTTTTGGAAAGCAAATGCGAGCGCATTACTAACAAGCGCAAGTTTAGTTTCGTTAGTTAACGGAAATTGTGTGTCATGTCTTATACTTTTCTATCGAGTAAATAACGGGCATTGCAAAGTAGATTTCTCAAACATTATTTCTTTTTCATTTGGGTATGCCACAAGCTAGCGTCATAATCGGACCATATCCCGTTTTTGCACATATAATAACACCTTTGAATAGTCATTTTTCCCAAGAACTCTCACTGTCTGGAATTTATTTACAAACAATGAAGTTCTTCACCCATTATTGAAATTGTTTAAATGTCATCTCAAGGTTTTCAATAAGTTTTTGCCATTACATGTTGTATTGTGTTCTTTTTTCTTGGTTGCACTTTTGAAACATGCCATTGTTTTCCTTTATCCCTCTCCCTTGAAATGCATTGTTTCTTCTTTTCAAATATTCCCACCCTGCTAAAATCCCTCCACTGGATTGCAGTATGCATAAATAAGTAATACTCGAGCGATCGTAATTAAAATAATCTGCTAACAAATAAATCGAAGCACGAAAATAAAATTAATCAATTATCTATGATTAAATGAGCAGCGGCCTAAGAGAATGAGACTATCTTGAACATCTCTTCTCTTGAACATTCCCTATAAACTGCGCAAGTACTACTCGGAAGATGAAACTTTGATTTCTGGTACCCGTCTCCTTGCGGACATCTACTGGCAACGTCAAGAGCTCTCACTATCTCCGGTAGGTTGATCGGATTTATTTCGAGCGTGGTTGTTATCCGACACAGAAAAACAGGCTAAAAAATGTCAATCCACATTCCGTCGTTTTATTTTTCGTGTGGCTTGCGAGTAAAAACTATAATCCAATGAAAATTTCGGCGCATTAGTGAATCGGCGCGATTCACTAATGGTCAGAAGTGATCCGTGCTGCTTCAGTCCTGATAAACAGGTTAACTGAAAGGATTTTTTCTGGATACTTCAGTGCAGTTTTCAATACGCCCAGAATGATCCGCTTCAACTTTAATATTTTTTGCTCTATATCGAAGATTCAAAAGTACAGTACTCTTCTATTATACGGATGTCTTGAGAAGTTGCTACCTCGACATCTTATTGTAAAACATAACAGAAACTTCTCCAAACCATAAAAGTCAGCATAACACCACAGCGTCATGCAAATGAAATCATTTACTCTAAGAAATTTCTCAAAATTATATTTACATGGTGAGTATTTGGACATACCCTCTACTCTGCAATGCTTGAGTTGCTCCTCTTGCTTTCTGGCGACGTTGAGACGAACCCAGGTCCCATGTCAAAAGCTGAGGCAGATGCGTTTGCCTCGGCTCTTGAGCCGATACAGAAACTAGAGGCCGCACAGGAGGCGCTCTTGGCAGAATTAAAAAGCGCAAAGGACAAACAAGCTGCCACTGACAATGAACTCATCATTATAAAAGCCAAAGTTGCGGCGCTTGAGTTGGCCACTTCCTCAGAAAGCGCTGCAAATTCGAGCGTGAACGGAAAAGGAAGCAGAACTTTACGTGATGTCACAGATCAGCTGCAAACAATAAGTTCAAGATGTGAAGACGCAGAAAACAGGCTCAGACGAAGTAATTTGCTGTTTTTCGGGATAGAAGATGACCCTGGAGAGGACATGGGCTACCCCTGAAAAGGAAGTCATAAAATTCTGCTCTGAAAAACTGCAAACTGCAACAACAAGTTCGCAATTCGAACGCGTACATAGGCTTGGGAAATACCAAGAAGGAAAGAACAGACCTATAATAGCTAAACTAACTTTCTTTAAAGACAAGCAACGCATCTTGTCATCTGCACACAAATTAAAAGGCTCAAAATATTCAATCGGTGAAGATTTCTCCCCAGCTACGCGACAAGCTAGAAGGAAGCTGCTTGACTTCGCCAAACCTCAAAAAATTCCTTTTAAACTGTCAGTTGATCGGCTGCTTATAAGTAATCAGACTTACACGTACGACAAAAACACTGATACCGTTGTCATGTCGCAAAGATAGCTAGACATAAGCACTTGCTCACGGGCTCTTCCACAGTCAAAGCTACCAATCAATGGGTCTTTGTTGACACTATCTTACGCAAACATACGAAGCATCATGCCCAAGCGCGAATTAGTTTGCTCTCTGCTTGACGATAACGAATCTAATATTCTTGTTCTTACCGAAACATGGCTAAATCCTGATATTACAGACGACGAAATTCTTCCTGATAACCATTCTTATAATATTTACCGCAAAGATCGAACTAGCAAGAGAGGCGGGGGCGTTCTTCTTGGTGTTAAAAAATCATTATCTTCACTTATTATCGACTCGAACTCATCTCTTGAGATTGTGTGGGTTGAAGTAATAATAAATTCGACCAAACTACTGGTAGGTGCCTGTTACCGTCCACCTGACTACAGCACTTCTTTCGTTACAGAACTACGCAATAGCATATCCACGGCCCTCTGTCCTGCGCATTCAGTTTACTTATTCGGTGATTTTAACTTTCCGCTCATAAATTGGCGTAATCTATCATCATCTTGTCGAACATCTGTGGATTTTCTTAACTTAACTTTAGATCTTAACTTGTTCCAGGTCGTTAACAAACCAACCCGTGGTACTAACATTCTAGACCTTATACTCACCAACACCCCCGAAACCGTTGAATCCGTAGTTCACCTAAACGGCTTTAGTGATCACGATCTACTTCAGGTTACAATTAGTGTTCCACTACCCTTTTCAGGGATCTCAAAGAAAATAATACGTGATTATAACAAAGCAAACTACTCTAAAATAAACAATGAACTTGAAGTATTTTTCAACCGCACGCTACTTCCTTCTTTTTATAATCGCTCGGTGGAAGATAACTGGGTATGTTTCAAGAATAAAATGTCTGCTCTAATTAACAAATATATCCCGTTGATCTCGATAGCAAATGACAAAACAAATCCTTGGTTTACTAATGCCCTACGTAAGCTCAGGAATAAAAAGAAACGTCGGTACAATACCGCTAAACGCGTCAATAATGCTCCTTCGTGGGAAAGGTACAGCCTTTGCTTAAAAACGTACTGTTCTGCCTTAGCTGCAGCCAAAAATAAATATTTCTCCACAGATTTACCTTCTCTCTTAAATTCGAATCCGAAAAAGTTTTGGCGAGTTATTTCACCTGACCGTGACTCTAACAAGATAGCCTTGCATAGCGATACAAATACTCCCCTCCCTGACAATGAGTGCCCCTCTGCGTTTAATACGTTTTTTTCATCGATTTTCAGCCGCGAGGATCATACCAATGTACCTGATGTTGCTGACTATGACTGGCCATTCATGGAAAGTATTGAAATCTCGGTGGAGGGAATTGCATGTCTTATTAATAATTTGAAGATTTCTACTTCATCTGGTATTGACAATATTAGTTCCAAGATATTAAAAAATACCATTTCTATATCCAGTAACATTCTGTACCATATATTCAAGCAGTCTTTGTCATCGGGACAGCTGCCTAATGACTGGAAAATGGCAAAAATCATACCCATATTTAAAACTGGGAATAAACACTCCCCGGAAAATTACCGTCCAATTTCATTGACCTGCATTTGCTGCAAGATGCTGGAACATATAATTGCTTCTCATATTTATAATCACCTAGAGTCCAATAAATTCTTTTTTCGCCATCAACATGGTTTCAGGAAAGGATTATCATGTGAGACACAGTTACTCGAATTCACGACTGACCTGCACTTTAACATGAACAATAACCAGCAGACCGATTGCATTTTTCTTGACTTTTCCAAAGCCTTTGATCGTGTAGCTCATTGTCGCCTTATTGCTAAATTAACTGCACTTCGATTTGACTCCTTCACCCTAACATGGCTTTGAAATTTTCTTTCGAATCGTCAACAGTTCACAGTAGTTAATAATATTGCTTCGTCTCCTACTTACGTTACTTCTGGTGTGCCTCAGGGCAGCGTTTTGGGCCCTTTACTCTTCCTAATTTACATAAATGATTTGCCACTTAATGTTTCTTCTCGCTTGCGTATTTTCGCTGATGACTGCATTATTTACAGATCAATTAACAGTACTGACGACCACCTGGCCCTTCAAAATGACCTTAGCCTAATTCATAGTTGGTGTAACACCTGGTTAATGGCTTTAAATGTGTCAAAATGTCAGGTAATTTCTTCTAGTCGTAAGCGTGATAACTCACATTTTTTATACAACGTCAATAATAAAGAATTGTTACATACAGTATCGTATAAATATTTGGGTGTTCAACTAACCGAAAACCTCTCCTGGACAGACCATATTGCAGCCGTTTGCGCAAAAGCTTCAAGGACATTAGGTTACCTACGTCGTAATCTGGGTAATTCACCTTCCAACATCCGAAAATTGGCCTATCAGACATTTGTTCGTCCACAGCTCGAATATGCATCATCCATTTGGTCCCCACATCCTACATACTTAACCGACATGCTTGAATCAGTCCAGAACCGAGCTGCCCGTTTCATTTCACGTAATTATAGCCATCACTCCAGCGTAACGCAAATGAAACTCGATCATTCCATACAGCCTTTAGTTCTTCGCCGTTATATCGCTCTGTTATCCTTGTTTCACAAATATGTTTATAATGCCACACAATCCACACTTCATACCCAGACCGCCTCGAACACGTCTCGTCGATTAAATAACCACTTAAGTTTTGCGCGCATGTACGGTACGACACATGCTTTTAACTTTTCCGCACTCCCTTCCGCCATTCGCTTGTGGAACAATCTTCCTGATCACATTGCTTCCGAGTCAGATCAAGAAAAATTTCGTCATCTCCTACACGAGCATTTTTCGCGATAGCACTTACAAATCAATTTATCTTGTCTCTTACGCTTGGCAATCTGCTTTGAACTTCTTGTGATTTTCTTTTTTCATTGTTACCTCGCTCTTGTGAATTGCTATTTTATGCTGCGTCGTGTGTTCACTTGTATGCCTTGTATATATTATTGCTTTTTTGCGTCTTTTTCCCTGAATATCACTTCACGACTTGTACTCCCTGATATGGTCATTTTTTGTGTTTTTTTGCGTTTTTCTTTTCTTTTTTTTTAACTTTCTAGTATTAATGCCTTACGTTAAGTTTTACTCATGTTATTTCCTTAAGTGTACCTTTGTGGCCTTTCATTACTACAGTTGTTCCTGTTTCATGTTTTGCTGCTTACTCTGTAACCCCCCTTACACAATGCCCCTATGGGGCCTGTAAGGTATTTTAAATAAATAAATAGTTTAAAACCCATCACAGATCGTCCAGTCGAAAATACGCGACGAAAAACCGGGCTAGAATATTCTTTAAAATATTTAAAATAGATATTTCCTTCAATCAATAAATCTTTCAATCAGTCAATAAGTCGGTCGGTCGGTCGGTCGGTGAAGCTATCAATCCTTTTGCCGCAAGAAACAGTTTTCCGCTCTATTCCACGGAGGCTCAGTGGTTAAGGCATTCGGCTGCTGAGCAAAAGGACGCGTGTTTAATTGCCGGCCCTGGCAGCCGCCTTTCGACGGGTGCTAGATCAAAACTGACATGCAGTAGATCATTGCTAAATACCAAAGATTGCACAAAAGCAGTTTTACTCAGGTGGACTCCACCGCTACGTATACCCATCGTCGAAAAGATACGGCTCAAGGGGTTTGCTTGTGAGGCCTGCTGCATGTCTCGTTATGCATCCTCAGCGACCGTAACCCCTTGAAAGAAGATTGGCATCGCGTCCTCAATCCTCCCTAGCTTTAGACTGCTGGATATTCTAGCGAGCTCAGATAAACAGCTCAGAAGCAAACTCCGTGGGCTTTATACTTTTGACGGGGCCTACGTGAAAGCCTGACTGAGATTTCTACTTACCCAGGGAGCAGGTTATGCGCGTCTTCAACTTTTTGATCGTCAATGCCAATTTACCAAATGGACGCCTGCGCCCTACGCTCCAGTGCCGCGTTTGTACAGCAAATGAATGAAAAAACAACAACTCGCATGCATGGCAAGTCGAGGACGATAATGGTTTCTCAAGGGGGTGTGCTACAGAAAGAACAACTGCACTCGCCTTCATGACACATAAGGAGGTAAATAGTTAAACTTCAAGCTCCGAAGCATCCTCAGGCAGCTTCCGGGGCGATCGCCGCGCTGTATGGTCGCCACATCAATGAATTCATTATTTGTTTTCCATTTTCGCAAATCCTGAAAAAGGGCACATACCGGGAATATAATGAGCAAAAAGTGCACACGTGTGGAACAACCGATCACGATCCGTAATTTTTGAGTGCAGCTATGGCGTTTGTCTTTTGCTGCAATTTTAACTTCCAAATCCAAATATCGGCACTTGAAGCTTTTTTTCCCGTCATTTCAAACTCTATTAAGAATCTGCAGCATTTCCTTGAGCTTTCTAAATGAACTACATCAAATTTTGAATCACGTTTCGGGAGAGGGGTCGTTCATAAAAAAAAGACTAAACTAGAGTTCTCCTGAAAAAAAAAAAAGCTCAAGAAGTGAGAACGACTGTGCGGGAAGATCCTGATCGTTTCCATCTTTCACCACACTTCTTTCGCAAACACTTAAAAGCTTCTTGAATCCCTGTAGCAGCAATAGTGGAACACCCATCAAGCGGCAAAAAATTTAATTCTCGGTCCAAGCTTGCTTGAAATAAATAGCAATAATATCACATTAGGGTCTAAATGGAGCCGAACGCTCCAATGCGCTCCGTTTTGGGAGCTAAATTGTTCGACATAAATGACACGAAATCTGAGATGACTGTAGTTACTGGCGCGACAGCGCGTAGTTATGGCATTTGGTATGCACACAAGAAAAGACTGCCGATTTTTAACGCTAGTCTTTTGCAGGTAACTTAAAAATCTATAGCGCCCTCTTTTAAGTTGGAAAGCCTCTTTTGCGACAGCTGGGTGCCATTGCAAATAACCGTTCTTTGACTGCGCGCGGCCCTAAGTGGCCGAGAGATTTTGAACGTCCTCGGCTTTAAAGCGAGATTTTACTCGTCAGGGAAACCAAGCACAAAAGAAACTTCAGGCTTTCTTACTGAGGTCAATTTAGATAGCATTATAGCCGCTGTTATGCGCACCAAATGTGTGCTCCCTTACGGCCGGGCTCATTCAAAAGGCCGGGAAAAACTCCTCTGCGCAACCTAAATGAGCACATCTTCAAACACATCTGCCACGATGAGCAGGAACACATACCAGGCTACAGTGCCTGAAAATCTTCGCTTTCCTCTCCACTAAGTTTCCTCCCCCTAACGTCATTCAAGCAATAATCTTCACTTCGTGTAGGTTCGGTATGGTGATGTGGCAATTAGGTCAAATCATAATGACTCGAATGTCGATGATTCTGCACCGACTTTGTACTGCATTTCGCGAAATGCTTAACAAATGAGTGATCTTTTCTGCGTTACTCCTCATTTATTTAACAAAACTGTCTTCCGAAAGGAGCTCTCCGGCGGCTCAGTAATTATGGTGTTCAGCTTCTGATCGTAACGTCCCGGGACCCATCACGTGCCGCGGCCGCATTCGGTTGGAGCGAAATGCAAAAAGGCCCCTCTGTTGTACGACATCTGAGCATGTTGACGTCACTGCGATGCAACACAAGCTGTCTTGAACCTTACGTTTCTCAGCTTTTCTACAGCTGCATTGCAAGGTACATTGCTAGCTTCCAAAACTCTTGAACTTGGTGACTTGTTTCTAAAAACTCTCACAGTTCAGTGCTGAATCGTTTTTTCGGATCGCGTGTTCTCCATGCGTTTGTCCTGGTGTCCTTTGTTGTGCGAAGGGGCCATCGAGTGGAAGAGCAATAAGGCATGCAGGTCTATATATAGGGCTAGTCTGCTCCTCATACTAGTGACGTGACTTATGCTGCTTTGGCAGTTTCGCGCCATCATGTCTAGGCAGAAACAGTATATAAAAGAAAAATCCTGCAACTGGAGCACGTGGAGCATTTTGTTGTGGTGGCGATCAAAGGGTACCATTTCCGGGTGCGTGTGTGCGGCCGGCAGCCCTCTTGTAGACCCGCCAGAAGGCTCATAAGTGGCCGCATGGTTGGTCACGCGAACAGGGCAGCGTTATAGATGGCTTTCTGAAGCGCTACTCAGCACCCCTTTTCTTGAATATGTGCGATGTTCATTGATTTTGAGTAGGAGGTTCCAGCTGCCGCTTATTGTGAGGTGGGTATAGCTACGCGAAAGGGTTAGGACGCATGAAGGAACACACGACATTCAGAAGCGCTTTTGAACGCCGGTGTGTTCCTTCACGTGTCTTAACCTCTACGCGCAGTTACACCCTTCTTTAGAATGAGCCATCTAGCCTGCAAATCTTAATGTTGGAAGGATTTTGCGAGTCCAAAGAGTGCACCATATCCTGTCCAGCAACCTTCTTGGAAAGGGGCTCTGATGCATGCAAATGAATAGCCTTGGTTGGTTTCCTTGCTTTCGGTGGTATGACTCCGGTTCTGAAATAATTATAAAGTTACTGGCGTACAGTCCACTGCCGTGTCTAATTCGGATCTTGGGCTGCACAGAACAAACTGCAATCATTTTTTTTAGCTGCGACTAGAGCCCTTTCAAGGGTATGGTAGCAAATAAGAATACATACGTGTTTCTGGTTTACTTTGTTTATATTCTTGCAAAAGAAGAAAAGAATAACACTATAGTCGGAAAGTAGCCGACTCCATACTTTTATTTACAACCGAAAAGCACATGCATTGCCATTGCGTTCGGTCTGGGCAGCAAAAGCTAGCCAGAGTAAATAAAAATTCTCGCGCTCCTTGGCAACTAGCCTCAGGAATAGTGATAAAGGGCATAAAGCCAAAGAGCCCAGAGAAGACGATGTCGTTTATTCCTTGCCCATGGCCTCAAGGTCATGGGCAAGATGATGACTTTGAGGACTTTGGTTAACGGCCCTGATATTTAGGATTTTTACACCACACTACTCTAAAAGGCCCTCGAGGTGAGCATTTCCTCTAAACGTCAAAGGTAACATCCTAAATTTAGCCAATGTCTAGCTTAATGAGTTCCAAATGGTCGGTTCCTTTATTCTTCAGTGTTTACACTTTCAACCTAGTGGTCCTTGTCTCTCGTCGCACACTTTCATTCCGTAACTTTCCGTCCGCGTGCAGTTATAAGGACGATCGTATTTCATGTTCTTTCTTTAGCACTCCAGAATGTTGTCACTCCTGCTTCGGTGCTTCCTCATTCCTGGCGGGAAACAAGCAACGTACTGCCCGAGCGCGGCACTACTCAACAACAGACTTGTACCGTTCGCTTCTTTTCGCCCCTGGGCAAAGTGATAACAACACTTGTGTTCGCCGGGTTGGCATAAAATAGTAACCGACTGCTTCCAGAAAACACTCTTTCTTGCCAGCGACGCCTCAGCAGACTGGCTCACCAGCGCTTCGTTTGATGCGGAAATCTCTACAAGCCAAAACTACCGACAAAGAACGGTGGGCACGGAATTGGCACAATGTTTCCGTGTGCGCTCTACGAGCAGTGCCGCAGCTTCCGTTGCCGAAGGCAGTATGGGTACAGTGCAACCGGGGAAGTCGAATAGTAAAAGGGAATGACAAATCGAGCTGCCTCTTTTGGCGGCGCCATCATCCGCTTTCCGGAGCATAATATACAAACCCGGCGAGAGCAAGTAAATAAGCCAGCGAAAGCGAACGGCGAAGAATGCTCTACCGCGCTTTGTTCATAGACTGGTAGCGCATTTCCGGTTTGGGTCTTTGGCGTGTTTGTGTGTGTGTATTGATGTGTTCGTTTTTTTTTCGTCCGATTCGTCGGCTGGATCAAAGCACGACTACGTAGTTACTTAGACCTTCGTATCGGTTAGGATTGACGACATCGCCCTTTGGTATTTTCTTTTTTTCAAGTTTGCCTGCCAATAAGAATGCGTATAGGAAGACTACAGAAGGCTGACGCGCGCGGAAAAAAAAAGTAGTCGAAAGAACGCATATGGTTGCCTGTTTGCGTCTCCGTGCAAGGCGAAGTTATTGAGATGGAACCTGCAGAAGGAGGCACTCTCAACGCTGCAACAACGAAGTGCTCGTTTTTGTGCCAGATTTCCTATTTTTAACTCGCGTCTGTTCAGACAAAAATCATGTAACGTATCACAGCCCGAAAAAAACAAACAAATATAAGCCAGTGAAGGAGAGGCCGAACAGAAAATCAGGGATAGAAGAAAGCCTGCACACAACGCCTACCGACTAGCGAAATACCTTTAAAAAAGCACAAGGGCACATTTACAAAACTGCTGGGTTGGGGCTAATTTCAATGTTGAAAATGCGCTGTGTCCAGTGTCCTCAGCAGCGAGACAGTGAAGGTATTAGTTCTGCTCAGGAACAAATGGCTTCTGAAACCTTTTTTACGGCTGCGAATTATCTACTCACTCTTCGCCGAATCCACGTACGAGGTTCCTTAGGCGACGAAGTGTTCTCAACGTTTAGGCCCAAGTAACTCATGCGAAGACGGCCTATCGGCTTCCCCCTACCCAGTCATTTAAAGGGGCTCTGAAACACCTTTCGAGGAGAGCCCATCAACTCGCTCAGTCACTGCATTGTGTTGTCATGAACACCAGAGCCAAGTAATACTCCTCTACGCGCAGCAGAGAATCCACAATCAAGCGCGAAAGTTGGCGAGCCCTTCCTGGCAACTTTTTCAAGCTCTCACCCTCCTCCGTCGCTCGCACCTGCGTATACAAGTTGAGAGATGGCTATTGGTTAAATTCTTTCAGACGTCCGACAGCTGCCATGGCTGCGGCCAATAAGTCGCGCAGCTCCGGCGGGTCAGGAAACTCCGCCCCCGGAGGTGGGGCCGGCGGAAGAGCGCCGACCTTCCAGCGTGCAAAAAGTGACGAGAGAAGAGAGAGAGGCGCGAACACGCCTAAATTCAAATTTTGACTTAGATAGCTCCACTTCTACAAAGCGCATTAAAAAAATTCTTGCCGGACAATATTTGTGAAGCGGCGTGCTTTATCGTCCCAGCCACACCGCAACGTCATTAGAGCTCCTTTCAGAGCACCTTTAAAAAAATCTAGGCCAGGAGTGCAGCGAGCCTTTAGGCCGGTTCTGACTCTGCACCTTTGTCTTCGTGTTTTATTTTCGTGGTACACCACCGTGAAAAAAAAAACTAAAATCCCGCACAGCGAATCCAAGGCAGCAAACAAACAGTTGCTCAAGAGGAAGCCAAGCGCGTCAGTGCAGGGATGACAAGTGCTTGAAAGATAAAGTTTTAACACATTATGCAGTGTTTGTTATGTAGGGCCGTACTTTGAACTGATTTTTGCGGGCTGGAGAGTTTTAGCGCTTTACACTGCCATTGAAGAGTCGTTCACAACAGTTCCACCAGTGCTGCTAGTCGTAATTTTGCCGACACAGCCGATAACTTAAAGGTACTTCGCCAAACGTGTAAGAATCATTGAAGGAGCGACATGTTTTATAGCACGAGCTACATTACCCGCAGTGTCGCCGTTTCGCTGTGGGCCTTCAGCGCCGCTTGTGCACATGCGGGAGGAGCCGAGTGACGTATCAGCCGCGCAGCTGGTGCGCCGTGCACCGCGCTACTCTCCTCCGACCGAGAGGAGCCGCCGGGTGACGTCACAGCTGCCGGCGCCGCTCGCCTCCGAGCCAGAGAGAGACTAGGCAAGCGCGACACGCAGCCGGCGCGCCGTGCTCTACGGCACCTGCGCGGCAAGGGAGGAGCAGTGCTGTGGTGTATAAATGATGGCGATGCGGCAGTGGAAAAGACACTGTCATGGCGGCTAAGGAGAGCGAGACCGACGTTGTGCGGCGTAGGAGACGGGAAAAACTCGAGTCGTCGGACCATGACGATAAGCAAAACTAGACGCAACCAGATGCACACCGTACCTTTCGCTGCGTATATCCTGGCATAGCTGAGCTAAGCCACTGCCAATTTTTTGCTTTTGTTGCTAGAAGGCCTTTTTAGCCACCCATATGCAGACCAAAAAAGTGAAGAATCATCGTCTCTTTCATCGTCTCAAGTATTTTCAGCGCTTTGCTCGTCTGTTTCATCCTTTCATGCGCTTGCCTGTGTTCGCGCTGTACGATAGAGCACCGTCGTAGCAGCCTTACTAGCTTTGTGCAGTGGGACTAACTGAGCTGTCGGAGTATACTGCACATGAAGAAACCAGCCTACCAGCGTTCAACGCGCGCACTTATTTTATGCACGGTGACTGCACGAAAAGGTATATGCAACCATTTTATATTCATCTTAACTTTTCATGACTATCTTCGTACTGTTTTGGATATTGCTTCCTCTGGTTTCCAGCCTACCTTTCGCACTGAAGTCCTCAGACGCAGTCGAGGCTACAAATGCTACTAGTGGTGCGTTCTTTAACATGCAGATCAATCTGCTGAGTGAGCACTGCGATGCTAAAAAAAAACAGCTAAGAAATGTTGGTTATATCAGACACAGGTGATGTTACGCAACAACAACCACCTGAAAGCTCAGAATTTTTGCAGACCACGAAGCGCTGTCTCTAAGTCACTGCTCCCACTTTCGCCGTCGTGTCCTGTAGGAGCTCTTGACGGAGTTGGTGCGACTCTGTAGTTGCGCACGAAGAATTGAAAGAGGAATTTGCCAAAGTGAGCATGGTTAGAGTAGGTCAAATGCGGGCAGGTATAAAGAAGAGAATTTTAAAAGATTTTTTCACGGGACAGTATAAAGCAGAGATTACTATTATTTTTGTCTATATCATGGTTGTAGTCTTGTGGCTGCGGCTACGCAAGCTAAAAATATAAATTCATAGTAGATGCGCGTACAGCGGTTCAACCCACAAAGAAATGTAATTCCCGAGGTCAGGTCTACCGTTATGCTTACTCTCGAAGCAGCTTGCCACAGTGCCAAATGATGGCCGACATCGGACCCAAATACTAAGGTGCGTATAAGAAGGCATCCTAGAATGCCACGACCGCATGCTGCAATTGAAAGATGACAATCCGGCCACGGGGGGCGGAGTTCGCAAGATGTTTGCTCAAGTGTCAGTGGTTCCCTAAATGAATAGCAGCTTCATTTCGCGGATCATTCGCGCAAGAAAAAATGGCGCATCGTGTAGTATTAACGTTTGATTGCAAACACAGGATCGTGTAAGTAGAGTTTGCCGCCTCAAGTCAACCGCCAGTATATTAGATGCAAATGTTTGTAGAAGCAGTTTTTGTATATATCAGGTTTTTTTGCGCATGAACTTCTTCGTAACACCCACGACGTATCTGTTAAAAGTAGAGGAATGCCTGTCATTACAAAACAGTGCACGGGAAATAAATAAGCGCAAGAATTAGCTTTAAATTCATCAATAGCTTACGGCGCCCGATAATACAAGATAATGGCTCAAGATGAAGTGCAGTGATTGCAGGAAGTTGAACTAGAGCGTTGTATTATATCCTAGGGATGTGGGGCGTGCTGGGATGTGTGCATGAAGTTGAAAGCACATGCCATTTTTGCGCAGGCAGCCCAAATACATGCCATCGTGAGCTATACTCACTCTGAGTAAACCAAGAAATCATGTAAAAAGTAGCCTAAATTTGCATCCCAAGTTTTTAGACCGGGCTACTGCAGCTTCTAAAAGCCAAGAGATTTTTATGGAAAGCAACAATGGAGATAATGATATTATTGAGACAGCAAACCAGTTTAAACACTTATGTTTAACTTTGAAAGCAGCAACATCGGTGTGTATTGATACGTTACTCTAGGCCCTCTATAGCACCTAACACATTATTGCACTATTGCAGGTAACACCTTTTCATGCAGTCGCCTAGTTCGCTTTCGACATTGTATTTTTCAGTCACCATATTTAAATTAGTACGGGAGTAAAAGAGGAGTATCGCTGTGTTCTGATGCGTAGCCATTCCAGCGGTTATTCGGTTGTTTTAAACAGTGCTTTTGCACTGTGATTTTTTCGGGAAAACACAGATAGCAATAAGGGGATAATTACTCTCTAGTTTACACGGATGTGCAGCCTTAAAGCAACCAAGGCAAGCTGTACAGCTTCTACAGAAACTTCATACCTAAAAAAAGTCTTGCTGGTCCAGGGGTCGAATCTTGGACCACTGCCTCGCCGGAGCAGTCGCTCTACGAAATGAGCTATCCGCAACGACTAGAAAGCTTCAGCCGCGGCGATAGCTCATTGTAGTGCTCGGCTGCTGACCCGAAAGATACAGGTTCTATCCCGGCTGCGGAGATTGAATTACGATCGAGGCGAAATGCTAGCGCCATTGCCCTGGACGATGTCAGAGAATGTCGCAATTTTCCGGTGCCCCCGGTGCGGCAACCCTCATAACCTGAGGCACTTTCAGACGTTAAATCCAATAAAAACAAACTAAACGAAGTTTCTGTAAACCTGCCGAGCTTTCTTTTGTAGCGTTGTGGTTGCTATTGGGTGGATAATAAGTAGTAATTATGCTCTTATTACAAATCTACTCAACCTTGAGTGAGTACCCTAAGCATTAGACCAGAAAGCTAGGAATTAATTGAAGTTGTGGCCTTTAACAGTACCTTTTGCTGGGCTAGTTGGTGTGACATCGTGTTCAGAAAAGTAAAAACAGCGCTAAATTCTACCCAAACCACACAGAAAGACGGACAGGACGGGCGCTGCCTTGTTGCGTTATACCATACCTCAAGATTTATATGCCGTTTGGAAATAAAATACAACAGAATAGTCCATTGAACCCTTTAAGCCGTATATTTATTCCGCATATCCGGTTCGTGTACTTATTTCTGACTACGCTTCTATCCGCCTTTACCCAGTAGACAAGAAAAATCGTACAAATTTATTAAGTAGGTTTAATACTTCTTTACAGCATGAGGCTACAACACAATCTAAGGTCTACCTCTGTTTTCTGAACAACATCGCAATACTGCACTTTGTACCCATTAAAAATAAGGTGGTGTTTTCTTGCATTTTTCATATACAATAAAATTTTGGGCAACAGAAGGCCCCGAGGTGGCATATGCTTCTAATCAGCAGGTAGGAAAGCAAAACGAGGTCAGGCTGGCGGCCCCAAGTATGTCTCTGTGAATATTTATTATTATTCCTCTCTTCGTGATGATGTCCCCTCATAATATTTTTTTCCCTTGGTAAATGCTGTTTATTTTACCAGCTAAAATAAACCTAGACTTTTATTCTGCTAAAGCAGCGATGTTCACGCATGAAACAAACTTCTTATGGCAAGAGTGCAATGACAATTTTCAGTGATTCAGAGGTTCGCCAGTCATACGTTTCAAAACTTCTGAGAAAAACAGTGAATCAGTTAATTGTCTCTATCAGTGCCAAATATTTAGAGACTATAAATAATAAAATGCTACTAAACAAATATGATTACCTTTTTTTATTGTTCGCATTTGTGGCACTGTAAAAATTGCAGCTATGATTCCAAAAAAGATACCACGAAAGTTAAGTCAACCTTTAATCAGCGAAAATATTATTTCCCCTACTTAGTACGGCAAAAAAATGTAAGGTCAATGGTTTCTAAAGCTGAACAAAAGCTATTGCAACAAGCGCACTTAGTACAGAAGACTTCAGCTTCCTCAGTTACAATTTGAGCCCGTCCGTAGTGGCAAAAGTCCTGAAACTCGGAAACAAAAAAAAAAACCAAAGAGGTTAATAGTATACTGCAGACAGCTCCACTAACTTTTTTGTCCTCTTTTGAGTAATGTTTCGTCCTGTGCTTATAAGAGTTCTTGTACATTAATTCATCAGTGAGCAGTGATAATAATCCTGACTCTAGCAGAGGCGCAACTCACAGATCTGCCATTCTACATGCAAGCTGCATCGCTTGAGCATCTGGATACTTCTTTGTAGCCGCGCTGGCCGCGCTCCTAGACGTCCATTGGCTTTAAATATATAGCAGTGACATGGCTATGTAGCCACGTAGCTATGCAAAATGTTGTTTACGCCTCTAATGCAGATGGGAAAAAATGTCTCCTGAATCACAAGGAATGTCCCCTAGAGTTTTCTCAAAAAATGGAATGAATATGAAAGGGCCGATGCAGTTTTGAGTTCCTAATTCTTAAACTAAAGGAAGAGTCTAGGATGTGCTTTCGTGCACATTGTGCGAGCAGCACGTATTGAGCCCATAGCCATAACTGAAAAGCTCAGAAACGTTGTTCTAGAATAATAACCAAGCCTTCATGATAAGGAACCTTAGATATATCTGAGACCGAACAGGTGTAAGTTTTTCACCAGCTTGCCACCTTAAGCATGCTCAAAATGTTGTTTGTTTTCTGATACACAGAACACCTATTTAAGTGGTGTGATGCACTTCGATATCTAGTGGCCGAATTGCCTTCGCCAGCCTGTGGACGCTTTTTTTTCCATTTCTCTCTCTCTTATCGTAGCTATCCATAGTCCGAAAAACGCATCGGTGCATTCATTTGAGGAAGCATATTCCTTTTCCCTACAACTTATATGGAGCAAGTGACTTTGCGTGAAAAAACTAGCCGCTCTCGTGAATGGCACATCGCGTGTGCTATGCGAAAATGATTTTGGGACGAATTCTGAGGCGCACCTGCGAGCAAAATTAAAAGGAGTATTGAGAATTCTACGTCCGAAGAGCTTTGAGAATTGTTTTCCTGCATGTGCCTTTTATACTTCGCAGTCGCCGATAAAATAGTCTCACAAAAAAATTAGGATATTTAATGAAATATCCTTAGTCCGGGATAGTCGTTGTTAAGGCAATTATGCGCTTGGCCTACAAATACACTCATCTACTTGAAGTGGTTGGGAGCTGCACGAATTTTTAGACTCTAGTTCAAACGCTTCTATACATTACTCGTCCTAAACGACTGCCCACAGGCAAAAGTACGCTATGATAGCCGTAGCGTTTGGGTTGATTTGAAAGCGGCCCGGGATCTCTGTCGGAGAAAATTGATGCTTTTAACGCGATAGTGTAATGAAGTTTTTTCAGAGAAAAAAAAGTAGCACCTAAATTACTGTAGTGGCAGCCACAGTTTTGAAGAAATTATCATTCGTCAGAAGTGCTCTTCTGGCACGCACGGAGGTGCTTAGAATTTCGAAGTCGAACTCCGGTTCGCAGACACAATACAGAACCCTTATGATACTGAACATGTTTTGATGGGTAAGAGGACAATTATACCGGCTTGAATATAGCAAGCGGTTTTGCGAGGAAACTGTTGATTGGGCTACCTTGTGTTCGCAAGCCGGAGAGAATTTGTCAGAGGCGATAATATAAACTCCAAGCTAAGAACTGCTACTGTATGTGATAGAGTATACCAGTCATTGTACTCTTCCTAGTAGCAGTTTACTCCGCCAAATTGCCTAAGGAGTGCCACGCCTCCTGATCGGTAAAGAGTACAACTGCCTGTGCACTCTCACTACGGCCAAAAGGAGCTGGAGGATGTTTATTTTCTTCCCTTTTGTAATGCAGTGAAACTATATAGTCATCTGCGACCCGAATCTCATGCAAACTAGGTCCGTCCCTGATTCCGCTTGAAGGGAATAAAACGTTCTCCTTTTGAGCTACAGGAAAGAAAAGATGCGCCTGAGCAAAGGCTCTGAATAGTACCATTTAGCGAATGCATGCGCTTCCGAGCATGCGTATGAGAATAGACTATCCTGTAACTGTCGCAGTTTTTGCGAAATACAGCTGTATCGCTGAGCGAAAATATTTTACGCCCTTCGGAGCCGCCATTAGCATTTTCGTACATGTATTTCAAAACAGCGACCTTCCGAGGAAAAACACTTCGCAGGTACGAGCGATGCTTCTGTTCGAGGAAAACACTTCTGTCAGATCCCGTAAACTTTGTCGATTCGCCGCGAAACATTGTCAAAATACCTCATAGATCAGTGCTACTACGCTGTGAATGCTATAAAAGGGCTAAAGTGAAGCTTTACATGATTTTTAATCAAAATAATTAGGAGACAGGACACAAGGTAACTCGTTCACGATGGGCAGGTCAACATAGCGCGCCGTATGAAATTGCTTCCCAGCGAAGGCTTTACGTGGCATGCTACAGTCGCCTCAGTGTTTCATCGTTTAGTGAGCTGGGTCAACTCTAACTGGCATCGATCATGAAGTTGAACAACAGAGAAGCCGAACGAAAGAAACTAAGCTCTAGGCCAGAGGAA
This sequence comes from Amblyomma mixtum, assembly GCF_055824585.1. Classification (NCBI taxonomy): domain Eukaryota; kingdom Metazoa; phylum Arthropoda; class Arachnida; order Ixodida; family Ixodidae; genus Amblyomma; species Amblyomma mixtum. The sequence goes on along the minus strand of NC_143017.1, from coordinate 143,095,848 downwards.
AGCTTGCAGCAAATGTATTACCGTATGGCCAAACGACTGGGCTACCACTGCGGTTCTAAGGTACAAATGAACAACCAACATTTAGGGCTTCATTCTCTCAGTATGTGTTTTTGGATGGCCATAAAATGGCATATATGTTCCTCTTTAACAAGACCCATTAGAAATTGAAGTATCCTAAAAATAGCGTGGTTTTCACTGCGTTGTATTTGCGAATCGATCAAACGCTTATATTACCTGCTGACACGTGGCACATGGCAAATGTATAGCCGCTGCTAAAAAAAGAAATCCTCTTATTGCGTCTCACTGTGTGAAGGAAAGTTGATTAGCTGAAAGAAAAAAAAAATATTAAACCTCAAAACACCTGCTTTTTGCCCGCATGCGCTTTGCACGAGCACAAGTGAGAAAAAAGAAACATGGTAAGCCCAAGGCCTTACAGAGCAAACCGCGGGGAGCAAATCGCCTTACTTGGCAACAGTATAGCACATTAGCTCAGCAGAACGGGGTTGCTGTGCTCCGCAGCCTAATTTAATTACTTTATGCTATGGGGAGCTAATGGGTGTCGGTTATTAATCCCTCTTCGTGAGTCCCTAGACACGCTCTTTCTGGCTTCGTGGCTAACGGGTTGCTGCAGCAATCGATCCATGCACTGCTCCTAAAAACAAGAAAAATTGTTGGCTTCTGCGGATTAAAACTCAAGGCGTGATTAAGCGTGCGTCAAAAAACCTAGCACACTTTTAACAGTTCCTCGCCACAAATGGCTGCCCTCCGAAAATTTCTTTTGTTATATATTCCTTATATATTTTCTACTTCTGCAAACTATGTACGTCACTTGAGGATATGCGCCGTCTAATCTTTCGAACATAATACGTTATGCTTATACTTGAGTGGGAAAAATAAACCGCTGCAAGAAAAGCTTGCTGTGCTTCAAGCCATCCATATAATTAGAGGAATTAACGATTTTTTTTTCACAAAACTGCGTGCCTTCTCTTCATAATTTATTATTTTTGTAATAAGGGTGCTGCTCAGAAAATAGCGTTGAATATTGGACGTATTGCTTGACGTTTCTCTGGCGCACCGCTGCTGGACTGTGCGCAGCGGGGTCAAATTCTAAATTCCTCTGACGTGAGTGTTGTACGCGACTTATCTCTAGGTCCTCTCACAACTGCCATTTGACCTCTCCTAACAGTAAAAGCAAATTTTAATTTTGTCAAGTTGTGTTTTCATATTATATCAAGAAGGAAGAGAGTACAAGTACCCTGGTGTCACAACAACAAATATCTTATCTTGCAACGCCTACATTTCTAACATCTGCGTAGCATCTTTCCGTAAACTATGTTTTTTTTTTAAATATAAATTGAAACAAGCACCTCCTACAACATTAGCCTTAGCTATAAGGTATAAGTTTTCAGCTTATACAACAATTATTATACCCGAATTACAATATTCCTGTATAGTGTGGGACCCTTTGACTAAAATCTATATTTAGGCATTACAGATGGTTCAGAGAAAGCTGTTCGGTTTAGTGTTTTTAATTTCCGCACTACCGACTCCTCTGCAGCATTAATTAATGATTATGGTATACAGACATAGGAAAGTATAAGAAAGCTTCTGAAACTAAAAATTCTCTTTCTGCTGCAGAACAACAAGCTATAAATACAACCAAGTCATCATAATGTTCAAAATTCTCGGAAGGGAACAGTACTTTACGATAGGTAGCGAAGCGCTGAAAGAGGTAAAGTATGAATGTACAAAGGGAAGGTAGTGAGCGCAGATCCGGACAGCGAGAGAGAAATAACTGGAAGATTAAGAATGGAGGGTAGCGAGCTTGGCAGATAGAATGGCTGATTCTAGATATTGAATGGCAGTTTACTTTATTCCTAAACAAATTGGACAACAGCTGTCTCTTACCAGCACTCACCAGAAACGTGGACGCTACGAAAAGAGTTCAGCTTAGCAGCGAGCTGTGGAAAGGAAATTGACAGATGTAATGTTGAGGAAGAGAAAGAGCAGTATAAGTCAAAGAAAAAACACGCTTTAAAAACACTGTAGTCGAAATTACGAAGAAGAAATGGGCTTGGGTAGGGCATGTATTGCGAAGGGAAGGTAACCGATAGTCGTTAAGGGTGGCGGACTGGATTCCAAGAGGAGGCAAACTGAGCAGGTATCTGAAGAAAGTGATGTGGGAGGATGAGATTAAGATAGTTATAGGGATAAAGTGGCCGCGGCTGCGACAGGGCAGGGTCAAGTGAAAAGACAGAGGCGATGCCTTTCGTCTGTCATGGGCGTAGCCAGGTTGATGATGATGGCGATTTTCTGTTATGTATTTTTAACGCTTTAGTATTAGATCGCCACTCTAGAAAAATCTATCCGTTCTCCGGCTAAAGCCTCGTTTGGCAAGTGAAAAAATGGAGAGAGAAATCTTCCTTGCCACTTTTAAAGAAGAAAGGGAGGGAGAGCAAAAGTGAGAGAGAGGAGAGGAACAGAGGGCTGGAGTAAACGGTTGCAGGTGGCAAAGTAAAGAGAGTGATATCCCTCTTTTCTTTCTCAGGAACAAGAGAGAGAGAGAGAGAATGCGGGAAAGGAAAGACGTAATGTAGGTGGGAGACGACCGATGGCGAGGGCGAAGGTGTCGAGATGGGGCACCCTGCGACGCACTGCAATAGCGGGCGTATCGCACTGTGACGGGGATCACGGAACCCGCTAGCACCGTCGGAACCTGTCAGGGGCAGCGGCTGGTCCGTCCGGAGGGAACAGTAATGCTTACGCATACTCTGCCCCAACTCTCGGATTGATCGTCTGTAATTTTATGCGACAGCATCACAGCCCATTGTCCCCACACTCACTTGCACTACCACACCTTGCCACCGGACATCTGGCACACGGTTGTACCCCCTCGCCAAGTTTGGTTCATGGAAGAGCCAGCTGTGAGCTGCTATTTGTCTTGTTCGGCAGGTGGAAAAAAGAAGAGAAGGAAATCGCTCTCTCCATTCCGTGGTATTGCGTGGCAGCTCTGAACGATGTTTATATAATCTGTGGCATTGTCCCAGCGAATGGTATTAAAGCGCCTTCAAAGTTTCTTTCTTGAAGCGATGGTTTACTGAAACTCTGCGGGCTGCATTTATTCTTCGGAAGAGCACGACAGCATGGCTCACTTTTAAACGTGGTAGTTTCCCGAAATTAATACAGGCCTTTAAAAAAAAACACAACTGCCGAAGGGAAGCGAGTGCTGAGAATGAACGGAATTGAATCAAGGGAGCTGTCAATACTACAAAATACTTCGTACCGTGACCCCACTACTGCAGTATGCATAGTCTGCGATTTTCTTTCGGGAATCAGCCGGTGATTATAGCAATTTCGTGCAATTCAAATAAAGCGCTCACAAATGCATCCAGAAGTAGAGGAATATAAAAAAACGACGCTGAAAAGCAGTACGTGGCATCTCGCCATGCACCGGATCGCGCGCAATCTACATTCATGCCATCCTGATCCGCATATATGACACGGGGGGAACAAAGACCGACACGAAACGCAGAGTCAAGCTGTAAATTCTGCATCAAAATGAAAGGAGTATCAGTTGAGATGTTCACTAGACTCTAAAGTGTCTCGTGAAATCAGATATGCAAAAGCTCACGTGCTCTCATTTGGAGTAGATGAGTCGGTGTGCAGAGGATTTTTAACACGAACTGGAAGTTATGGTTCTGATTACCCACGTGTCGTGTAATTTTCTGCTGGCTTCAGCAGGCTGCTGTGTATCTTTTATGCGGCGGTAAAAATTTACTGTGCATAATATGGAAAAACTGTCTGTTTGACGGTAGCTCTTTTCATAGCTCGCTGTTTGTACATTGTTTTTGCGCTTCTAAACAGGGCGAGGACACGAGCGTCGTATTTGGTAGGGAGCAGATGTTGCTGACGTTGCACATCAAGAGAGGTAATAACATACATGCATAGATACAAAGAGGCAATGTATTGAAAAGAGAGCTTAAGCAGAAAAGAATGATTGTGCATATATCAATGAATGTACAAATGCAAGGTGTTTGTTGCTGATTTCGCTATGGAATGAGATGGTTAAGATAAATGCGAAATAATTTCACATCATTAGCTCTTATTTTATTATCATTAAACCTCTGAATTGCTGCACGCAATATCTGATTGAGTGGAATGATCCGACAGTTTTACCAGAGGACAGGGCTATTAAATATACTCGTTTATTTGTTTTGGAATGAATTTCTGAGCACTTTATAAACAGCGCACTTGTTTCTAAGGTCGGAGTAGTACCACATAGAAAATCAGACAGGAATACTGCTGACCGCAAAGAAGAATCACCTTGTATGCAATAATCTGTATTTTACTTTTCTGCTGCTGAGCTCAAGTCTTCTGTCTGGATGTCAGCCTCGGTAGAAGAATTTTAATGAAAGGCAAATGGAAAAGTAGTCACGTGTTAATATTATTTTGTGACATGGTACAGAGTGCCCGATACCTCAAATAAATAAGTACCCCTCTAGTAGAAGTAGGTGGTAGCTACCATTTTGGCTTTCTTACATTAGGAGATATTGAATATTTTTTTAGCAGTTATCGTGATCAAAGGCAGTACTGAAAAAATGTACACTAAGAGTATCTGTTTTCGTTCAGAAACCAGCCGTGAACTCAAAAAATAAAAGTGGAAATTTAGATAATGCTTGAAGCGCATCATGAAAAACTCGATAAAGCATATTAGAGCGTAGTTGAAGTTTAAACTCAGTACAACCACGTCGTTTTCAAGCTACATAACTAATATGCCTGCCAATGCCTCAACAACCTTCATAAGGGACGCATCTAAGGAGAACATCCCTTCACATCAATAAATCTTTCTTGTAAGTCCTATGCTCACAAACTTTTTGCGCATTACAGAGCACGAGCACCTCCTGAACGCTCGGTTGCTCTATGCCTTACACTTTTTAACTAAGACCCAAGACGCCAATTTATCCATGTCTATGAATCATCCAGGTAGAAAATCTTTACAAGAGTGATATCCCATTAACGAAATCATAAATTAAAAAAAAAGCATTCATCTATTTTTCTCTTGGTTTTGTAAGAGTTCGCTTCCTTAAGTCCATCGCAAAGAAGTATGCTTCATGACACGAGATTTTTGATGGGATGAAAAAGCCTTCTGTAAATCAACCTGTGCATTCTTCAAAACTTCGCTTTACCAACTTTCACCGTCTGTGATTAAATCAATGTGTAATCAGATTGATAACAAAATAAAGCCAGGCAAGATGGCGCATTACTTTAAGGATGAAGTTTTGGTGTGACAAGTTATTGGGCGATAATTCTTACAGGTTAAAAAAACTGCGGGATGGTGACACTGGCACCTACACTTAAAAAGCGGTTAATTTAAATGACTACGGCCTCTCAGTTGCAGCCTTTGAAAATATACACCAAAATTTCAGAACAGCTAACGTTTATGGTCGAGAAGGGTGTTGAACATCGTGAGCGCACGACCCGTTTTAGTATTAGTCCCTTCCATAGGATGGAAAACGATGTACCTGACCTCCACAAGTGCAACTGAAAACAATAACGCCATACATTACTGCTTATCGCTAAAGATTAATTGCTTAATAGAACAAATTGGCGCAACACAAATGGTGATCGTGTGCAATAAAAAGTGCATACACAATCTTTCTCTCTTATTTTCTACTCATTTACAGACGGAATGAAGTATTCCATTTAATGCCACCACAAAATACTAAGATAGATTGCATACAACCCGCTGGCTACTTACATGAAGCTTTATGCATTATGTCACTTTTTTGCTGCACAATTTTCATCCTATAAACTTTTTAGTGGTTTTACTATATTTATGTTTTCTGACTGGCCTGATAAGCACCACATTAAACCTCTTGTTGTCCTCCTCACGACATAGTTTTGTTCATTTAAATGACCAAGTAACCAGGAGCTGGTGCCTGACAGCAGCACTGGGTATACTTTTCTCGTTTGAATAAGCTATACTAGAACACACAACATATTGAAACAAAAACAAACTAAACAGCACACACAACATAGAGAGCACAATGCGCAGCGATGGAAAAGAAACCACCCACAAAATGCAAAGATCTTAGGCGTTCTTTGATGGATCTGTGAATATGTTATCAGAAAAGGGTTCCTTACACCCAAGGTGGTACAGCTAGGTTTGTTATTTTCGACGTTAATACACTGAGCTTTAACACCCGTGGTCCAGAATGGAAAGTTATATCTTAGGTGGCATACTTAGGTTCATTATATCCGAGGTAACACTCGCAAGTTTATTACATCTGATTAACAAAGGAAGCCTCGTTATATCGATGTGTCATACTTCGGTTCCGTACGCATATCCGTGGGTTGCGCACGAAAGATCGTTAGATTCGAGAACGTGTACTAAAGTTCATTCTATCCGAGCTGGTATAAGTTCGTCTACGTATTATACTAAGTTTGTTCGTGGCCCGGGGGGCAGGTTGCCATCTGCAAACCGTAGCAGGTTGGGCACCTACTACTGGCTACGGAGAAACGGAGTCGCCATTTTACCTTGCACAGACACTCCTAACGTTAACGCATTTGCAAAAAAAACATCAAGTACACCTACCACAGTGTAACAGGAGGATCAAAAAATTTAGTTTTGGTATTTTTTTTGGTTATATATTGAGCTTAAAAATTAGAGAGCGGCATGCAGGTACATACAGCTAAAGACCAGTCGTTTTACTCTTGACATATTGTACACTCGCTTTAAGTGCCACTTCTCTTCTAGACCTCAATAGTCTTGAATGAAGCTTTGTGAGATAAGACGTGGCAGAAGTTCGAGGCGTTGGACAGGTGCCTGTTTCTGAATCATGAAGTCGAGCCATGCGTTTCAGGGTGTCGTCACAGCAGTGGGAGGAGAGGAGTTAGGAGGCTTAGGAACTATGTTGTCACACTTCAATAGTTTCGGACCACTGTGCCTGCTTCGTTGCCGTAGCGTGTTCCGCAAACGTTATGAGTTGCATCATTGCACCCTCCCGCCTCCTCCTTCCACTGTAGTGGTTACTGTGATTACCAGTCAGCCATTACGCCCACAAGTGCTTCGGTGTCAACGCTCAACGATAGGAACGAGTCTATATATACTATACGCCGGAAAAGAAACTATATGCAATGACATACGTAGGTAGAGTAAGTTTATAAGCACATGCACGGGAAGGTAACTCGACAAAGTGCATTCCCGACAGACACAGCAGCCTCAACAAATAACGCATCAATACATAATCAGAACCAGGACGTCTAAATTTAAATTTTCTCTATTATTTTAGAGCAATCTTCCGGGATTTTAAAGCTAGCTAAACTCTCCACGTGTGTTTCGTGCATCGGAGATGGCTCATAAGAAAATTCTACAGAGCAACATCGCATAAATTTGGAGGCTTCAAACTCATGCACGAATCAGAGCTAGCGAGATCCACAGAGGAAGCGCCTTCGAGCTGAATATGGTTCCAAGCCACAGAACGCTATGGGGAATAAGAGGATGCACCACAGCCATGTTGGTAGACACAGTTTTCTTCTACAAGGGCGTTACAACAGCTAACGGCAGTGGCTAGCGAGGCACACTGCATACGCAAGTTAAGAGAGCTCAGAATGATTATTCATCGGATTTTCTGGAAATGCAGCTGTCAACTACAGTTCATTCGGCTTACGGTTTAGCAGCAGGCGTAGGAGGGACAGTTACAGAGAAAGAAACTACTCAGATCCGCCTCACTGTGCAACCGTCAGATTTAGAGTGCCTTTCATTGGCGAGGCGCTTTTTGTCTGTCGACGAAAACTTTTTCGAAAAGTACCGTGCTTAGCAGCGCGCCTAATTAGTTGGAATAACGTCCCTTTTCGCTTCTAGGAAAATCCCTAATTCGAAACTGAAGTTTAGTCGAGAAACGCACGCCCATCTCTTCTCTTTTGCGTTTTTTTTTCACCTATGCATTACAAGCAACTTGTATAACTTTTCTCTCTTCTAGGAAAGAAACTTTTGTTTTCCAAGCGAAAACAAAAAAACTTTTGTCGAGGATATATAGTGAACCTAAATAATGCCTATTCATAAAGTTTTGGAATACAAGACTGAAAGATTTTTTTTTTTTGCTTGTGAAGACTTCTATACGCCGAAAGGCCGCGAATTTTTTATTGATGCTAATGATGTAGAACATTTAAAGAGCATTGCGCAAAAGTTTTATTCAAATATCTGTCTGCATAGCCGCACCAGACATCGCAACAACAACACAGACGGAGTAATGGATGGAGAAAAGTGACACGCAATAGGAGAAACAGGACACGACAATTCATTATTTGATTTTGAGCAATTCTTTCATTCTTAAAATACGCACTTCTGTAAAGAAGGTCTCGGATCATTTCTCGCACGCGGAGACGGGTTGGCTCCGCGAGCCTCCACCGCCGCCTAAAATAGTGCTACGCCTGTGCAGTGCCATGTTGAGAAGAGCGTTGGGAAGAAGCAGTCGTTGTGCATGCAGTACTGTTGGTTTTATTAATGGACAAAAGAAAACTAAAATGAGCACTCAGTGCTAGAGATAATGCGCCTGAGTTTCGCGCCAACGCTCCAACTCGCTTCTTAAGATAATTAACTCTCGAACGCGAGACAAACGAAGGCAGCGTCATTAGGCTTATACGAGTACAAGAGGGATCAACTCATTAGTAGAGACGGCCTGGATTACCGCTCGACTGCCTTGTACTGTTCTTGCCTCCGATCTTTCTAAAGGAGCGAGGACAGCTGTCGGTGTTAGACAGCTGCGGAGTCGCAGTTCTAGCTTTGCCTTTCTTACATGACGCAGCTGCGAAGGTGTAATATCTGCCCGGCAGGCCTGAGCCCTTTTCGATATCAGGCTGGTTCTGACTTATCTACAGTGGTATGTGAAGTGCCTTGCAAGAAAAGTTGTGTCAACATAATTTGTGCTTTATGTAAGCAGCTGCAGCACCCGCACTTGGACAATGTTTCTTGCAAAGATCCTGGGTGTGTTAGAAGCGCATGGAAAAAAATAAAATAAAATCTTAAAACGAACGCCGTGAGAGAAGGCAGTTCTGATTTCAACGAGAAGTGCGCGTGCTATACTTTCACTTCATAAAAATGATATCGCAGGCAATCAAGAGGCAGGGAAAGGATATGAGTGATCAACGAACACTTACTACATTTATAGAGCGCTAAAGAAAGAAGAGCTGATAATGACTTACGACAACAGTTGCCTCTACACTGCAACTGCCAGTTCTTGGTTAAGGTAGTGCTTAAAAACATTTAACACAAGAAACGGCTTTTGTTTTGAAAGATGACTGTTTTTGAAACATGAGGGCTTTTTTCTGTATGAAAATGACCTACGGTCATGAAGAACTTCAGTTAGCCAAGTATTGTTGTCGCGGCGTACTCAGGGCTCTCTTATATTGATTATAATCACAATGTTTAGTCAGCGCATGCCAAAGAACTGAGCATGCGCTTTTCACAATGTATGACAATTTAATTTTCATGAGTAGGAGCTTGTCACCATGGTGTTGCATTAGGAAGAGCAGAAGTTAAAAGCCTTGTGCATTCAATAACCCACGAGCAACTTAAATCAACTCTTTCCTCGTTATACCGATACAGTCAAGTCTGGATATATCGAACCTGGCTATTTCAAATTACTGGTTACACCAAACAAACAATTATCCCTTGAAATTCTTGTATCAAAGTAAAGCCACGCAGCATATCGAGCTCGCGTTCAGTGTGCCACTCGATCTATCGAAGGGAGGCAGCGCCTCTGAATGCTGCGCGTCTCTAACGATGCTCTTCGACCACTTTTCACGCGCGGGAGTGAGCAGGCTCCAAAGTATTGGGCATCACTTGGCAGTTAGCGGTGTAAAACTGCTAACTGCAGTTAGCAAAACTGCAGCGGATATTACATGCGGATATTGCAAGCGGATATTACATATCCGCTTGTCGCCACAAGCGGAACGTAGGGTGCGCTTGAGTGTGGCCTTCGGTCTCGTCTCATTTTTCACTCCACATCGCAGGTACGCAGTGAAGCCAACCGATGGAAAGCCTAGCGTTGGCCCTCACCTGGTGTGCTTTGCTGTCTTTACTGACGAAATTGTTGCTGTTTCTAAGCGTGCCTTACTTTCAAAGAGATTGGTCTATTTAAAGTGCACTGGTAGTCGATTAGACATCTACAATAGTGGGTGATTTCAAAGCACCGTACGTTGTGGCTTCAGTCCGAAGCAGGTTAGCCCAGTCAACATCTAGAGAACGGTGTGCATCGAGCCCGCATCGAAAGGCACGTCGCTACAAGAAGCGTGTCACTAGCATGTGTGCAATTTGTTCTTGTTTCTAGGTTATGTATTGTGATATAAGGTCATGTATTGTCATTGTTACATATCAAATAATTTATATATCGAACTGTTTCCCTATCGGCTTCGACTTTGATATTCCTGGTTTGGACAGTAACTCTGAGAACATCAACGGCTCTCCAGCTGTGATCAGGAACCTGAAGACTAAAACTAAACGGCACAGCCCCATACTTCAGCGACAATTTTAGTGCTTTCTTGTTGCACAAATATTGTTTCCCGATATGCAGCCATCGAGAATTCGCACTCGAATTATTTCTAAGGGGCGTCATTAAGGCTTCCAATTTTCCATTACATATCCATGCGTGGGCTTCCAAACACTTCAGCTCTGAGCAGTAACCAACACACAAGTGGTAGCTAAGCAAACAGCTTCTGTATTTTCAGAATATCCAAAACACGTTTTTTTTTTTCAAAAATGTCTGCATGATTACGAGATTCAAGCGCCGAACAGTTTTTTTTCCCGATAGGTGTGAGCGAACGTTTGGGAGCGTAGTGCTCAGTTTTTAACAGTACGGTCCTTGAGATAGTAATGTAGCGTCTTGACCATCGCTGATCATCACTTGTTGAAACTGCTTATCACAGTCGACTTCAATACGGTGTCAAATTAAGATTTCATTTTTTGGCGCATTATTCCAGTTTCCTTTTCGCAAATCTATAATTGATACACGGAGCAGCGCAGTTGGGCGGGACAAGAAAATAATGGAATTGCAAAAAATTATACGATGGAAAGAACACACGCTTGCATGATTTGCAGCGCGAGAACCTAAATGCAAGCGCAGGAAAAAGAAAAGAAAGAAGCGCAAATATATAAAAAAAGAAATACGCACCTGTGCACATACAAACAACTTCCTCACTTCAAACAGAAGTGGTTTACATCTGGGAACAACTGCTTATTACTTAACCAAAAAAGAAAGTGTGCCAAACATAACACTAATGGTCGCGCTTAATCAATGGACAATACTCTCTCGAGTTGCATTTAAAAATCCAGCATATTATGACAGTTTTAATACAACCAGCGCGCTCTTTTATTTTCTATATACAAAAATCTAGACGCTCTATTGAATATGTTTATTTTTTCTGTGTTTTGTTTAAATATTCAATCATAATTTTTCCCTTAGCTCGTTCTTCAACGTTGTGTCGGTGGTCTGTTACTCGCAGTTCCCCACTAGACGGTGCAAGTAAGAGGTCCTCCCTATCAGTTTCTGACTCTGGCACCTCCTTCTGTATTTTCCATCTTCATTGTACTACATTTTCTACAATAAAAACTTTCCAAAATTAAAAAAGAATCCGCAAGTTCACATGCGAATACACAAGGTAATCGCATCTCGAGCAGTTTGTCGTAAAGAGCTTAGTTTGCTCGGTCAACAGTCATTCTCGAAAACTTGAATATTTAAATAGAGTACTTTCATATTCATTGCCCTTTTAACCTATGATCCTGTCGATATGATCTACGAGATGAATTCAACAGGTATTGCGGCCTAACACCTATCAGAATGCCTATGAGAATACCGAATACCATTTGATGTCGTCGCGCGAACAGCACATTTAATCAGGCCCTAGGTGCCTTGGTTAGGCTCTAGGTTTCGTAACGCATGCAGTGTCGGCGTGGAAAGAGGGGTGGATTTTCTTTAACTTTCTTTGGCTGCTAGTTTAAGGTTTTAGGTATATACAATAAGTATGTTGACTTTCGCTGTCTGCACAAACTTTAAAAATCAATATCAGCGAAAACAGCACTCAGTTTTCAACAGAGCAATACGTGTGAAAAACTTTCGCTGCTTCTCGTACGGACAGAACTCTGAGCAGATTTAATTTTTGAGGAGATTTTTATGTGTAATTAGTGGTGACGTTAGTGGAATGTTTATGTAGAGGAACTAATTAAGTTACTGTTTAGCTAGACGCTGTGGAAGTGGTGGGAAAATGGTCTTTGACGTAATACCAATACTAGGCTTCTTCCCTGCATTTCAAAACGCGACGGCCTTGCAGGCTTGTTTTCGGTTCAGTATATGCTTAGAAAATAAATATGCTCTCTTTACGTCCACACGCAAGCCTGAGAAGGAACGCGTTGAGTATGGAAGTGATAAGAAAATTAAAATAAAGAAAGCGTAAACTAAAACACTGCACCCAAAATGCAGGACAGGTGAAACAGAAAAAATCAGGCTAAATGAACTGCGAAAATCTCGGTGCCATACGAATGGGCAATACGAGTCACGTATGGAGAACTGCGAAACAGGTCAACCCTCTGTAGAAAGTTTGCATTCCCTAGCAAAGGCAAACCTTGCTGCATTTGTGCACGCTGCATGCTGCTCTTGGACGACCGGATCCAGCAATCGGACCCTATTCTTCCAATTCTTAGAAATGGGAAAGTCAACAGGAGACGTCCGGGTAAAACAAAACGCAATAATGGCTACGGCAGTCCGCTTCGACTCGCCGACATCTATGCTAGTAAGGGAAGAAAAAATTAATCCGGACATGTAATACTATGAGGGAACTGCGACATGTACAAAGCTTGGATATTAGGTCCAGTGTCATTCTTGATGCAGGACAGCTGGCTCGACTGAACAAACGATTTGTTTACATCTTTTTCTTAGCGTAAAGTGCGCATTCTATGTTTCGTTCAGATCTTATGGTAACTCGTTCAGGAAAACAAAATTGGCCACTGAGTGCAGAATAGCCTTGATTGGGAACAAACATGCCAGGGAGTTCATCGAGGGTGCAAACGAAAACAACTAGAAATTAAATATATATTGAATCTGAAGCATTGCGACAAAAACGAACCAGGAGCAAGAGTACAGTGTTCTTTGGGAAAGTTCAGCGCTGGACTTTAGCATACATTGATATTTGAAGCGGTATAGAGCTCAAAACTTCTCTTCCTTAACGAAGTCTCAAAATAAACGCCAGCAGTTACCCTTGCCACTCAGGAACTGGAAAATACCCGACAATTTATTGCCCGTCTACGTTGTATTCAGTGAGCACAGGGCATCCGGATATAGTAAATAGTCAAAAAGTTTCCTTCTGCTTAAACCGAGAATATTTTAAGAAGAAGAGACAATCTAGTTTAACAATTGCCTCACACGCTGGTCCTTCGCAATTCAAATGCTGCGTTTGAAGCTATTCTTCCTGATGCAAGCCCCGAAGCGTGCCAAGCGATTTCTCCTCTGGCCGTTTACCACCTGAGCGTCCCCAATAGGTTAAATTCTGAAGGCTAAAAAAGCATTAATAGCTCAATTGTACCTGGGCGCTTTCTCCGAGATGGCTGTGTGCCCTGGCCAGTGCTTCCTTTGATGTTGGTGACATCAAGGTTGCCCAGTTTTTCGATAATTGATAGGAAGGATAACCACTAGCGCAATGAAACGTACCTATGAGCCCGTCAGTTGTGCTCTCTATTCAACATAAAATGCTAAGTGCATAAGCGAGGACCAAAATTACTTATACCTTTAGGCCAGTTGGAACACTGAACATGCAAAGGAAGCCATACTGCACTGTCAAGTAGAAACTTCAATGGGCTGTATTATGTTGAGAAAAGCTACGTATGTCTGGTGACACGCGAGATGTTAGAAAAAGCTGCAATCCGAAAACATGGTTGGTCAAATCACTGCAGGTACAAAGCACCACTTCTGTCCGCTCTTCTTGATTGCTGGCTTAAAAAAAAATCGAAAAACGCCTGCACATGACAGCTCTGTGTTTTCCCTGTTTTGTCACATTTCATCTATGCCGCCTGTTTGCGAGAAGCAACTACGATGCGCTCATTAGTGTTCGCATGGGGCAGAGAGATCCGCTGCTGATGAACGCTTAACACAGAGTAATAAAGAAAGGAAAGCAAGGATTTTAATCTCTATAAGTGTTAAAGTGTGTTTGGCAACGGTCCTCTCTTCCTAAGAAATGTGACAGCAACATCGTAAGAATGAAGCATCACCTTATTTTAATGGAACAAACTGACTAATTAGTTTGATTTCCTTTTGTACTGAGCGCTGAGTTCACGAACAAAGACAGGGGAAAAGCGACGACACAGCGAAGCGTGCTTTAGTTTCGTGAACACAGTGCACACTGCAAAATGAACTGCATGTCCCACGTTTGTATTAACGAAGCACCGCGGCCTTGGCCGGATGGTTTCGGCACCCGCCTCGTATGCGGGTGGTCTCGATTTAAACCCCAGTGTCACCCGTTACCCACCGCTTTCTGATGGGTAAAATCTTTCGCGCGACGTGGTGCTAGGCATTTTTAAGGTGAAAGGCTTGGTACATGAGCCTTTAACCGCACGTTGTGTAGTGGGAAACAACTTCCGGGATGGCCAGGTTTGGCTACTTGAACCAAAATATGCTACATTTGGGACCTCAAGACGACAAAAATAACCTGGTTACACAGCTGATTTTCCTCTAATTTTCGGAAACTTTTCAAATCCAAGTCACGACCGAACGATGAACCCTTTTTTAAGCAGTGGTTTGAACAGATACGTTTGCTTGAGTAGGCCGGAATACATGAACAGTATTATTCTGCTGCGTGTGCCCTGCTCAAAATTGGTGGGCATTCATGTCTAAAACTTAACAGAATACCTCTTACTCATGTGTTCATTTAATGTTCGCTGGACTTGTTCTCCCATGCGGGACTTCGAAATTCCCGCCTCCGCTTTGTAGTGATGCTACATGTTCCTGAGGAAAAGCAAGTAGATATGTACTATTGGCGTTCATCCAAATATAGCTCAAAAGTAAGGAGCTGAGTTGCTAGTTAGAGGGTATACCTTGTTTTTCTAGCCATATATTTTCTTTTTCAGGTGTTAAAAAAGGGAACAAAGCTTAGAAAAGCGAAGGCCAAGGATCTGCTCATCTTAAAGACACACTGAGAATGTTCTTTTTTTTTTTACTTAAAATAGGCCTAAATACCTAAAAGAAGCCTGAAGGCCTAGTGATAACGAAATGGACTCTAATTGGTGAAGCTGAGCTTGAATAATTAATTACAAGCGATTTTCTGCCGGCAGCTTTACTCCTTGACGGCACCAGCACTGACTTGTACCTTGACGTCACAATCGACCGGCCAAGCTATACTACCACATTCTTATTGACGTCAGCGTCGCCCCCAAGCACTAGTTGCTCCTCTGAACAACAACTTGGTTCGGTGAACTCAGAATAAATCGGGAAAGTGAACTTTGACGTCACTATATGCGAGAGGAAATGCCGAGCAAGTGATCGAACAAAATTAAAAATCACATTAAAAACCCGCATTGAAGGAATGCGAACGCACTGATGCCTCCTCGGCACTTTTCGCCCCTCTTTGCCTCTCTTTGAATCTCTTTGCCCCAATTTGCCCCTCTTTGCCTTTGTTTGATTGATCAATTCATCAGTTATCGATTCATTGATTGATCATTGATTACCCAGGTGGCTATCGATAAACTGCTTAATTACCTGTTGTTTATTGTTTTAATTGACCAACCATTAACTAATTGGTTAATTATCGATTTACTCAGATTATGCCCTCTTTTTATCTCAATAACCCATTTTCAGTTTTCAAAATCCGGCGCCACGATTCGTTCCCGCCCACCAGCCGTCCACCCGTCCAGCCTATTCGACCGACCATTGAATTTTTCTTGTAAATAGTTTCCTAATTACTCCTCGTCAATCAAACTTCTTAATTGATTGGTTTCATTCATCAAACTCTTTTCAATTCATTTCAAATCTTTATTTTGTTGTTTTGCAGAATTTTCTACTACTTTACCGTCCACTGCTGTTTACCCGTCCACTCTCCATATATATGTCCGCGCTATTTCGAAGTTTTTTTTTACTTTTCTAGGTCTAAATAATTAACTAATAATCCTATTGTCATAATTTTTCTTCGGCATCATCCTCATGTTTTCCTCGTTTGACTGCAACTACTCGTTTGAAGCTACCTCTGATGAGAACATTAAAACTGCTACGGACACGCTTTGGGGACACGACCCCGACGAAGTAGTCTAATAATGCTTTCGCATTAATAAGGTTGCACGCAATGCCTGCGACTGTAACTTGCTGTAAGGCTCACAAAACAAATAATGCCATTAGCTGGCGTTCGGCACTTTGTGTCTGTACCCCTTTAAAAAAATTTAGATCTCCAAGGGAGCCATAAATTGCCCAGTACAGGTGCCCCAAAAGTAATACGGAGCATGCGAGCTGTGGCCGAAATGGAAAAAACTGCATGCCAGCGCGCTCTATCAGTAGATGTGCGGCAAAGAGCGAAGGGGCGTCGGCACATCCGGCTGACCCATCTCAATAACTTGATGCTCGCGTTATCGCCTCAACGAGCGAAGCTGCGCTGCTACCATTACTGCCCGCCAGGGGTGCTTTCAATACCTCATGGTTTGTTGCTCGTCCGGGCCGTGCAGTAATATTTGCCATCGACACCGTGCTTTTTATGCTTCGCCAGGAACTGCATTATCTTTGTCTGCGGAACAGCCGAAGTTTGTGCTACACATAGCGGCGAGTTTGTGCGGTGACGAGTATAAGCACTCGAGCAACGTTTTTGCAAATGCGGTGAAATTTGCTCTGTTTTCATTGTCACAAACTTGCCGCGAAGCGAAGAGCGAACCACGGCGGTCTCGCAGGCTGAATATAGTGGCATTCCTGAAAAAGCAAAAAATGCAGTCTGCCGAACGCCACTTTCTACACGGCGCGGACAAACAACAAACCCTTGCATGATGTATTGAAAGCGCACCTAGCGAGCACTGATGGTAGCAGCGCAACTTCGCTCGTGGTGGCGATAACGCGAGCATCAAGTTATCTAGATGGGTCCGCCGGATGTGCCGACGCCCCTTCGCTCTTTGCCGCGCATCTGCTGATAGAGCGCGCTGGCA
The DNA here is from genome assembly GCF_055824585.1 of Amblyomma mixtum. Classification (NCBI taxonomy): domain Eukaryota; kingdom Metazoa; phylum Arthropoda; class Arachnida; order Ixodida; family Ixodidae; genus Amblyomma; species Amblyomma mixtum. The sequence continues at coordinate 143,078,687 of NC_143017.1, read as the reverse complement.
TGCAGTTTTTTTCCATTTCGGCCACCGCTCGCGTGCTCCGTATTACTTTTGGGGCACCTGTACACAGCTGAAAAGAACATGAGATGGCCTGGAAAACTTTGACCAAGGCTGCTTTCAATACGCTAAGATTACAAATGAATTGCTCCTGGAGAATAGCCTGCTTTTGCAATAATATTAACAACGAAAATTGTAAGATAAAAATGGCAAAAATTATGTGCATCACATCATTTCTTTATTTAAAGACAACTCCAGTCATTTTATGCCAATAAAAAGAACGATGGCATGCATGCCATATAAATACTTATGGCTGTGGCTCATAAACACAATGTCTCTGTTCTGGCGAGCACAAAACACAGTCTTGGGACCACTTTTCATTCTTTCTATTTCCTTCTAGAAATGCCTCTTGCATTTCCCGGCTTCTATTCTACGGTGTTCATATATTTTTTTTTATTTGATTAGAGATGCTTTTATGTTTACAAGTTACAGCCGCCGTTACCCTGCGTCTTCAAGAATCATAAATTTTTCTCAATGTTTGTGCCTGTGGTGACGCTTTGTGGCTTCTTGACGCTATTTTTGGCTACTTTTAGCACCTTAGCTGCATGTTTTCTAGTTTTATGATTTTGTGTCTGTTTTTTTAGTTCAGGATCCGGCAACGCTCACATATTGTGCCTTAGCGCCTGTTGGGCAAAGATGCCCTCTCGCGATTAATATTTCATCATTAAAACCATCCATTATGAAGCAGACTACTGGAGAAGAAAAAAGGTAAAACAAAAAATAAACGGACAGAAGCACTAGTGAGTAAATTACACGAAATGGCTTGAAACTTAAGGCATCGGAACAGCCCTTACTGGGCATGCGTGAACCGGTATAGAGTAGTCCCAAAAGGCAAAGCGAAGTGTATAAAAGATTCGGTCCAACGTACGATGACCCATATTCTGTGCACAAAGAGAGGCTTTGGGGACGTGGTGCCTGTCAGCTTCTTGACTTAATACGTGCCGACTTTCTCACTACGCGAACGGCCCAGTATGATTGAGAAGGCGAGCGGGGTGAAGTTTGGTACGAAGTGGCTGGAGGAGCAGCGAACGATTTCTAATGGGCCTTGCTTTGAAAAACCTCTTTAATTGGGGAAATTGGTGAATAATCAGGATAAAGGCTCCAGCAGTGTTAATGAGACACAGAGAGAAGCCCGTGCGCAGCGTCGTCGTTAATGTGCGCTTTGCAAGTGTGGGCGTGTTCGTTGTTCAGATGCTGGCAACCCCCCTGGGAAGCGCCAAGACTGACGTGACACCGACTCTTGCTCGCCTCCTTGTACAGCGCTGGCGCTGTCATTGCACATTAGAACGTTTTAAGTTTTCGCAGCAAAGCGAACACACCCATTCATCTACATTTGAAGATGAATAATAGGCACTGTATCGTATGTGCGACGGGTAGCGTGCGCCAGGCCGGCTGAAACGGGCAACTGATAAGCGTTATGAACCGAAGCGCTGCGCTTGCCCCCTCGCCCTACTCTGGGTATAAATGCGCGCTGCTCAATAAAGCTGTGCCCCTTTTGCCCCCTGGCATTCGACGTGTCATGACTTCGATACATGGTGTCAGAAGTGGCCGACGTTGACGCCCACTTCGTGGAAAATCTGCACAGACTAAGGAAACAAGCGGCGGGATGGATTTCCTACGGCCACCGGATGCACTTCGCCTCAAAGGGGACATTGCAAAGAACTGGCAGTTGTTCAAGCAGAAGTTCGAGCTATTCCTGACGGCGACAGAACCCGCCGAAAAGCCGCGACCAGCAGCAACGAAAACTGCGCTACTGTTGACCACCGCAGGTGAAGAAGCCATTGAGGTATTTAACACTTTCACTTTCTCCGAAGGCGAAAGCCGCAATGACTACGCCACGGTGGTCAAGAAGTTTGACGTGTACTGCGAGGCGCAAAGCAATGAAGTGTACGAGCGCTACTTGTTCAGGAGGCGTGTACAAGAGCCAGGTGAACCATTCGAGCACTTTTTGCGGGATTTGAAGACTCAAGCACGGCTCTGTAACTTTGAAGGGTTACTCGATTCAATGGTCAGGGACCAAATTGTTTTTGGCACAAATGACGAGAAAATACGTGAAAAGTTATTAAGAGATAACACTGACCCTACAGAAGGCAGAACAGATATACAAGGCTGCCGAAGCAACAGCAGCACATCAAGAAATGTGGGAACAAGACCATAAGCAAGTAGACAAAGTTCAGAAGATGCGCTCTGCCCCTCGTCGGGAGCCGCAGTCCTACAACTGCCAAAGGTGCGCACGGACACACGCACCGCGGAGCTGTCCTGCCTTTGGGCGTACGTGTCACAACTGTCATGGAAGAAACCACTTTGCCGTCTGTTGTAAAGCAAAGCAACAAATCCGCGAGCTCACAGGAGCCGAGGAGGAATTCGACGTACTGGATGTGGCTTTGCGCAGCAAGGTCAGGGAGCGCGACTGGCTTGTTCAAGCAAACGTTGGCAACTGGTCGGTGAGCCTGAAAGTTGACACCGGTTCGCAAGCCAATATTCTACCCCTCAGTGTCTTCAACAAAATGCAGCCAAAGCCACCACTGCAGCCAAGTGGCGCGACTTTGCGGTCCTTCGGCGGAAGCAAAATTGAACATGTTGGCACAATTACACCGGAAGTGAAGCTAAACGGTCTCAAAGCTGTCCTGAAATTTTTCATCGTTCGGAAAGGACAAGCATTACTAGGACTCGAAGCGTGCGAACGCCTCCAGCTTCTCTCCCGGCAAGTGCACAGCGTATCGCAGAACGCCACAGAGGGAATAGTGGATGAATTCCGTCATCTGTTCATCGGTACAGGTTGCGTTCAGCGTCGCTACCATATGGTTCTCCGCGATGACGCCGTGCCGGTCGTACAGCCAGCGCGAAGGGTGCCACTATCCCTTCGGGAGCCACTGCGTGAGGAGCTGCAGCGCATGGAACAGGGTGGAATTATTGCCAAGGTGACTGAGCCGACAGACTGGGTAAGCCCTCTTGTAATAGTACGTAAAAAGGATGGAAGGCTCCGGGTTTGCATGGACCCTAGGAAGATTAATGAATGTATAAAACGAGAGCACTACCAGATGCCGACGCGAGAAGATATAGAAGCTGAACTGGCCGGAGCAACGACTTTCACGCGCCTAGATGCAACATCTGGCTTCCACCACGTACCATTAGACGAGCAAACTTCAAAAATATGCACCTTTGCAACACCTTTCGGGCGGTACCGTTTCCTGAGGCTACCCTTCGGAATTTCTTCAGCGCCAGAAGTTTTTCAAAAGATCCTAAATGAAATCTTCGAGGGTCTACCTGGCGTAAGGGTATATGTCGACGACATATTAGTCTGGGGCACATCAACGCACGAGCACGACAAACGACTGAGATCAGCGCTAGAAGCTGCAGAACGAGCTGGTTTGACTTTCAACGCGACTAAGTGCAAAATTGGCGTGAAACAGATAGAATTCCTTGGCGACGTAATCAGCAGTGAGGGTGTAAGGCCGAGTCCCTCCCTGATACAATGTATGATGCAAATGCCGGAACCGAAGGACAAGCTGTCTGTGCAAAGAATGCTTGGGGTAGCAAACTACTTCGCCAAATTTTTACCGTCGCTGGCACACAGGACAGCCCTACTGCGAAGCTTACTAAAGCAAGGCACAATTTTTGAATGGACGGCAAACCACGCCAAGGAGTGGCACCAGCTCTGCGACATCATGACCAAACAACCACTGCTATCGCTTTTCGACCCTGCGAAGGAAACTAAAATATCGTGCGATGCATCACAGAACGGCTTAGGCGCTGCTTTGCTACAGTGTCAAGATAACGAGTGGAAGCCGGTCGCGTACGCGTCTAAAGCACTGACTGAAACACAACAGCGATATTCGCAAATAGAAAAAGAAGCGATGGCGATTGTGTATGGATGTGAACGATTCAATCATTTCACATATGGGCGGAAGGTTATCGTGGAAACCGACCACCGACCT